>NC_065544.1:751666-1120000 GCF_932294415.1 Quercus robur | reverse complement strand
TGTCATTACAACCTTGATTAAAGACCTTTTGATTTCTAATTTTGGTGTTTGATTACATTAGTGGAGAGGATTTCTGAAAATTGGACTTATAGGGTTAAGTTTTGAGAGAATTCTTCTGATTTCAGTTGTTCTACTATTATCTGAATTTTCTGGTGGTTTGGAGTTAAATTGATTATTTCACACACACTCAAGGACTTAGCTTTAGGTTGAAGTAAATGCTTAACTCTTGCTTGACAAATTGCTAAATTTTTTATTGATTTTCCTGCCATCTTTGATGTTAAAAGAGTAAGTTACTAGTGTTGAAATCTAAATTCAAATCATGGCTTGGTGAGTGATGATATTGCTCTATGGGGTCTAGCTGATAGTGTCTATAGTTGTCTTTTACTTTATCTTCTTTTTGTTTGAGGACAAACAAAGTTCTAAGTTCGGGGGTGTTTGATGACTTGCATAATTGAGTGTAATTTATCACTTCTCAACTTTAAACTTTAGCCTAATTTTATTTATTTTGTTGATTTTAGACTTGATTTTTGTTATTTAAATTTTATTCCAGATTTGAAGAAAATAAAAATTTACTCAAATAAAAGAGATGTGAAGCAGCTAGAGAGAATATTGGGTCTTGGATAAACGGAACCAAAGGAAGATTTCTTTATGGCCTTAGAAGTTGGCAAGGAAAAAAAGAAGAAGGGCAACACGTTAAAAGAAAGAAAAGAGGCACTGAAAAGGAAGAAAAGAAGGAGGCGCTGAACCAACGTTTTTGGGCTGAAAAGAGGAACATTTTTGGGCTGAACAGACCAACATTTTTGGGCTGAACAGAGCAACGTTTTTGGGCTGAAAAAGGGCAACACATTTAAGAAAAGAAGGAGGGCTGAACAGAAAAAAAAGGGAGGCGCTGAACAGAGAGAAAAAAGAAAGAAAGAAGGAGGCGCTGAACAGTAAAGAAGAAAGGTGTGCTGAAGCAGAAAAGAGGGCTGAAGTAGAAAGGAGGCGCTGAAGCAGAAAAGACACTGAAAAAGATTCTTTTGCGTTCATTTTTTCCTTCAAATCTTCTCAGAAAAATTATGGTGAATTAGTTTATGTTGAATTTAATTTTTAGCATGAACTAAATTTTCACTCTCTCCCACAAAATCCTCCTCACCTAACTATCTTGGAAGAAAATGCCCAAGCAAAGCTACTTGGACTTGAGATCCAAATCCCACAAGTCTTGTGCAAAAGCACTAAGTTTGTGAGAATTGGGGTTAGAATCCTTGTGGCTGACTCATTCTTATGAAATTCATTTACATATATGTATATGTATTAAAATGTATATTCTAATCTAAGAAACTAACAATTATTTGAAGATATGTGTATTGTATAGTGTGTTCTTGTGCAAGACCTATGGGATAAAGGGAAAGGACGAAGCTCCATTGCATAATAAGCATGGAGAAAGGTCATACGATTCAAGGAACCAGAGATTCTAGGTTCCATGGATTACTGACCTAGTACATTTGGGAGCCACAACATCACGTTTGGGGTACAACGATATTACGCTTGGGGAACCAAGTGAAGGAACTCTTTTGAATGTTCATACAATAAAAGATGAGCCCGAAACCTTCTATTTCAATCTCCTTCTCATTGTGAATATTATGAATGATTATTTTACTTATTTCGTAAGAGCTAATGATCATTTTATGACACTAAAACACTTATAATGGTATTTTATTACTTAGGAGGAATCACATTTTTTCCATAAGGAGCTTTATATGACTTGTGTACAAATCGGACTCAATCCAACTATCCATCCTTGGAGGCCCAAGATCCCTTGTCATCAATGGACTTGGGTACCTTCCAAAAGACAAAAAAAAAAAGAAAAAGAACCCACACAGTTGTCTAGAATTTTAGTATTCTAAGTGCTAATTAGTAGTATGCTACTAAAAAATTCCGAACAAAAATTCGTAATTTTGCTCCCTAAAAAAGGGTTACTTTACTTCTCATTATTTTCCTTGCAAAACATTCAAGTAATATACGAAAAGAAAAATTTTATTCATTTGTACCCAAATATATATGAAATCTCAAACGGTTTGTTAAGGATATGCATTAGATACCCATGTGTTTTTGCACTACTTATGCTACCTCTATGTCTCATTAATACATGATAGTAGACCCTTTTCAAGTATGAGTATTTGTATTGACAAATGGAAAAATTAAAAGGACATGTGTCTTTGTCACGTAATAGAGCGGATTATATACAAAGGAAGACTATGGGTGTATTTTAATATTGCTTATTTTGTTGAAACTGAAAAATTATTGTTAAAAGTACTGTAGATAAATGTAAAAGTTAGTTGAAATAGTATAGTGGGGCCCATAAATAGTGCCAAAAAGTGCAGTAAAACCCATGAATAGTAGCAAAAATAAGCTGAATAGTAAAATAATTTTAATTTTTACTCTTAATCCAAATGCACACTATGTCTCATTGCTCTACACTGCGGAAGAGCATCCACTCTATTGGAGCTATAGATTTAGCAATTTGGTACAACAAAAAACCCCTTTATCTATTTTACCACTCCGCTTTACAAAATACCCAACATCAATAGTTTTATTTTAACTTTCAATAGAACAAAATAATATAAACAATACAATAAAATAATATATTCACTACACATTAAAATAA
Source organism: Quercus robur (assembly GCF_932294415.1). Taxonomy (NCBI): domain Eukaryota; kingdom Viridiplantae; phylum Streptophyta; class Magnoliopsida; order Fagales; family Fagaceae; genus Quercus; species Quercus robur. The sequence goes on along the minus strand of NC_065544.1, from coordinate 1,117,353 downwards.
CATAAAAAACTACAATAGTATAAATAAATAAAAATATACAGCCCACCATCACCGATCAACCACCACTTCACACAGCCCACCACCACCACCCACAGCCTACTTCTACCACCAAAATCAGCCGATAATTATCTAAGAAATTCAACCCACAATCACAAAAATAAAAGCCATGGTAACTAAAAAAAAAAAAAAAAAAAACCCACCTGAGCCTCCAAAAAAGAGCGCATAATAATACACTAGACCTATCTAATGGAAACCTAAAAGGGCCCACAATTAGCAAAAAGCCGAAAAAAATTATTAGCACAAGTATGTTTTTATATGGCAAATTTTCTACACTAGACCTATCTAAAAAGACCCATAGTTAGCAAAAGACCCAAAAAGTTATTAGCACAAGTATGTTTTATATTACAAATTTTCTACACTAGACTAAGGATGGACCCAGAATTTTAAGCTAGCGGGGACCAAAGTAAAAAAAAAAAAAAAAGATATCCATATAGTATTAAAAAATTATAAATACACAAAATCGTTGTTTCTAAATATATTAAAATGCAATCATCTACCAAAAAAAAAAAAAATTAATTAATACTAGGCTGGTTAGGATTTTTTTTTTTTTTTTTGGTGAAGTTAGAGCATTCACAGTGGTAGTACTAAAAATTGTAGCTTGTAGTACATTAAAAATCTACTTTATCTATTTTACCACTTCACTTTTATTTACAATACACCCAATATCAACTTTTTTTTTATCACTTCATTTAAAATAATATAAATAACTCATTAAAATAATAAGGAAGAACGAGAATTTGAGTTTTTTAATTGAAAGAAGAGCTATAATCTTAATAAAATATTGTATTTTATTTTTAATAACTTGTTATAGTTACCTGCTATTTATATCAGTTTACTTTAGTTGAAAAAAATTAGTTTTAGCTTCTCCAATAACACATGGTTTTTTTTTTTTTGGGCTAAAATACAATCATTGTTGTGAATATTTTTATTATTTTTGTTAAGTTTAAGTTAGATAGTTACTATTTGGATTAGGCTAGCTAGACTAACCAGAGAAAAAAAAGGACCCAACTACAAAAATGTCATACAAAATAACTAAAAAAAAACAAATTTTGGACTGGGGGGCCCGAGCCCCAACTTGGGTCCGTCCCTGCACTAGACCCATCTAAAAGGATGACATACTTGTGCTAATAATTTTTTTCGGTTAGCAGGTCCTTTTAGATAGGTCTAGTGTAGAAAACATTGAAAGGGCCTAAAGAAGGCCCTATCGGGCAATGCATAGTTTCTTACCGCATATTCATGATCACGAATATGCGGTAACTATGCACTGAACATTGAAAGGCCCTAAGAAGCATTACACTAGCTTATAAGACTGTATAAACCCATAATTCACTTCAAAATCTCACTACCATAAACCCAAATTAAATTCCCACCAATGGAGTCTCCCTATTGGGCTCTTTTAGCAATGGCATCCCTAGCAGCTTTAGCTTTCCTCTCAAAATTATTATTACCCTTCAAACGCAACCAACTAAAACTTCCCCCAGGTCCCAAAACTTGGCCTATCATAGGCAATCTAAACCTTATCGGTCCTCTTCCTCATCAATCTCTTCACAAATTGGCCCAAAAATATGGACCAATTATGCAACTCAAGTTTGGATCCTTTCCTGTTATGGTCGCATCATCTGCAGAAGTGGCAAAGCAAATCCTGAAGACACATGACCATGTCTTCGCTTCTAGACCCCAAACTGCTGCTGGTAAATATATCACTTATAACTATCTCAATATTACATGGGCACCTTATGGACCCTATTGGCGTCAAGGGCGTAAGATTTTCCTCTCTGAGCTATTTAGCTCAAAACGACTCGAAACCTTTCAATATATTCGTGTTGAAGAAATGCAAGCCTTTGTGTCACGCCTTGACACCTTGTCAGGGAAGCCAATTATGCTAAAAGATCATCTCTCCTGTCTTACTCTAAGCATTATAAGCAGAATTGTATTGGGTAAGAAGTATTTTAGTGATTCCAAACATGAAACTTCGATTGTGACGCTTGAAGAATTTCAAGAAATGTTAGACGAGGTGTTCTTGCTAAATGGGGTGTTCAACATAGGGGATTGGATACCATGGCTCAATTTTTTGGACTTACAAGGGCATGTGAAACGAATGAAGGCCTTAAAGAAAAAACTTGATCGATTCTATGACCATGTGTTTGATGAACACAGAGCAAAGAAAGTGTTAGAGATATATATTAGACATATTAGCCCAAGGTAATAGGTCCAAGCTCATTCCTGCTTGTATTAGTAGTCTAGGGTTTAGTCGCCTATATATACTCATGTTAGGGTTCATTGTAACATAGGAGATTATTGTATTACACTCTTATACAATAAAGATGTAGTCCTTAAGGGATTCCTCCGTGGATGTAGGCCGTAAGGCTGAACCACGTAACCCTCGTGTTCTCAGTGTTCCTCCTCTATGCTTCCTCTTCCGCATCCACTCTAGCATACACAACATGGTATAACACATCACGTTGCTAATATCTCACTGCTAATATTTAACATGGTATCAGAGCCAAACTTCGTTCTTGGCATCAAACAAAACATCTCTAGCAAACAAAGAAGATTCTCACGTGCATACCACCATCTGAAGTCACACATGTTTCTCTGCTGGATCTAGAATCCACGGCATCTCACAGCCACTGTAGTGCAGTGCTGTGTTCAAGATCCACAAACTCAAGCGAAGCCGTGACTTAACTTTTCAGATCTGTGCACATAGAGCCTTCGCCTGTCGAAACCGACACCACAGACGTGCTCCTTGGCCTCCCGTGAGGAAAACCCAGAAATCCGGTCACCCGAAGCCCTACCACACGCCTCCACGCGCCTCAGTTGTCTCTGGCTTCTCCTCCACGCGCCGATGAACAGCCACGTGCCGAAACTGATGCTGCTGTCACCTGATGACGTCATCACTCCATGTCAGCATAACATGTCATCAGACACGTCAACCCTAGTCCACGTCATCAACACGTCATCAGCCACGTCAGCAGTGTCGTCTTGTCAGCACCACGTCACCTGGCTGACCATTAACTCGGACCACCCGGATCTGACCCGTGAGCACTTTGACTGTTGACATTGACTCTGGACCTGTTGACTTTGACTTTTTTGCGTTGACCTTTGACCAAAAGTCAAAATTTCCAAATGGGCCTATCTTGCTCAGTTTTTCGCGTAGATTCCGATTTTGGGCTCCGTTTCTGCATTTGAGACTCCGAAATTAGTTAATTGGCACATTCTTCATTATGGTTTCTTCAAAGGCATTCTTCAAGGCATCTCCAAGTGATCTTCTCATACTTATCCAACCTCAAGCCTTCATCGAGCTTCCGCCTTGAGTTTGAGGGAGGGTGTTAGAGATATATATTATACATATTAGCCCAATGTAATAGGCCCAAGCCCATTCCTGCTTGTATTAGTAGTCTAGGGTTTAGTCGCCTATATATACTCATGTTAGGGTTCATTGTAACATAGGAGATTATTGTATTACACTCTTATACAATAAAGATGTAGTCCTTAAGGGATTCCTCCGTGGATGTAGGCCGTAAGGCTGAACCACGTAACCCTCGTGTTCTCATTGTTCCTCCTCTATGCTTCCTCTTTCGCATCTACTCTAGCATACACAACATGGTATAACACATTACGTTGCTAATATTTAATAGAAAGAACGAGTGAAGCATTTTGTACCAAAGGACATGGTGGATTTATTATTGCAGCTAAGTGATGATCCTGATCTTGACGTTAAGTTAACCTATGAGGGTGTAAAGGGTTTCACTCAGGTACTACTATTACCTTTCTATTTCAATTATTATTATTATTATTTTCTCTTGTTTGACTTGGGGAAGGTATGTGAACAAAATATATGTTATCCCACTAGTGAATTACATAAAGGACTTTTACCCAAAAAAGAAAGAAAGAAAAAACAATTACATAAAGGACAAATTTTTGCAGTGTCCTATACTTTTCTAGCTATGATTATATATTGCAAATCACACAATTATATATTGCAATCCTTTACAGTTTCCTAAACCAATCAAAGATTCATCAAAATGCAAATCATTCTATATAGTTCTTGTATAATATTCCTTTACAGTTCTCTAAACCCATCTAGGATTCATCAATATGCAAAACATTTTATATAGTTCTTGTACGTGCAACATTGCATGATTGAATCATTAGTTATGAATCAAACATGCACTTCTACATTTAAATTTACAATTTTTATCCTAAACAACTAATGAATAAAAAAATGAAAACAATAAACTACAAAAAAATAAATATGAATTTTCCAAACCAATTTCATTGCCCACAACCGATCGGTATCCCACAAAGGTCTCAAACCTGCCACCAACCAACAAAGCAAGCTACAATCAGAAACACAAAACCCAATTCCTTCTCTCAAACCACCAAAAACTTGACCTTTGGCCAATGTCCCTATCAAAATGCAACCAAACCATCCCAAAATTTAATTATTCTATATTATCATAAACATATCTTAAAAGGGCATAAACATCAAGAACAAGATAAATATAATGAATTCATAAATAATAGCACTTTGATAAATTGATAAATACAATGGACTAAGTTCAAGGCCTTAGAAACTAAAAGAAAAGCAAATAGAGCACAACCAATGGTCTCAATGGGTCTGACATGACCACTCACTGCCACGGGCCTCACAGTTGCCTGATAATTACAACTTTGCCATTGAAACTCAATTCTCATAACTTGAAAACATATAAAATTTGTTTTCAGTTTCTATAACTCTAAACATATTTTTGAGTTTTGAGTTATAAGAATTGAACTCAAGAATTTGTCCAAACACACTATAACTCAGTGGATCCCATATTTTTTGAGTTTTGGGTGATGAAAACTAAGTTAAATAACTTATTTTTTATCAATCCGAATACCCTCTCATTCAGCCAACGCATCGATTTGGCCTCTCAACAAACGGACAAAATTGGACTAAATGAAAGTTACAGTATATAGAGTCATTTGCTCTTTCTATATAGTCCAGTTCACGGTAAGATCTAGGCAAGTGGGTCTTGCCTCAATGATATTTGATCCTAATTAACCACGTGAAAAACATGTTTGTCTCGGTATTATTATAGGGCCCAGTTAATGTGTGCCCTAAGGGCCCAGTTAATGTGTGCCCTAAGGGCACACATTAAGTTTTCTATTTTTAGAAATATTTTCTCGGGAATTGAAAAAACTGTTATTACTTTTTCAATTTTCGAGAAATTTTTTTCCAAAAATGAAAATTAGTGTGTGCCCTAAGGGCATACATTAGTAAAATCCTTATTATAAGTCAAAACCATAGTTTTCGAACAATTATGATTGTGGGGTCATTTGTAGCACCTGTTCCAAAATTATATAATATTCCACCCAAAAAAAAAGACAAGATAATCTCTCTCTCTCTCTCTCTCTCACACACACACACACATACATACATATATATATATATATATATAATATTCCAAAATTACATAATATTCTACCAAAAAAAGATACAATAATTACACACACACGCACACACACACACACATATATATATATATATATATAGTTTAATTTTGAGTCATTTATCCAATTTAATTTTCTTAAATTTGGTGCCAAATGACACATTCATAATACCTTGTGCAAAAATTGGAATGATCCTACACCTCACTCACTTGGATAAGATCACCTTATCATCAATATTGTCCCGTGTTTTTATGTGAAAGTATGGGTTACATCTTAGTTTGAGATAATTTTCAATGTCCATATCACCATCTAAAATTAGTATTGAAATTGAGAAATTATAAAGTTCGTTGGGTGCCAAGGTACATTATTATGTTAAAATTAACAAATTTATTCTCATTAATTAAAGCTTTCCATTTAAAATTGCAACTTCCAATCCAATAAATCCACTAGTTTGTTATTTTAAGGTTGATTTTGGATGGTCGAATACATATTGCAAATAAATCTTGAATCATTAAGTGTCAAATGTAAAATTTAATACTTTATTAACCCATAAACATTTTAAACAAGCTGCACTACTTATAAGAATAAAATGAAATTTGCAAACATGGAATAAATATCCTTTGTCTCACTTTGATTGTTTTATTTTAGGGTCCGGTTTATCTCTAGTGAAATTTTAACTGAACATCTTCTTTTGTTTTAATGAGAAACAACCATATCATCCATTAATAAATCTAAGGTTGAGATTAAAACCGAGCACTACTTCATTCTAACTAAAGCATAAACTAAAGGAATAAACCATCTAAGCTAACGCTGCATTAGCTCTAGAAGTTTAAACATCATTTCTTTTTCGCTGCATCACCATTGCAAGTGTGAAGGCACAACTCTTCTAGGCAAAAATTTGAACGGGAGAAGAAATAAGAATTGACTAATGAGCAAAATATGTTTTTTTGCCCAAGAATTTCTTTTTTTCTTTTTCCAGACAGCCAACCAAGGTTCTTCCTTATTCCCCAAAAAAAAAAAAAATTTGTCATCAAGAGACTTCTAATATTAATGATAAATTTTTATTGATCTAATCTGAAAGAAGATTTACAAAAGGTAAATACAAATGAATTTTTGAAATAATTAATAGCAGCCCCAATTTAAAATTGGAAACTTTTCTCAAACACTTGGCATGTCTTATTGTTAAACCCAAGATAAAAAACTGCCCTTTTACAGAACACGCCACCCCATTACAAAACAACCAACATTCATCATGCAAAATTACAAAATAACAAGACTATCCATGTTTTGATTCTCTATTATTTTGTAGCATATTAGAAACCACATCGTTAGCATTCTTCTGGGGTCTGTTTTTGTCTGTGTATGCCTCTATGTGTGGAGATCGCATAAAAATTTGAACAATAAAAATGATATATATTTTACTCATCAACCATTCGAGTTTTAAGTTTCAAGTCCACCCCATCAATTGATATATATTTTTGGTTTTGGTTATGTGCATCAAACTCAGGACCTAATAGCTGGGGGTACAGATACCTCTGCAAAAACTGTGGAATGGGCAATGTCTGAACTTTTAAATCAACCACACCTCATACAAAAGGCAATCGAAGAACTCGATGGAGTAATTGGAAGAGAGAGGTGGGTGGAAGAGAAAGACATTCCGCAACTTCCATATATCGATGCAATTATGAAAGAGACAATGAGGAAACATCCTGTGGTTGTATTGCTTGCACCACATTTAGCACTTGAAGATTGTGATGTAGCTAATCAAAAGGAACTAGAGTATTGGGAGAGATCCTTCACTGTGGGATGCACCTGAAGAGTTCTATCCAGATAGGTTCTTGGGGAAGGATATTGATGTGAAGGGACAATATTTTGGACTTTTGCCATTTGGTTCAGGGAGGAGAATGTGCCCTGGCTACAGCCTCGGACTAAAGATGATTAGTTCGAGCTTGGCTAATCTGTTACATGGATTTGAATGGAAATTGCCAGACAATGTGAAGCCAGGAGATTTGAGCATGGAAGAAGTTTATGGTTTATCTACTCCTAGAAAGTCCCCACTTGTTGCAGTCCTAAAGCCTCGACTCCCACTCCATCTATATTAGACTATTAGTTGTAACTTCAGCATGAATAATCCAGCTTGTTTTATTTTGAGCCAAAATAAAATCTTGTTCCTGTGTGTGGCATAATTGATTGTCAAATCAGTTTGTGATGTTGATATAGCTAATTCAGCACCCAAATGTTATATATACATATATAAAAATATCACTTTTTGATCAAATTCCTGCTTGGAAACACAATGGATAACGGGCTTTAAGAAAGAAAACTCGCTAATTAAAAGGCTCAATAGTGTGATTAGCGATAATGTATCAAAAAAAAAAAAAAAATTCCACATATATGGCTTAAAATAAACAAAAATGGCCTAATCTCATCTCTCAAAGACTAGTATAGTTCTTTCAATATCCATAACTTCAAAAGACTCAAGTGTGGCATAAAAATATAAATTTTTTTTTCTTGGCCAAAGGAAAAAACAATAAGATTACAACAAGAAAAATATGTTATGCACTTCCAAATGAACTTTGAGATTAGAAAAATTAAATAACCAGTCAAACATAACGATAGGCTAAAAATTCACAAGGGCTATAATCTCCACATTGTTATCTTCAAGATTTTCTATTCACTTTTACCTTTCAACAACAAGTTGTGTCTAAGTGGTTACGTGCATGCGCAATGAATATTGAGTATGAAAGTGGTGAATTTCCTTATGCAAGAGTAGTATAATGAAATTAAAACTTAAACCTCAAGCTAGGCAAAATATTTTTTTTTCCCAGCACAACTATAAAAAATAAAATAAAAGAAAGATAAAAATTCAAGTACACTCCCCCAAACCCAAGCCAAACATTGTCCTCAATGTTAAAAATGATACTCTCAAATATATGCCTAGAAAGATATAAGAGCAAGATATGGATATGCAACATGAGAAACAAGTATAATGTTAGTAAGGTGGAGAGGAGAAGAAGTACCTTATCAAGCTGATTGTTATAAATTTTAATTCTTGCCAAATATCAGCCAAAACAAAAGAAAAAAGAAAAGAAAAGAAAAAAAACTAGACAAGAAAATATATACAAGGACAAGTCTAGAAGCATAAAATAAACAAGAAAAAGATTAAATTTATTATATATATATATATATATATATCTGTTTTTAATCCTAACTACAAATAGTAAAAGGAAAAATTCAATTAAGGTCTAATATATTTTCCTATCCAACTCCTTGACAATGGCGCCAAAATTTGTATTGAAATATAGTTTGGCAAGTACGAGGTTGAATCTATAGGGACTTGTATGAACAAAAGAAAATTAATCAAATCTTAACCAACTAAATCCTAATCTGTTTTGATAAAAATTGGTTGTTTTGAAATTGAATAAAAATAAACAATCAATTAATCTAAGCAAAGATATAATATATCATGGAAGATATTCTCATTAAAATCTCTAGTTTAAAATTTAAGGTATACTCTCCTTCACTTCCTAATTATAAAATCAAATGATCAATTATGTTCATTGACAAAGAAATTACAAGAGATAATCAATTTTAAAATCAAGAAATAATAAACTAAACATTCAATCAATTAAGATAAATCCTAAATCATGACAAAATATAATTGATGTCATATTGAGAATCATATCTTAGTCAATTAATATAAAGCAAAAAGGATTAAATCATTAAAGAACAACAATTATGAGAAAAATCAAATCTCATAAATAAATAAATACTGATAATCTTTAACAAAGTTTTATTGTTAACCTTAATTGAAAATTTAGTTACTCATGGCAATTGAAATAAAACGCAAAAATAAAATACTAACCTAAGCCTTTGTATATGAGAAAAGTCTTCTGACACCATGACATAGTCCTTAGTTAAACTAGGAGCTTTTATGTTTGCAAGCCACATGTTTAGCACATTAAACTTGGGTTTCATTTAGTAAAGTCTTTTATATTCGAATAGGAGATCTGAGATTCGCTCCCCACCTATACAAAAAACTAATTGATATTTTGGTTTGATAATAAAGAGTAATTATCAAGAGTGGACATCATAGGTTGAAACTTAAAAAAAAAAAAAAAAAAAAAAAAAAAAAAAAAAAAAAAAAAAAAAAACTTGGATTTCACTTTTTATTCTTTAATTTTCTTCTTGCAGTTCACGCCTGGGCTGGACTTACTTTTTATTCTTTTTCTTCGTATTTTTTATTTTATTTTATTTTATTTTATTTTTTAAAATTCTTTTCATGGCTAGCTCTTAAGTTGGCTTGACAATTGGCCTAGTCCACCTAGCATTCAACTTGTGAATTGTTCAACATGTCCTGGATAGTCTTTATCATCTACTTTAAAACAAAGATAATTTATAATTGGTCATAACATAGCATAAATGTAAAGCAAACTATGCAAATATGACAGTACTTTATTTAATATATTTCATGCACATCAAACATCCTTGTTTTTAAAACCGTGGTTACATTCCGTGACATATAATTAGTTGCACAATTGACTTAAAGGATGGATACCTACAAAAGAAAAGAAGCAAAAGAATATTGACGCTCTGAATTAAGCTTGAGTGAAAGATCAAACTCTCTTTGCAAAGGAAAAGAGAAATTTTTTTGAGGATTTTCTTATGCATACCTTGTTCCTCTACTCCTATCCTTTTCAAGTTTGTTTTTTGGCATGTAAGTGATAAATAATTGTTTTCTTGAATTTTGTTACCATGATAAATGGCACATTAGAGCAATCATATTAGCCTCAGTGCATTTTTAGTCTAAATATCCTACTTTTGTTACTTTAGAGGTATGTTTGGTAGACTGTAATAAGTACTGTAATGTAATAGTTATTCCTATGGTTTAGTTATTCAGTAGTTTGGTTATATTTTTATTACAAGAAATAATCATTCATTATGAATAGTTATTCTTTAAAATGAAAAATAATTATTTTTCTCTAAAAGCGCTATAATAGCTATTCTATAGTAGGTGTATTGATTTCTAAAATTAATATATTTTCAAATAAAAAAAACTTTCCATATGAACATAACAATTATGAAAAAAAAAATCATAAAAAATAACCAATCTCTATTTCAAATTTAATGAATATTATTTTTTAAGAAATATAATTATATGATTAAGATATTTCCTAAAATATATCTTAAATTTTATTCTAATGTTACAACTTAACAATTTGATTTAAAATGCTTTCATTCTATTATCTTCAAGATACTTTTTTTTTTGAAAAACTTTAGGGTTCTATTCTTGTGTTGTCACCAAATAAATGAATAGTAATAAGTATTATGTTATAACATATTATTTTTGGTAAAACCTTGGTTTTGGTTTTGGCTCTTCAAGAAAAAGCAAACGAAAGAGTAGCTTTGGAATTGGACAAGCGTTTTATTTTATAGAGAATCGCAACCTCGCAGCCTAGCCCAATGTATATATGGGCTGGGTTTCCTTACGGGTTTTTATGTATGACTTGAGTTCAATGGATTTGAGGCCCATTGACTTTTGGCCCAATGATAATGTATTCTTCTCTTTTTGAATTTTTTTGGATTTTATTTATTTATTTAATTTTTTTTTTTTTTTTTTGTTGTGTGTAGCTAAACTGCATATTGCACCCAATAAATTTGATGGAAATTCATTTCTAGCCTTTATCTATATTTTTGTTCAATTGGGTCTTCTAAGTTTTAGATCGATTCAATTCAGGTCTTTCATCTAATTTTGTTAAAAATTGTCATTAAATATGCAATTAACTAATAAAAAAAATGCTAAAATGCAAATTGCACCATTTAAATTTAGGTGAAATTTATTTCAGTCATCTAACTTAACTTTTATTCAATGAAGTTCTTTATGTTTCAAATATATTCAATTTAGGCCTTATGCCCAATTTTGTTAAAAAAATTTCCCTTAAAAAAATTATTTTCACATGAAAAAAAATTTATAAAGTTAATAAAAATATTTTATAGATTTTTTGATGCAAGAATTTGTTTTCAAAAATCTTTTTTTCATTAGTTAATTTCATACTTAATGATAAATTTTTTAATGAAAGTGGACAAAAGGTCTGAATTGAATAACTTTGAAACTTAAAGGACTTAATTGAACAAAAGTAAAGTTAGAAGACAGAAATGAATTTCAGTCAAATTTAGTGGGTGCACTTTACATTTTAGCCTAAAAAAAATTATAAAAAAATTCTCACATAAAAAAATCTATTAAATATTTTTTTTTAAATTTTATAGAGTTTTTTCATATGAGAACAATTTTTCCAACAACAATTTTTTAACAAAATTAGACGGAAGACTTGAATTGAATAAATTTAAAACTTAGATGACTCAATTATTTAAAAATAAAGTCAAATGACTGATATGAATTTCAATTAAACTTAGAGGGTATAATTTGCATTTTAGTTTTTTTTTTTTTTCTTTAGTTTCTACCTTTTTTTGGGGGGGGGGGGGGGGAGGGAATAAAATTCTTTGGTTTCTCCTTAAACAAGTTATACATGGTCATCTCTCTTTTGTTTAGTTGTTATACATTTAAAATTGTGTATTGTGTCCTATCATTCAAAATTTTATACAATAAAAAATAGAATGGTAATTGATTTTAAATAACATAGTACTATATTTATCTTCACAATTATTAATTATTAACTCTATATTTTCAATAACATAGTACTATATATAAACATGAATGCAAACCCAACGTATTCCAAACTTTTTTTCTTTCCTCATGTAGGAGGTCCCTCTCTCGTTCTATACAAGGTTCTATCTCCTCTAGGTTGCCCTAGAGGCTGGCGATTTCTTCTTTTAAGTTGTGTTTATACTCTGCCCTATGGCTAACAATGTTGCTCACACGTTGGGGAATGCATTTAATGGTGGAGGAAAAGGAGGATATTGTGATTCCTAATGACATTAGGGTTTTCGATATTGAGGGTTGTACTCTTAGTCTAATAGGTAAGTTTCTCACGTGTAAACCTTTCAATTGCTTGGTTGTTAAAGATACTCTTAGAAAGGTATGAGGTCTAGATGAGGATCTTTAGATCCTTGAAGTTGGTTCGAATCTGTTCCAGTTCAAATTCCCCTTGATTACTTCAGATGAGTCTTGAACTTGGGCTACTTTCAAGTACGAGCTACTCCTGATGTTTTGCCACTATTGTGGGCTGTTAGGACATGATTTACGTCATTGTGCTTCATACTTTAAGAGGAAGAAAAGTGAGGAGGTGGGGGAATTTCAATATGGTAATTGGCTTCGGGCTAACTCAGGATGTCCTTGGTCTCCACCTTGATGTCATAGTCTGAGGTATAAGAAGAACGAGTATGAGGATGGATATAAGGATGGGCCAATTCGTACTGATTGAAGCTAGGTTATGCTGTTGGCAGCGAATGTTAGAATGACTGGTGTTTGGGATGATGCTATTGCGAAAAACCCTCTTGTAGGTCAACATTCTGAACAAGGAAGGTCTCTTATTATTGGATATTTGATGCCTAAATTTTGGGAACTCAGTTCCCTGAATCTTGGGTTCCACAAAATCCAACAGGATGGTTCAATGGGTCCCACAAAGCTAGTAAATGATTCTTTTTCTAGACTTGATACTATGGATCACGTGCCATGTGCTATTGAAGAAGTTTTCTTAAGCCCACAAACTTCTCAAGAGTTGGACCATGTTAAGCCTTTGTATATTCGTATGTAGGGGTGTTCGTGGTGTGGTTTGGTTTTAGGCCATTTTTAGCACCGCACTTTGTAGTGCGGTTTAGTTGCACCACATCTCATTTTTGTGGTCACATGTGCGATGTAGTGTATAAGATGTGGTTTAAATGGTTTGAAACTAGTATATTTTTCAAATTTTAGGTTTTTCATGCCTAGACTAAAACTGATTTTTCCCTTTGTTTTAAGCCAAGTTTTAAACCATTAAGCTAGTTTTCCTTTATTTTGAGTTCGCTTTCCTAATCAACACTTGCTAGGGTTATTAAACTTTATTGTTGTTGTTGAAAAATAGGGTTATTAAACTATTAATAATATATATAATATTAAAAAAATAAATATATTAATATATAGAGAGGGTGTAGTGCAGTGTAGTTTTTCTATTATAAAACTGCAAATTACATTGCACCATGCGGTGCGGTGCATTGTTACTTGTGGTGTAGTATGGTTATGCCATTTTGCAGATGGTTTTTGCAGTTTGGTGAACACCCCTATTTGTATGGATTTGGGGCTTTCCAATCATGAGGCCTACTCAAACAATGCAAAGTTAGGAAAATGTTCTTTTGTTAACCAAGAGTTGGATGTTTGTAAAGGTTTGGTGGAGGGCCCTTCTCCTAAACATAGTAAGTATTCTATTGATTGGTCTTTGCCTAATAATGGATCGATGGGGGAGGTGGACCACCTTTGCTGGAAACAATGAGGCTCCTAAGTTGGAATGGCCAAGGGCTTGAGAATCCTTGGATAGTTCATGTCCTTGATAAGATGGTGACGGAACAAGCTCCTATGGTGTGTCTTTTTATAGATACTAGAATGTATAAAGAGGATTTCAAGAAATTGTGTAAGGATTTTGAAAAACCTCACTGGTACATTGTTAAAAAATTGGGCTTGGGTGGTGGTTTGGCTCTTCTTTGGAAGGAAGGAGTGGATGTTTGTGTTATTAATCACACAGAGAACCATATCTTAGCGAAGATAGTTGAGGATGATGATTCTACTTGGTTCCTTACAGGTTTTTATGGTTGGCCTAAGGCGTCTTAGAAAACTAAATCTTGGGCGTTGTTAAACCATATCAAGTCTTTTGTTGATGGTCCATCGGTTTGTATTGGGGATTTTAATGCTATACTTTGTTCTACTGAAAATCTTAGTCTTAGATCAGCTAACTCTCAATAGATGGAGGATTTTCGCCATGCTTTGGAACAGTGTGAATTAATTGATTTGGGCTATAGAGGCAACACTTACACTTGGAATAAGAGAAAATTGGAGGAAGCTAACACTACATAGAGGTTGGATAGGGCCATGGGCAATGAATTATGGAAAGCTAAGTTCCCATCATGTATTGTTACTCATCTACCTTCTCATGCTAACACTAGATAGAGGTTTGATTTCTCATCATTGGGATGAGAGGGATTGGGTATAGGTCGGAACGAAATAAGGTGTCTACATAACCATTGTTTCAAAGTTAGTTTGGCTTTCACTTTTGTTGAGGTTGATGCGGGGGCATTTCAAGGGTAATTTGTTAAATTTTGGCTAAGCTACAGATGCTCTTACACTAGAGATAACCATTAGTGTTGATCTTAGGATATTATATATTGGCTCACATCTTTATTGATTCTTTATCTAAAGATTATGGTTTTTTTTGGTTGATAATTACAATCGGTGAAGGGAAATTTGAACTCTAGATGTTGTCATTAGAATCACTAGAAGATACCAATTGAATAATTAATTGTTAATCTCCTGCTTATCTCGATACATTGTTGAGTTAAATTCTAGGTCCTCAATTTTAGAATTATCACCTATCAAAAAAAAAAAAAAAAAAAACCGCAACTATTTTATATGACAAACTATGATTGACTGCTTGTTACTTTCATATAGATCAACCACTTTTTTCCACCGCTTACATACAGCCACATCAAATAATTATGAAAATTAATATGGAATTAGTTGTTGTTCTAGAATTTTTTCACAATGGCATCTACTCAACATAACAAATATGGCATGTACCCAGCACAACACAATCACCTACCCAGCTAAATTATTTAGCCAAGCAAATTTCCTATCAATTAGTAACCATATTAAGTGTCCATTTGGAAATTGGAACCGCTTATTTAACTGAAATATAAAACTTTTTTGCTAAAAGTGTAGAAAAAAAGGTTAAAAAATAAGTTAAATAGTACAGTAAGACCCATAAATAGTATAAAAAAATACAGTAGAACCTGTATATAATAATAAAAATAAACTGAAAGTGGAGATAAGTTGAAAAATTCAACTCATCCTAAACACACACTGATTGAGCCAATTAGGTGATATGTCTTTTTCTACTGAACAAAACATCCATAGTGCGTGGTATCAGATTCAGAAGTCACCACTGCTTTTTATATATATGCGAGGACAAAAAGTCAAGGACCAAAAAAAATGTTGGGTAGGCAAATAGATAAGGTAAAAAACGTGATGTATTTCCCACATGTAAATTCATTTGTTCGTTGAACATTATAGAAACGAATATCTCCTCTCGTTTGGTTGCACGAAGCGGAGAAAAGAAAAATTTATAACCATTATATATATATATATATATATATATATATATATATATATATAATATATGCATTTATTTATTTATTTTTATGCATTTGAACCATTATCCACATTTACTAGTATACCCTTTGGTTAAGATATCAATAAAGTATTATATAACAAATAACTCCTATACTTAAAAAGTTACAAAAAAAAAAAAAAAAAAAAAAAAAAAAAAAAAAAGAAGAGTAGAAATCACAGAAAGTTCTAATCAATGTGTCACATAAAAACTATACATATAAAATATAAATACAAAATTATATGAAAAATCCATAGTAACTGTATTAAACATAAAAACCACAACTTCTAATCAATATTGTGTTACATAGTTATTAATCTTTGGTTGTTTTGAAGTTTTGCAAGCATATATAGAGATTAGAGAATATATAAAAATGATGTAATTTACTATAAATTTGTTAAAAATCGCATGGTCTTATTATAAGAAATATTTAAAGATAATTTGTTAAATGCCAACCAACTTCAATAATGATCTTGTTGCAGAAGCTTTTCTTCTGGCCATATCAAGTCTCTTATCTTGTCACTTCTCCAAAAAAAAAAAAAAAAAAAAAAAAAAGTCTCTTATCTTGTCCTATATATGAAGGAAAGAAGAAGACTTACTTTGTCCTTTCTTGGATTCGTCCACTTCTAAGCATATATACTGTACAACGAAAATTGGGACTTTGGAAAAATTTGTCAATCCTTTGCTTGCCTTTTACCAAACAATTTAGGGTTCATCTATTTATTTTGCTGAAATTGACAATTTTTTGTTAAAAGTTCTGTAAATAAAGATAAAACTTAACTGAAATAGTACAGTAGAACTCATAAATAGTATCAAAAAATATAGTGAAATTCATAAATAATAGTAAAAATAAGTTGAATAGTAAAATAAGTTACTTTTTAATTTGAAACCAAACACATACTTATACTCTCTCTCTCTCTCTCTCTCTCTCTCTCAACAGTTTTCCTACCAAACTTACCATTGAAGTTGTGTATAATTCCAACTAAACGTGCATGCATAGATATGCATATGCTTTGAGATACGTGGTCGTCACGTAACGACCGACATGACATGGTATACGTACATGATCAAGTGCAACGATGACAAATGAAGATTTGCATATTCTTGTAAGATTAATTCACAACTACTTGCTAACTATTAGCATTCGTAAGCCCAAATTGTCCTTTCTTGGATTCGTCCACTTCTAAGCATATATACTGTACAACGAAAATTGGGACTTTGGAAAAATTTGTCAATCCTTTGCTTGCCTTTTACCAAACAATTTAGGGTTCATCTATTTATTTTGCTGAAATTGACAATTTTTTTGTTAAAAGTTCTATAAATAAAGGTAAAAGTTAACTGAAATAGTACAGTAGAACCCATAAATAGTACATAAAAGTACAGTGGAACTCATAAATAATAGTAAAAATAAGCTGAATAGTAAAATAAGTTACTTTTTAATTTGAAGCCAAACACACACTTATACGTTCTCTCTCTCTCTCTCAACAATTTTCCTACCAAACTTACCATTGAAGTTGTGTATAATTCCAACTAAACATGCATGCATAGATATGCATATGCTTTGAGATACGTGGTCATCACGTAACGACCGACATGACATGGTATACGTACATGTTCAAGTGCAACGATGACAAATGAAGATTTGCATATTCTTGTAAGATTAATTCACAACTACTTGCTAACTATTAGCATTCGTAAGCCCAAATTATGGATTATATTGAGAAGAAAATTAGTACACAACTTTCGTGTCACACGTCCTTTAATTTAATTAATGAACTAATCAAATGGCCCAGAAGCTAGAAATTGACCAAGTGAATTGATGAAATTATTTGTCGCAAGTAGCCAAGTTCAATTTGTGAACATATTCCAATAAAAAAAAAATTGTGAACACATTTAATGACTAAAATGTTTATAGTGCAATAGAGAGGAGAAAATATACCATGTTTCAACGGGAGAAAGTATACGTGGTATACTTTTTCAACAGGGAGGATTATGAAGTGGTTAATTGTAGTGCAACAATGAGAAATACATGCACTCTCAATCACGGGAATATGGCCAGAATCATGAGAGTAACTGTTTCACTTCTACGCACGCTATTGCCTCTATTTAGATATCTATTGCATGTGTAAGGTTGATAATGAATCATAAATAGCTTGGGTTTGGCTCAAAAAACTGTTTGTTCATATTAGTTTGTTTATTTACAAACAAGTCAAGTTTGAGTATTAGTTTTGGACTTGTTTAATAAACAAGCCAAGTAATATATATATATATTTGTTCATTAACAAGCTTGTAAACAATAGGGTTCAATAAAAAATAAATTGACCGAGCTTAGGCTCATTTAAGGGTTGGTAAAAAGATTGATAAAACTTAAAAAATAAACAAATATCTTAGTAAGCCTTAATTAATTGGAAGTTGGGTTCACTTGTCCAAATTAAGAGTCTGTTTGAAAATAACTTATTTAGCTGAAATTGAAAACTTTTTTGCTGAAAATACTATAGATAAAGCTAAAATATAGCTGAAATAGTATAGTAGGACTCATGAATAGTACCAAAAAGTGTAATGAGACTCGTGAATAGTAGGAAAAATAAGCTAAATAGTAAAATGGTCATGCTAACGGGTGCCTTTAAGATAATGGTTAATAATCCATTTTAGGAAAGTTTTGACTCCACTTTTATGAGAAATGCAAAAAGTTGTCAAAATATTAATTTTTTTCTCATAAAAAATTTCTTTAAATAGATTATTAACTATTACTTTAAGGGTATCCGTTAGCATTTTCTATAATAAAAAAAGCTGGCTTTTTAAGCCAATGCCAAACTCAGCCTAAATGAGCTTGATAATATACTTAATATAGACCTGATAATATACTTGTGTTGGACTTGGATAATAGTTTGATATTGAGTTTAAGCTCGACTTAACTAATGAATTAAATTGAGTCAAACCGAGTTCAAACTTTTGGATGAGTTTGAATTTGAATATTGTTTGGAAGCTTGGTTTGAATTCAATTCGAGTTTGAACATTTTATTTTTGTTATTGGGTATTGATCCAAACTAAAAAACTCAATACTTGAATAAAGCTCAGTTTGTTTACAACCTTGTTATTGAGACTGTTAACTTGATCCTCATATATCACCAAGAGACTTAAAAGTTAGAGCACTCATAGTAGAATTGCCAAGTGCTAAAAGTAGTTCAAATATATATATATATATATATATATATATATATATATATACATACAAGGCTATTGTGCATGCTCTTACTTATTATTTATTTATTTATTCAAGTAATTAGTAATTAAAAAGTGAATTCTCTTACTTAAAAGGTAGTATACTGTGTAAGTGTGGAACCCACTTATGTGTGAGAGACGCAACATAAATGTTGGATAAAAGATATAATTTTTCCTTAGCTTTCTTAAATTAAGGCATTTATTTGTGTGCCGCGAAGGAAACAGGCCCTAGTGGTCGGCCCGGTTTAACGTTATATTTTAATATTTCTATAGTGCAGATTAATTGCATCTTCCCGAGCAAATTTGTATATTTTAATATCTCTATAGTGTAGATTAATTGCATCTTCTCAAGTAAATTTACTTTCAGATATACATCTCTGGTTGACACACCAAGAACAAGGTGTAATATCAGGTAACTCCATTGTACAATGTTCTAAGTTATTGAAAATAGCATTACTCTAAAGCATCCCATCTTAACAAACCATTTTTAGTTTATCTAAACATTTTATAATCATTAGTTAGTTTATCCTATGTCCATAAGATAGACATCACCAGTGCACTCTTTTATTTATAACTAATCACTAACTCGTATGATGCACAGGAATAGGTACTGGATGAGTTTCAGGGGGGAAAAAAAAACAATGTTGTTTTATTTATTGATTGTTTATGGAAAGAAATAAGAAACATAATGTCATGTCTCTAGTTTAGTTTGTGTTGTATATATAGGTATTGTACGGCACCGAGCTTCCAAAGCCCATACTGGCCTTGGGCCCAGACCCATCTAGGCCCCGGGCCCAAGCCCATACCGGCCTTGGACGCAGGCCCAGCAGGAAGTTCCAGTTACCTTATGCCCTTCTTGAAACTGCCTTAGAGTAAAAACAAGCTTTGGGTATTAAGTCCCCAGAGTTGACCGATTAATCTTTCCCGGTAGAGCGCAGGAGTCATATCCGGGAAGGTCATGATATGCACGGGAACGTGAGTTGCCGAACAAAATCGGTGAAAATGGAACCAAGTTCCAAGATCATAAATGCTGCACCGCCCTTTCACCTGAACAACCACTTTAGCCAGATAATACTGGACCTTCAATAGCACTAACGGTGGCTGTAATCATGATCTTCCCACTAACCTTGGCTATAAATAGAAGAAAGTTGGGAGAAGAAGGGGTTCAAAAAAATGGAGAGAAAACAGTCAAGGAGAGGGTACTAACTGGGTGTTACTTTGAGTCTCTCTGCCGAGAACGACCCATTGTAGGAAATACTTAAGCCCACTACAAATAAATTGTGAGCCCAAGTGACCTAAGGTCCAGAAGTCTTGCACTTGGTTCTTACAATTGGCGCCCACCGTGGGGCTCTCCTACGAAGCTGTGGTTTGAGTGAGACTCAAGCAAGGGAGATGTCTGAGGAGCGTTCAGGAGGGCACGTTCCGAGCAATTCCGCAGGATCTTCTCGGGGATCGACGTGGAGGGAGAGAAGGCAGAAACGGCTGGAGGATAGGGAGCATCCAAGAGGAGAGGAAAGGTCCAGATTGGGAGAAGGATCGGCCCAGACACACCGGACGATTTCAAACGTCTCAGCACATCGGCAACATGATGATAGAGACCGGGAGCTGGAGCGGTTGCGCAGATTGGTAATGGACTTGGAGCTGGAAGCAAGGGGTCGGCGCCACGAAAGGAACCACAACCCCCAACCCGGCCTCGAAACCCATATGCCGAGCCCGAGCCACCACCGGTTCTGCGGAGTTCTTGGCGTCGGCAAAGCCTACGTCATACCACTTTTGCTCCGCGGCCACCAAGCCTGCCCTAAGATCGGCTATCTCGTCGGCATGGGAAGTGTTGAGGCTGAGGGCTTCGGCTAGTTTGAGTTCCGTCTCATTTTGCTTGGCCAGGAGCTCTGCATTCCTTTTCTCGGCTAATGCCCGGAACTTCTCCGCAGTAGCAGCCTTCTTCTCAGCAGCCTCAGCAATCTTCGCCTTTTCCTTAGCCGCTTTTACTGCCGACTCCCGCGCCCCCTTCTCGCGCTCATTTTCCTCATCAAGCTCCCGTGCCCGGACAGCCACAATGTGAGCCAGTTGAGCGGCCTAGCAAGCACGAAGGTTAGCAAAGAGAATAAAGGAAATCTACATGGAGTAAATAGACAAAAGAATTACCGCAATGGCGTGCCACTCTAACCGGCGCCCCACGGACTCCTCGGACCCATCATCAAAAGCGTGCACGTCCTCGGGAAGTTGGAGAGCTCCAGCCAAGGTTTGGGCAATACGGCCGCCCTCGCCCTTATCCCACATCCGAACAGAGGCGGTTGAGGGCAATGGCTTGCCGTCCAGAAGGAACTTTGGCTCCCACACTGGAGCCACTTGGGAGGAGGACGCGCCCCCTGTGCCAGCTTCGGTTGGCGGCTCGCGGATAACAATTCCCCCTGTTGGTCAGGGAGGAGTCTGGACAGCGGCATCCCCCGGGCCTGTGGAAGGTTGCTCGGTTACTTTCTGCTTCTTACGGGCCCGTCCGGACTGCGGAGGGGGAGGAGGCTGAGACACTGGACCCCGACCCTGAGTAGGCGGGGGCTGGTTGGTCGGCCGGGCACCAGGCACGAACCGATCAAGGGTCATAACTCTCCTTGCCACCATTCTTGCACCGGGCTGGATTGCTTCAGTTAGCAAGTTAGCCGCTTCTGTCACTTGCTGTTGGGGCTCGGCGGGTGGATCCTCGGGATGGGGCTGCTCTTGGGCTTGGTCCCCTTGTTGTATGGCTTCGTGAGCTCTCTCTCTAAGGCGCTGAGATACCCGTTCCGCGGAATCGTCTCGCAGGGGAACTAGTTCGTCCGCGGCAGTGAACCGCCGACCAAATTCCCGCGCTTCCTCGGTTGTAAGCTTCGGCGGCAAGAAATTCACGTACCGGACGTCTATGTACGATAGCAGGGGGCTGTCAACTATCAGCGCCTGCTTGAAAGGCTGCCAAGTAGAGTAAACCGGTTCCACGCCGAGGATCAGGTGTGAGGCCCGGAGCTGCCCGTCCCAATGCACGTAGATCTCGGAACGGAGGACGAAGTTTAAGTCCCTGGTGTGAACGGCTCTGAGGTCCTGAACAAACACTTTGCCGTCTGCAAAAGAACAGGTGACGCATTAGTTTTTAACAATAAAAAATTCTTTTACTCAAACAATTATAAGAAGGGGATGGTATGAACCCACTTCACGCCGTGTGAGGGGGCAAGGGATCTCCCCGGCAAACCAATTGCCGCGCACCCTGACGAACTCCCCGGCGGAGTTCCTGTTCGAATCGGGTAGGCACGATATCAGCCGTACCCGATCATCCCTTGTCTTTAAGTAATAATTGGTGGATTTGCTCCCACAGAGGCTGTACATTTGGTTAATATCATGGTGGTCTAATTGTAAATCAAAGGTATGGTTCAACTGGCTGACACAACTAACTACCCGGTAAAAATTGGGGGGAAGCTGGTCGGGGCACAGCCCGTAGTAGGTGAGTGTGCTTATCAGGAGGGGATCTACCGGGAACCTAACCCCACCTTCTAAAATGGACATCAGAGGAAAGAAGGCTGTACCCTGCCCTCGGTGGAGTTCCATATCACTCTCATGGCAGTAAGCCACGTCCACGTCATTGGGGATACTAAATTTACTCCTAAAGGTGGCCAAAGCAGCCGGGGTGTCTAGAAGGTAAGAATAACCCATCTATAAAGCCTAAAACTACAAGAATGAACTCAAAGAAATAAAGCTGAAGGAACAGGAAGGGGAAGAAAGACTTACTTTGGGTTCTAAGGAGGAAAAGAATGCTGAGCAAGCAAGCGCACAGAAATGTGGTCGGCAGAGAGTAGGCACTAAAGATCAGAGGCGAAGGAAAAATGGAATAGTGTTTGGAGAAGGACTATTTATAGAGCCAAAAGAAATGGGGGAAGAAGAAACGCTTAATCAAGCAATAAATGGGCACAACCTACGAGCGACCCAACGAACGCCAGGCGTAACCGATCTGCGCACCGCTTCGGTTCACGAACCGTCAGGCAATAATGACGACTGCGCCTGGCGCCGCGAAACGGCGCGTCTTTTGAGATGAATATTAATGAGAAGTGACAGCCAGAAGTCCCAGGCTAGAAGATTCCCGAGGTCAAAAGGCCCAGGCAGATCCTTGATCCTCCTCGGCGACCGAGTATGAATCAAGGGGGGGCTATTGTACGGCACCGAGCTTCCAAAGCCCATACTGGCCTTGGGCCCAGACCCATCTAGGCCCCGGGCCCAAGCCCATACCGGCCTTGGGCGCAGGCCCAGCAGGAAGTTCCAGTTACCTTATGACCTTCTTGAAACTGCCTTAGAGTAAAAACAAGCTTTGGGTATTAAGTCCTCAGAGTTGACCGGTTAATCTTTCCCGGTAGAGCGCAGGAGTCATATCCGGGAAGGTCATAATATGCACGGGAACGTGAGTTGCCGAACATAATCGGTGAAAATGGAACCAAGTTCCAAGATCATAAATGCTGCACCGCCCTTTCACCTGAACAACCACTTTAGCCAGATAATACTGGACCTTCAATAGCACTAACGGTGGCTGTAATCATGATCTTCCCACTAACCTTAGCTATAAATAGAAGAAAGTTGGGAGAAGAAGGGGTTCAAAAAAATGGAGAGAAAACAGTCAAGGAGAGGGTACTAACTGGGTGTTACTTTGAGTCTCTCTGCCGAGAACGACCCATTGTAGGAAATACTTAAGCCCACTACAAATAAATTGTGAGCCTAAGTGACCTAAGGTCCAGAAGTCTTGCACTTGGTTCTTACAGGTATATATAAGATATGTTATAATATATATACCAAAGGCGCCTATTGAAAAGTCATAACCCTTTAAACTAAATATACCAAAATGTGCCTATCGAAATGTCATAACCCTTCATATTGGATATATATTAAAGGTGCTTATTGACTGAAAATGTGCATATTGAATGAAAATGTGTTTATTGACTTAAATGTGTCTATTGAATAAAAATGTGCATATTGACTGAAAAGATACATATTGAATGAAAATGTGTCTGTTGAAGGGTCATAATCCTTTAGGTATAAATAGTGGTTCATATTCATTTGTTAACTTTTTCTCAACTTCTTCTTTTTCATCTTTCTTAGAAATACAAGAAACTTGTGGGTCTTCTCTAAAATTGTTATTTGTAAGTCTGCTCTCCCCCTCCCCCCCTTAAATAGTGAAAATGGTCTAGGAATCAAGTCACACCAACAGTAGCAACAATAATAATGAATGATTTCTTTACATGCCTTATGAAAGCTATCCTTCTAAGATTTCTTATTCTCTTCCCTATGCCCTATTGATGCTTTCTTCTTAATGACAATTTTTTTTTAATATATACATTTTATGTGAAATGGTGAGTAGATACTAAAATTTAACAGGCAAAATAAAAAGGCACAGCTGTTTGGTGTTTTTAAATGTATATATGGTATAAATTTATATAGTCATGTGGCACAATAAAGAATGGTCAACAAAAAGTTACACGTCGTGCTTTTATATTATTATATAGATGTGGTAGCTAGAAGGAGATGACTTCATCATTCACGAAATCTCCTCTTGGTACAAAACAAATTTCCTACAACATACATATATGGTATATTGATATATCGAACTTCTCAATTTATAATATGTGGGTCTTACATTTATGTAGGGCTGTCCACAGATCGGGTTGGATTGGGTTTAGACTTAACTCGTATTCGATCCGACCTAATCAGGTGGAGAAACCCTCAACCCACTACCAATTGAGAGGATGATCAAATTAGGCGGGTCGGTCAGGGTCAAAGATCTGGAAAATGATGAGAATCTGACATGAAAACGATGAAAAACGGCCAAAATCCGGTGAGATCTCACCATCTCAAACATTTTTGGCAAGATCTAAGCTAGATCCGGCCATTTTCATCTAGAATTTGAGCCTAAGAAAATTAAATTTGACCCCTCAAAAAAATTCTTTGGTCTCTTAAACCAAAATAAATAGGCCAAATAACAATAAACAATAGTCCAAAACATCAACAAGATTACTTAGAAAACACCAAAACACTTAACAAGAAACTCATATTTTAGCCTTTTGAACACAAAATATGAATAGGGAAAAAAAACCCTTTTAATCAAAGTTTCATGTTCAATTAATTTCAAAATACAATCCCATCCCTATAATAGGAGAGAGAGAGAGAGAGAGAGAGAGAGAGAGAGAGAGAGAGAGAGAGAGAGAGAGAGAGAGTGTGTGTGTGTGTGTGTGTGTGTGTGTGTGTGTGTGTGTGTGTGTAGCTTCACTCATCAGATTCAAACTTGTCTCTTCAAGCTGAGAACTGACATACAGACCCACGTTAAGGAAAACAAGTTGAAAGCATAGTGTAGAAGCTTTGAAATAGCTAGGTATGCTATGGATAGGTAGAGAAAGAAAGAGGCTGGTAGGGTATCTATTTGAGAATTGCTTTTTTTTTTTTTTTTTTTTTAGCTTATTTGCATAATGTGAAAGAAAAGGCTAAAAGTTAGCATATTTAAAAAAAAAAAAATTAAAAGTTGAGGCATGCAAACAATCTATAAATAAGCAAAAATCTAGCTTATAATCATTCTCCAAATGCACACAAAAGCTAAAACTTAGCTTATTTTCAAAAAATTGAAAGTTAAAGTATTCGAAATAAAGTTAAGACAAAAAGTAGTTTGAGACTCACAAAAAGTACATAAATTAAGTAAAAGACTATTTTATAATCATTTCTCAAACACACACTTAGGATTCGTTTGGTTGGGGTGAAAACTGGAGGAATAGAAAATGAGGAGAGAAAATTGGGAGAATGTGTGTTTGGTTAGAAGTGGAAAGGAGGGAAGAAAATGGTGAGACTCGGCAGTTTTATCCCCGGGCCCACCAAAACTCAATATTTCCAAATGGCGGAGAAAACTCAAGTGAAAATGAGAGCTATGTTTTGGACAAAATTGCCCAACCTAAAGCTTATATTTTTTAAAGCATTTTTGTATTTTTCTTCTTTGCTTCTTTATTTATTTTTTGGTCTTTTTCTATGTTATCAAACCAATCTTTGTTTTGTTTTGTTTTTGTTTTTGTTTTTTTTTTTTCCTGTGCTTATCCTTTCTTTCATTTTTTTTTAATTACCTTTTCTTTTGTGCTTATCTTCTCCTCGGTTCTTCTTTTCTTTTCTTTTCTTTTGTGCTTATCCTTTCTTTTCTCAACAATTTAGGCTTTATTTTTTTTGTTACAAAAGTTTTGGGTCTTGAACTTGTCCTTTCTTAAATTAAAAAAAAAAAAAAATATATATATATATATATATATATATATATATATGAAGAACCATTCATACATAATTTCATTTATTTATTTATTTTTATTTAATAGGGATATGATAATAAATTTATACAAACTATATTGTCTATCTTATATTTCTTCTCAATCAAATGAAATTTTTTTTATCATTTTATTTTTCCATCCCCCAATCCTATGAGAATGCCTGCTGTAGGGGCACAATTTTAGTGGCCCAATCCTTGTCCGTCAAGTCTTGGCGCAAAAAGTCTCACACAATGAATTTTTTGTAGAGTATGGGCTGAAGAACTTGGTTTCAGTTAGTTTAAACGGTTTGTTGCATGGGTTAAGGGAATATAGAAACAAGAACAAAAATGCCACCGTGAAGAGGTCCCTCACAAATGAGAAGGCTAAAAACTTGATTAATGGACACAAATCAATGCAGTAAGACTTCTCTACAGTATTCTCTCTTCCTTTTCTCCGTCCCCTCTCTTAGGGGACTTTTACATATTATATAGGCCCTTTCCAATCATCTGGGCTTTACACTTGTTGATCATCCAAATCCTCACTTGAGTACCTGTCCCATCAGACACCCTTATCAATTTTTTGTGAGTTGCAGTAACCAAAGTAGCATTGTTCAGGGGTCTTCTCCTCATTAATGCGGCTAGGAGAGTAGTTGTACTGCATTTAATGTGGTGGTAGCAGTCTTTGCTGAGATATTTTGGGTTTCCTTCTTCTTTACACATTGGGAAGATGGACTATAATGGCTTGGATGTACCTTTGCTCCGGATTTTGCAATATCCAATGAGAAATTACTCCTCGGACATGTTCTCTTTACCCCCGTGGGCCTAAATAAGGATTGCTTGGGTCATACTGACTCCTCGGACGGGCCGCATCCTCGGACGGGCCTAGGGCCCAATGAGACTGTGATTTTGGGCCGGTCCCCACAATAGCCCCTCAAAACTCCAGTTTTCGATCTCTTTCCGAGGAGAAAAATGGGGTTTTGACATTACAAAGGATGGAATTAGTTCCTGGTTCACGCGTGTGAGGGCAGTTACTTTTGACGCGCTACAATTTACGAGGTGCATTTATTTACTCCAGGTGGCTTTATGTCTCCCTTATCCAATGGCGAGGCGTAGATCTAACGGCTGACATTCTCCCCTGAATTCTTGAGCGGGAGTGATTTCCTTTTTCCCCCAAGCTATATAAAGCCCTAGAGAAGCTCGTTTTTTCTTTTTTATCTGCATATCAGAAGTCTAGAGAACTCCAGAGAACTCTAGCGTCCAGAGATTTACGAACATTTCTGACCTTCAAATTTTTGTAGCCATTTCTGCAAAGTGTCCTTCCTTGAAAAGATTTCCAAACGTCTGGGTGATTGTTTGTGAAGACACTCGTAAGTTCTACTCGCTTCGTTGCTTCAAATTTCTCCTTGGATTTCAATTTTCACTTTGATTTTCCTTCCCATCCCTCTAGTTCAACTTAGATGGGTAGATTCAAAGATCTAGTAGACACTCTGGCTGCCATGGAGGCGTTTAGGGCAAAATATCACATCCTACAGGGGGTGGTTCTATAGTACTGCCCCCCAGAAGGAGTATTAATAGATAGAGACGTGGGTGAAGTCGTCATTCCCATGATTGCTTTTATAGAAGGAGGAATGACACTCCCCATGTGTAGGATTACCCGAGACTACTTGTTCAACCATAGGTTAACACCGCATCAGTGCGCTCCGAAGAGCTCAGGCTAAGAGAATCGCCCGTAGGCCTCCATGTCCTAGGAAAGGAGCACTGGCTGCTCTAGGGCCTCAGCTATATATCCTGCTCGGCCTCTGTTGTATTCTCGAACCGAGACAGTATAGGGAATAGTGACCCCGTCTACCTCCAGCTTCGGGCTCCAAGCGCGCGGATTAACACACACTTCGGCCCAGTTCTCTTCATCCTGGCTTTCTACAGAGGGAGCCCTTTTATTCTTCTGCTCCTGGGTGGTTTTTTGCTGCTTGCCCGGGCGGGGGACCACCTTACCTTCCTCAGGGGTCTCCACCGGCCTTTTCTTCTTTAGGTACAGGTTAACCTTTAGGCCGAGGTCAGAAGGGAGCTGAGGAGCAACTGGAGGAAGAACCTGGGTTTGCGACTAAGCAGGCGCCTTTAATGATTGGCCCTTGCCTCGGGAGGCCATCAACTCTCTAAAGCTTTTTCCTTCATTGGAAGCTATATTGTCTATCTCGTCATCTGAGGAGTCTTCCGAGCAGGCTATAATAATGGGGGCGCTGACCACAGAATTTCGATCGTGCTCTCCCTCAGGGTCTGAAAGCTCAATCAAAGGAGTTTTAGGAGTCTCCTTTTCAAAATAAAACCCATCTATCTCCTCCTCAAGAGAAAGACGAGATGATTCTGTCTCTCCTTTAGCTTGCGCAGCAACTTCAACGTTGTCTGGTGGAGGTAATTGCGCAACTGGTGGAGGATTCTGAATGCCAGATAACACGACTAGTTTTAGATCTCGTCGAGCCAAAAACTTGGGTTTGGACACGTCAATCCTAGCCAACCTTGGACTACCGGCTCAAATGGCTTGGCCAATATCTTGGAAGGTGCGTGATAGGGGTGATAGCCCAGAACCAGATGAGCCACGCGTAGTTGCACGTCCTCGTTCACGTAGATTTCTAACCTCAAGAGATAGTTCAAAGCCGAAACGTTTACGTGGCTCAGCCGAGGAGAAGGTTTGGCTGGCTAAAGAAAAGGCTCAGCTAGTTTGGGAGGCAGCCGAGGCTGAAAAGAAGGCTTCTTATCAGCTTGGGGCAGAGGGGACTGAAGCTAAGCTCTCTGAGGAGCTTCCAGAGGTATGCAGGGATTATTACAGCATCTCATGGGCTCATGCCCTTGATGCTGCAGGGCTTCCTGCAGACTCGGCCTTAAGTTTGCCCAAGAAGGTTTTCTTCTCGCCTGAGATCCGTGAGATTCCTGACGGCGCTCCTGAAGCTTCTGAGCAGGCCATGGCTATTCCTGATGCCATCCCATTGCTTGATAAGGCCAAGGATTCTACCAAGCAGTCTGTCTCCGAGGTTCCTCCTCCTTAGCCAGAGCAGAAAGAGAATCCTCCTGCTGAGGCTTAGCTTTTAGGGTTTTTTTATTTTTTATTTTTTTATATTGTATTTTCTTTAAAACGGGAGTTGTCTTATCTTTTGCCCTTTTGTAAAGACTTCCCTTTGTATTATTCTCAGTTTATTAATATAGAATGTTCTTCTTCTCATTTCACTTTTTGTATTTATAACTGATGTTGATGTTTGCAACAATCCTTAAGATTCTACTAATATAAACAAATGAAATAGAGCAATGCTGTGCGGTGAACTTAGAACAATAGAGGCTATTACATGCAACTACGAACGTACCTTAAAAATTGCACAGGAGTTTTAGGTTGTTAATTTCCCCTAAGTCTGTGGTCCGAGGAGTCATGCAGGACTTAGGTTCTGTTTAAAACCTGAATAGATAAGATAAGTTATTAATTTCCCTTAAGTTTGTGGTCCGAGGAGTCATGTAGGACTTAGATTCTATTTAAAACTTGGATAAATGCCATAAGTTATCAATTTCCCCCAAGTTTGTGGTTCGAGGAGCCATGCAGGACTTAGGTTCTGTTTAAAACTTGGATAGATGTCATAAGTTATTAATTTCCCCCAAGTCTGTGGTCCGAGGAGCCATGCAGGACTTAGCTTGTGTTTAAAACTTAGATAGATGCCTCAAGTTATTAATTTTCCCCAAGTCTGTGGTTCGAGGAGCCATACAGAACTTAGGTTCTGTTTAAAACTTGGATAGATGCCTCAAGTTATTAATTTTCCCCAAGTCTATGGTCCGAGGAGCCATGCAGGACTTAGCTTGTGTTTAAAACTTGGATAGATGCCTCAAGTTATTAATTTCCCCCAAGTCTGTGGTTCGAGAAGCCATGCAGGACTTAGGTTCTGTTTAAAACTTGGATAGATGTCATAAGTTATTAATTTCCCTCAAGTCTGTGGTCCGAGGAGCCATGCAGGACTTAGCTTGTGTTTAAAACTTGGATAGATGCCTCAAGTTATTAATTTCCCCCAAGTCTGTGATTTGAGGAGCCATGCAGGACTTAGCTTGTGTTTAAAACTTGGATAGATGCCTCAAGTTATTAATTTTCCCCAAGTCTGTGGTCCGAGGAGCCATGCAGGACTTAGGTTCTGTTTAAAACTTGGATAGATGCCTCAAGTTATTAATTTTCCCCAAGTCTGTGGTCCGAGGAGCCATGCAGGACTTAGGTTTTTTTTAAAACTTGGATAGATGCCACAAGTTATTAATTTCCTCTAAGTCTGTGGTCCGAGGAGCCATGCATAACTTAGGTTGTGTTTAAAACTTGGATAGATGGAAATGGACCAATAGGTATGCGATGATCATGGAACAAAACATAGGCAGAGCTGTTTTCATTAATAATAATATCTTCTTAGATTATTTACATTCCATGGGCGAGGTACAGTTTTATCATCTAAGTCTTCTAGGTAATAAGCACCTATTCCAGCCACAAATGTGATGCAATACAGTCTTTCCCAGGCTGGTCCCAGCTTGCCCCAAGAAGGGTTCTTAACACTGTCGAGAATCTTTCTCATCACAAGGTCGGCTGGACTCAAAGGTCGCAGCTTTACATTAACGTCATACCTCTGCTTTAGCTTCTGGTGATAACAGGCCATATGGATCATTGCTTTTTCCCTTTTTTCCTCGGCTAAGTCTAGACTTCTCCCCAATAAGTCGTCATTATTGTTTGGGGTAAAAGTGTTAGACTTCAATGTGGGGAAGCTATTCTCGATTGGGAGTACGGCTTCAGCCCCATAAGTCATTGAAAAGGGAATTTTGCCCATTGACCGCCGTGGCGTCGTCTGATAGGTCCATAAAACATGTGGGAGCTCTTCCACCCATCTCCCCTTCGCATCATCCAACCCTTTTTTTAGTCCGCTCACTATGACTTTGTTCATGGCCTCGGCTTGCCCATTTCCTTGGGGGTAGGTAGGAGTGGAATATCGGTTTGTGCTTCCAAACTTGCAGCAGTATTCCCTGAAGTTCTTACTATCAAATTGGAGACCGTTGTCCGAGATGAGGGTGTGAGGAGTTCCAAAGCGCGTAATAATGTTTTTCCAAATGAACTTCTTAGCATCCACGTCCTTAATGTTGGCCAAAGGTTCAGCCTCTACCCATTTGGTGAAATAATCGGTGCCGACTATTATGTATTGTTTATTCCCTGCTGCCTTAGGGAAAGGACCGACAATATCAAGACCCCACTGAGCAAACGGCCAAGGGCTAGAGAGGTGGTTAAGGACTCCTCCTAGTTGGTGGATATTTGGGGCGAATCTCTGGCACTGATTACACTTCTTTGCATATTCTTAGGCCTCTCTTTACATGTTCGGCCACCAATATCTTTGGGTGAGTGCCCTGTGCGCCAACGATCTCCCTCCTGTGTGACTTCCACAAATCCCCTCATGTAGCTCTTCAAGCAAGGACTCGGATTCCTCTGGGTGTATACATAATAGGTACAGCCCAGAATAGGAGCGTCGGTATAACTTGCGGTCTTCTGATAACCAAAACCGATGAGCATTCCTCCATATCTTCTCGGCCTCCAGTTTTCCTTTTGGTAATGTATCGTCTTTAAGGAATTTCACTATAGGGTCCATCCAACTGGGACTCTTTCTAACCTGATGGACCTGAGCTGTGTCTCTTCTAATTGAACTTGTCTGGCATAGATCCTTAACAAGGATTATTCGCGGCAGATCATGCGCAGAGGACGTGGCAAGAGTGGCCAGCGAATCTGCATGTGTGTTCCCACTTCTGGAAACATGCGTCAGATTGAAGGATTCAAAGTCTAACTGCAGGCGTTTGACTCGACCGAGATACTCTTACATTCTAGCATCTCTAGCTTCTAACTCATCCATTACTTGGCCAACGACTAATTTGGAGTCTGAGAACGTTTCCATTGCCTTTCCACCCAATTTTTGAACCATCATCATTCCTTGAAGTAAAGCCTCGTATTCAGCCTCGCTGTTTGTAGCCGAGAACCCGAGTCTTAGAAATTTTTCAATGGCAATACCTTCGGGCGATATTAAAACTAGCCCAATTCCAGATCCTTTTTGGTTGGCCGCACCATCCACGTAGACTTTCCAACGTGAGATTTCCCATGCTGAGATTGTGCCAACCGATTTTCCATCCATGTCTTCCTTCTTTGTTATTGTTTCTACAGAGGGTTCAATGAATTCTACAACTAGGATCGCGAGGACTTGACCCTTGACAGAGGACTTAGGCATGTATTTTATGCCGAAGGCCCCTAAAAGTGCACTCCACATGGCGATCCTTCCTGTGTAATCGACGCTTCGGAGCACCAATTGAAGGGGAAGTTGGGTTAGAACAATGATCGTGTGTGCCTAAAAATAATGGGGGAGTTTTCGCGTGGCATGTACTACTGCCAGAATTGCTTTCTCTAATGGTAAGTAGCGCAATTCAGCCTCATGTAATGATTTACTTACGTAATACACCGGTCGCTGTATTCCATTATCATCCTGTATCAGTACCAAGCTTACAGCATGAGGGGCTACTACTATGTATGCGAACAGTACCTCGTCCGCCTCAGGGCTAGACATGATAGGCGATCGCGACAAGTATTCTTTGAGTTGCTGGAAAGCCAGGGCACAATCCTCCGACCACTCAAACTCTTTCCACTTATTTATCAAGAGGTAGAAAGGTCGACATCGGTCTGCAGATCGTGATATGAACCGGTTCAATGCTGCGATCATGCCAGTGAGCTTCTGCACTTCTTTTGGATTCCGAGAAGCCTGTAGGCTATTAATCGCTTTGATTTGATCTAGGCTTACCTTTATTCCTCTGTGGGTTACCATATAGCCTAGGAATTTCCCAAATCCGACCCCAAATGAACACTTGGAAGCATTGAGCCGCAATTTGTGCTCCCTTAAGATGCAAAAGATGATCTCCAGGTCTTTCACGTGCTTGGACACCATTTTGCTTTTTACAACCATATCGTCTATGTAGACTTCAATAACTTTGCCTAGCTATGGTTCGAACATTTTGGTCATCATCCTTTGGTAAGTTGACCTTGCGTTCTTTAGTCCCGAAGACATTACCTTATAGTGATAGTTTCCAATGGGTGTCATGAACGCCGTTTTCTCTTGATCCTCTAGTGCCAGTGGTATCTGATGATAGCCCTGGAAGGCGTCCAGGAAGCTCATTCAAGGGTGGCCTACAGTCGCATCCACCAATCGGTCAATTCGAGGTAAGGGGAATGGGTTTTTCAGGCATGCCTTATTCAAGTCTGTGAAGTCCACGCAGACTCACCACTTCCCCGTTTTCTTTCTTACCACCATCGTATTTGCCAGCCATTCAGGGTAAAAAACTTCTTTGATAGCTCCTGCCTTTTTCAGCTTCGTCACTTCGTCTCTAACGGCACTGGCATGTTCCTTCGAAGGGCGTCGGGATGGTTGCTTCTTTGGAATAGAAGATGGATTAACATTCAAGTAGTGACAAATGAGACTAGGGTCAACCCTTGGGGCATCGTCAGCATCCCATGCAAATATGTCAACATTTTTCCTCAGAAATCCGACAAGTTCCTCTTTTTCTTGAGGAGGTAACTCTGAGCCGACCTGGAAAAATCTCTCGGGATCGTTTTTAACAGTAAAATTTTCCAAACTTTCACACCTTATCTCCTCGGCTAGCCCACAATTTTGCCCTGCCGAGGTGGTTGATTGCTATAAGTTTTCAAAAGCCGAGGACTCGGCATGGGACTGACGTGAGATGGTGGCCACCATACATTGCCTAGCCATGGTCTGATCTCAATGGATCTCTTCCACTCGGCCTCCGGATGGGTATTTTACCTTTTGATGAAGTGTAGAAGATACGGCATCCAGGGCATGGATCTATGGCCTGGCTACTATCGCTGTGTAGGGCGAGTAAGCATCGACCACGATAAAGTCTACCTCCACTACCTCTGAACCGATTTGTATGGGTAATCTGATCTGCCCTTTTGGTACCACAGTTTTCCCTTCGAAGCTGATAAAGGGGGAGTCATAAGCCGTCAAATCCTCTGGCCTTAAGTTTAGCCCCTTGTATAGATCAAGGTATATTACCTCTACTGCACTGCCTGGGTCTACCAGTACCCTCCTCACATCGAAGCCTCTGATTCTCAACGTAACCATTAAGGCATCGTCGCGAGGTTGGATAGTTCCCCTCTTATCTTCGTCCGAGAATTCTAATATCAGAGCACTTTCCTTTTTAGACCTTTTAAATTCTCTTACCCTGTTCTCGGCGGAGAGCTGAGCCACGGACAGCACCTTGGAAGGAAATGAGCCGGCTCTTCCTGGAGCAGCGAGGATGATGTGTATCGCTCCCGTGGGAGGTCTTAATGATACATCTTTTTGAGGCTCTTGCAATGCCTGGCCTAGATGACCGCTTAAGGGGTGTAAAAGGTGACGTAATTTCCCTCTCGGACCAGTTGATCTAGGTGATTCCATAAATTCCGGAAATCCTCAGTGGTATGCCCATGGTCCTGATGATAGTGACAATACAAATTCTGGTTGCGCCTCGAAGGGTCCCCAGCCATTTTTCCTGGCCACCTGAAGAAAGGTTCGTTCTTGATTTTCTCCAGAACTTTCTGCACTGGCTCTCTGAATACGGCATTAACCGTTTGCATGCTATTTTGTCCAGCCTATCTCGGAAAATCTCTCCTCTTTTGGTTATGGATATATCGTTCCGACCTGTAATCATTCCCTTTGGAGGGAATGATCTTCTCCTTTCCTTTTCCTTGTAGCTGATCTTCCTCCACCCTTTTGTACTTATCAATCCTATCCATCAACTGATGAACATTGACAATGGGTTTACCAGTTAAAGATTTCCTTAAGCCGTGCTCGGTGGGGAGGCCGCTTTTGAATGTGCTAATAGTGACATTATCGTGGTTCTCATTCAACTCGTTATACATCTCCCAATATCTATCCGAATACGCCTTTAGGGTCTCCCCCTCGCACATGCACAGGGACAACAACGAACTTAGGGGTTTAGGGACTCTGCTATTTGTAATAAAGTGAGAACAAAAAGCCTGAGTGAGCTGCTTATAAGAGCCTATGGAATTTTTTTTCAGACTGTTGAACCATCTTATCGCCATTGGCCCCAAGCTGGACAGGAAGACTTTGCACATTAGGGCTTCATTTTAGGAGTAGATGGCCATTCTTTGGTTAAACTGGCTCACGTACTCCACTAGGTCTGCTCGGCCGTTGTAGATCGTAAACGTAGGTTGATTGAAACGTTGAGGTAATTTAGCCCCTTCTATCCTGTGCACGAAGGGTGATTTAGAGATCTGGTCTAATGCCCTGTTCATAGCGTCATTTCCCAAACCCTTGCTAGATGGGCTCTCATACTTTCGCACTAGGTGCGATTCCTTTTCATAAGAAAAGGTTTCACTTGGGGATGTTCTCGACCTCCATTGATAACTCACGTCTTCCTCGTCAGAGGATGCATTTGAGCTGGAGGGAGATCGCTTTCGCTGTGCATGTCGCAACTTTCTTTTCAGGTCATCTATCTCTCACTGTATAGCCTGATGGTTGTTTCGCCTTTGAGATACGTGACTGCCTATTTGGGTATGACTTTGGCTCGTCTGGGTAGTATGTACGCTTCCCTCATGATTCCTTCTGTTGCCTGGGTTAGAAGGATTATTTTACCGTTGAGACTCAATAGGTTCTGTCTGTTGAGGGTTAGCTTGGTGGGGATTCTCCTAGTATGGACCTAGTCCTGCCATGCTTAACTGTTATGCTTGTTGACACTTAGGTTCTTCCCACAGACGGCGCCAATTGTAGGGGCACAATTTTAGTGGCCCAATACTTGTCGGTCAAGTCTTGACCCAAAAAGTCCCACACAATGAATTTTTTATAGAGTATGGGCTGAAGAACAAGAACAAAAATGTCACCGTGAAGAGGTCCCTCACAAATGAGAAGGCTAAAAACTTGATTAATGGACACAGATCAATGCAGTAAGACTTCTTTACAGTATTCTCTCTTTCTTTTCTCCGTCCCCTCTCTTGGGGGACTTTTACATATTATATAGGTCATTTCCAATCATCTGGGCTTTACACTTGTTGATCATCCAGACCCTCACTTGAGCACCTGTCCCATCAAACACCCCTATCAATTTTTTGTGAGTTGCTGTAGCCAAGGTAGCACTGTTCAGGGGTCTTCTCCTCATTAATGCAGTCAGGAGAGTAGTTGTACTGCATTTAATGTGGTGGTAGCAGCTTTTGCTGAGATATTTCGGGTTTCCTTCTTCTTTACGCATTGGAAGGATGGACTATAATGGCTTGGATGTACCTTTGCTCCGGATTTTGCAGTATCCGAGGAGAAATTACTCATCTGACATGTTCTCTTTACCCCCGTAGGCCTAAATAAGGATTGCTTGGGTCATACTGACTTCTCGGACGGGCCTAGGGCCCAGCCAGACTGTGATTTTGGGCCGATCCCCACACCTGCATTTTTCATCCTCACTTTTCCATAATTCCAACCAAACCTACTAATAAGTCAGTTTCTATGTAGAAATTGGAATAAGAGATTGAAATTGTGAGAGTAAGGATTTGTTTAGTTGGGGGGTGAAACAAGGAGGATAGAAAATAGGAAAGAGAAAACTAATTTTAGGTGTGTTTTGTTGGAGAGAATGAGATGATGGAAAATTGCTAGGAACAAGTGAATGAATAGTTTCAGTTAATGATTGAACTAGCCCTCCTCCTTTTATGTGCTTGCTGGTTGCTTCTCTCTCTCTCTCTTTTAAATTTTTTATTCTTAGGTGTGAGTTGTAGTGCTTTTTTTTTTGGTTGCTTTTTGTTTTTTTCTCCCTTTTCTAGGCTTAAGTTGTGGGTGGAACACACACACACACAAATTTTTTTATTTTTTTTTTTGGGTCTAACTAGACGTGATTTTTTTTTTTTTTTTTGGGCATGATTTTTAGTTTTTAATAAATTTGGGTGATTGCCTTTTTTTTTTTTTTTTTCCTTTGGTTGTTTTCATTTTTTTTTTTTTTGGTTTTAATTGTGCATCATTTTTTTAACCAGGACATATAAGTAAATTTATTCAAATTTATTTTTTTCATTCCTCCATTTTTTCACTTCCAATCAAACACAAATAAAAAAAAAAAAACTAAAATTTTTTGTATCCTCTAACTTTTCTATGTCTTTCTTATTTTCAACCCTCTCACTGTTTTTTACCTCTCCTTCCAAATGGACCCTAAGAGGGGAGCAAGTGAATTTGATTGAGCACAAGGCAGTGAAGCCGTGAAGGTAGGAAACTAGGAGGGGTCACATTTGATAGAAAAGTTAAAAGCTTACAGCGGTGGATTATTAAATCATGAGACAAACTTGTTTCACCCCTTTTTTTTTATTTTTTATTTTTTATTTTTCTAATTACAGGCGTGTTTTAATTACCTCCCCCTTGTGCATCGTGAAACCTTTACTATTTTCCTCTCTCTACTCAATGGAAATATGATTACGTGTACTAATTAGGTACTAAAGGGATCATTATTAGCCATACGTGCATATTGTATTCTAATATCATCTTAAGAAAATAACAATAGTTCAACCTTCAACTTTAAGCTGTAGCTTTTTCTTCTTTTATTTTATAATTATTTTTACTTCTTCACATTTTTCTAACGTGTTCATTTTAATTATATGTGATTGGTGCGTAATATTCTCTATCTGACTATCTCACAACTCCATGTGCAGCTCGTGTT
Organism: Quercus robur; assembly: GCF_932294415.1. Taxonomy (NCBI): domain Eukaryota; kingdom Viridiplantae; phylum Streptophyta; class Magnoliopsida; order Fagales; family Fagaceae; genus Quercus; species Quercus robur. The sequence continues at coordinate 1,079,313 of NC_065544.1, read as the reverse complement.
TAAGATACAGTACAGCTATGAAAATGAAACTCTTCATGACTACCCTTAGATTTAAACCTATATAAACCCCCCCAAACCAACCCGAACTCTCTCACCACTGCAACCAACAAAATCCTCAGCAATGGAGCTCACTTCTTGGGCTGCTGTTTTAGCCATGGCATGGCTAGCTGCTTTGCTCTTTTTCTTCAAAAATAACCCCCTTCGATTCCACAAGCTAAAACTTCCACCAGGACCCAAACCTTGGCCTATCATAGGCAATCTAAACGCTATTGGTCCTCTCCCTCACCAATCCTTTCATAAATTGACTCAAAAATACGGACCACTTATGCAACTTAAGTTCGGGTCTGTCCCAGTAGTGGTTGCCTCATCTGCCGAAATGGCAAAGCAATTCCTAAAAACACATGATCACATCTTTGCATGTAGACCCCAAACTGCTGCTGGGAAATACACCACTTATAACTTCACCAATATCTCATGGGCACCTTATGGACCATATTTGCGCCAAGGGCGTAAGATATATCTCTCTGAGCTATTTAGCTCGAAACAACTAGAGTCCTTTGAGTATATTCGTGTCGAAGAAAGGCGTGCTCTTCTCTCACGCTTATGTGCCTTGTCTGGGAAGCCGATTAGGCTGAAAGAGCATCTCTCGCACCTTACATTAAGCGTCATAAGCAGAATTGTATTGGGCAAGAAGTATTTCAGTGAGTCTGAATACGAGTCTTCAATAGTGACACTCAAAGAATTTCAAGATATGTTAGACGAACTGTTCTTGCTAAATGGGGTGTTGAACATTGGGGACTGGATACCATGGCTCGATTTCTTAGACTTGCAGGGATACGTGAAGCGAATGAAGGCTATCACAAAAAAATTTGATCGATTCCACGACCATGTTATTGGTGAACATAAGGCAAAGAGAGAAAGCGTGAAAGATTTTGTGCCAAAGGATATGGTGGATTTATTATTAAAGCTCGCCGATGATCCTAATATTGATGTTAAGCTCACTTATGACAATATCAAAGCGCTCACTCAGGTATGCCTTATTAACCTTTCTAATTAAAATTTTTTTTTTTCTTGTAATTAGCAGACGGAGAATAATTGTATTTTTGGTGCCTTCTATTTTTCTAACCGTGAATGCATGCAGAGGGAATAATGTAAAAGTAAAAGTAATAATTTTAATAAACTATTTATATATATATATATATATATAATATAAAATTAAGAAGTTAAAAAGAAAATTGAATAAATAATCTTCCTAAAATATTAATTTACTCATTTCTATATGTATAGATTTCACTTGCACTCAAGTTAACACGTACGCATACATCTATCTATTTAATAAGTTATTTATATATATATATATATATATTTATATTTATATATAAAGAATATAAAATTAAAAAGTTCAGAAAAAAAAAATTGAATCAATAGTCTTCGTACAGTATTAATTTACTCATATATATAGTTTTCACTTACACTTAAGTTAACACGTACGCATACATCTATCTGCCTATATATTATACTGGTATTAAAAGTTGGCCTCAAAGCAAAAATTTCAGGTTTATGACATTTGTTTGAATATTATCATGGCTCACACTCACACTAAGAGATAGAGAGTCTAAGAAAAATTTAGAGAAGAAACTGAGAAAGTGAGAATTAGATAGAGAAATATTTGAGAATGAAAACTAGATTAGAAATAAAATCATCCCCTAAAAACGGGTCTATCCTGACCCATCCTGTCATTTTAGTAGGTCAGTTTCAAGTTAACTATTCTTTTTCTTATATTTTCTTTATTTTTATAATTTTTTTCTCACAAGTTTAATTATTTATACCCATTTTTATCTTTCGGAATCGAGTGTGTCAATGAGCTCGAGTCTAATTTTTCCAGGCATACATATTAGGTGTGTTTATGGCAAACCAACCTAACCTGAACATGACAAAAAAAAAAAGGAAAATGTTGTTACAGTTAACAACATTTTTCCAAAAAAAAAAAAAAAAACTTATAAATAGATGCACTGATGAATTTGAATGGTGCCACATTAACAAAATAATAAAAATATTTTTTTGTATTGTATTTAAAAATTGACTCATCAATTTAATAAGACATGTTCTAAAATTTGTAGGATAGGCTAAAAGATATCAACCTTAATTATAAATGGTTGGAGTTATAGGTCTCAAAAAAAAAAAAAAAAAAAGGCCTGCCCTTATTCCCCTAAATGATAAATATATAGTGAATGACAATTTTTGTTTTTGTTCATTAATGTCAGGATCTTGTAGCTGGAGGTACAGATACCTCTGCAACTACTGTGGAATGGGCTATGTCTGAACTCATGAAGCAACCACATCTCATCAAAAAGGCAACGGAAGAACTGGATAGGATTATTGGAAGAGACAGATGGGTAGAAGAGAAAGACATCCCACAGCTTCCTTATATTGATGCAATTATGAAAGAAACAATGAGAAAACACCCTGTTGCCGTATTGCTTGCACCACATTTGGCTCTTCAAGACTGCAATGTAGCTGGTTATGACATTCGCAAAGGAACAACAATATTCATAAACACTTGGAGTATAGGAAGGGATCCATCAATATGGGATGCACCAGAAGAGTTCCGCCCAGAGAGATTTTTGGGTAAGGCTATTGATGTGAAGGGACAAAATTTTGAGCTATTGCCGTTTGGTTCAGGGAGGAGGATGTGCCCTGGGTATAGCCTTGGACTAAAGATGATTAGCTCCAGCTTGGCTAATATGTTGCATGGATTTGAGTGGAAATTGCCAGACAATATGAAGCCAGAAGATTTGAACATGGAGGAAATTTATGGCTTGGCTACGCCTAGAAAGTTTCCACTTGTTGCAGTCATGAAGCCACGACTCCCGCTTCATCTTTATTAGTTATGACAATAATCGATCTCGTATGTTGTATTTTCTTATATTTTGTACCAGTTTCCTATTATGTGTATCCTTATTGCTGTACTTGGTTGTGTTGTAACCAATAATCATGTGCCATGACTCTGCCTTAATTGAAAATAAAATTGCAACTTGGTTGTTTAAATGATTTCTACTTATGCTTTTTTGTTTTGCGCGATTTCAGACGCACTTGATAGTTCATGGTAGTTCACAAATACGAATTTCTATTGAAATACATTTGATAAAAATTAGTTGACAAACTCTTCGGTTCAAAAATACTTCATTGAAACTTTTCAACGATTTGAATCAAAAGAAATTTTTTTTTAAAAAGTAGTTATATGATTAAAAACCCTGCTTACTAAAACCAAATTACCCCAACAAGTGTTGTAGCCAAACTTTGCTTTGCTAGCTATCTACCCCAAACCTCCCATTCGATAAGGGAGTAGAGATTAAAGGTATTCACTTTCTTTGGCATCCAATTGCAAAATAAGTAGATACTAATGCAAGATAGATAGATAAGGACAGAGTTTTTATTTGAGGAAAAAAATAAGAACAAAACAATGGGATAAGACATAGGAATCAACACCTTGTTTGACTTTTGTTATTCTCTATTTGCAACCTTTCTTGGTAAAATTAATTAGCTTTTAGGTTAAAATATATATGAAATATAATTAGATGATATATATGACTTTTATTAGATTTTTATTTTTGAGAGAAATGACTTTTATTAGATTGGTAAATTATGGAAAACCTAGCTACATTTGGTTCTTTCCAAAAAAAAAAAAAAAAAATTGCAAATACTTCAAAAAGATGTTTTGTGTACTACAACTATTATAAGTTTTATCACATAGGATTTACAAACTGATGTATCAATTTTTAAACATAAAAAAAAAATTAAGAAATTTATTTTCTATTTTATTGATGTGGCACAAATCATACTAATTGTCGCATTAATTTGTAAATATTTTGTAGTTGTCTTGTTATTATTTATTTATTTATTATGTCACTCATCATCTTCATTAACACTAGGAAGTCTCATTGGAAAACATTCTATCACTAGACATTCCTAAACCAACCAACTAGCAACCCCAAACTTCAGGCAACTCATAACTTGATCCACACGTGTCCCTCTACTAGCCCCTTGGATCATAAACTTAACCCAAAAACGGCATGGCATAGACTCTAATCTCACCATTGTGTCCATGAAAAAACAATTGGGCTCTTAACATAGTGTTTGGCGTTGCTCTACACAATTATCCCAAATTAAGACTTGGCTGCCTTGGGCGTATCTCTCTTAGTCACAAAGGTAACAGTGTACCTTCGTTTCTCTCCCAACATATTTAAAAACAAGCTTTGTAGGCTTTATTTTAGGACCACCATCATTGGCACATTGATGGTCACTTCATAAACAAACCCAGCAGCCACAACATTGGTCAACACGCGGGTGTATTGAACAACCCTCATGTTTTTAAATACCATGGAGAATGATGGATAATTGAGTTGACTAGGGTCTGAAAATTTCCTCAAGCTCGTAACATTGGTGTGTTTATTTGTTCTTATCAACGTACTTCTCATCTATTGCTTTATCAATTTTTTTAAATAAACGTAAAATCTTAATTGTTATTATCAACTTTTTTTTTTTTTTTTTTTTAATATCTTTACATATCTCTAGCTATAATAAAAACAGCAATAACAACTCAAGATTTTTTTTTTGGATATATACATAATTACAAAGCCTTAATTGTTGTTTAGGCTAAATCGATCACTTTAAGGTTTGAAAATCCTATTTTCTATCATATCAAGTTAGGCTCCATTTTAGCTGCACTTCTTGGATCTAATATTTCTTTCGAAAGCGGAAAAAAAAAAGGTGGTGAAACGAAGGGTACTTTAGAAAAAAAGAAACATCAGCCTCAAGGGTGGCTCTACATTGAAGTCAGGGTAGGATCACAAGACCACCCTGGCTTGAATAATTAAATATAAATTTTAAAAGTTATATAATTTTTTTACCTTTAGAAAATATTTTTGATCACCCTAAAATTGTTTTTTGTAGGCTAAAATTATACATAAAAAAAATAAGTGTATAGATCGAATAGTAAATAATATGGGTTTTAAAAATATAAAGAAACTGCAATTCAATGGTTAGATTTTCCAAAAATATGTAGCCGTGTTAATTTGTTTAGGGAGAGTTGTAGCATTAGGCTATAACTAAGTTTTTAGCCAAAATTCATATTTAAAATTTGGTCCCCTTAACAATATATAGATTAGACCCTTACAAACAAAAAGGAAAAGCTCAAGAAAAAAATTTATCAACTAAGATTTAGAAAGAGATGTAGCTTGCAACATTGATAATAAGACTATTATGCAACGATTTCAATATAAGAAAACTTGTAGAAAATAATTGTAAGACTTTATGTATTTGTGTGTGTGTGTGTGTGTGTGTGTGTGTGTGTTTTGTTGACAATATATGAGGTTTTCTTTTTATTAGATTTTGTATAATTTAAGTTTCATAATGACCACTCTGAAAAAAAGTTCATGGAGCCGCCACTGGGCATAGTTCATTTTCCTTTCATTGTGGCAGGGGAGGCTTGAAGCATTTGGGGCCATGGGTGAAAACTAAATTGAGGCTTTTTATATATTTAAATGTGACTTTTTAAAATAAATTTAAATATTACTTAAACTCTATTCTTTTGTTTTAGATACAAAATTACTAATTAACCACGTAATTTTTTCACAAAAAAATTGACAAAACTTTTCACACCTGTTGATGTGGCAGAATGATAGTGTAGGTAAAAATGTGATATTAATGGTGGACATAAATGAGAACTAATAAAAGTTTTCCAACTCAATTGTTTTGAAAAAAGTTGTGAAATTTTTTGTATTGTTTTTTTTTTTTTTTTTGAGAAGTGCTACATTCACAATACTTTCATAACAAATTCTAGGTGTTTAGTTACTACCAGTTCTAATTTAAACCTATCACTGAAGGAACCATCAAAAACCTCTGTAGAGTTAATCACGTTGTTATTATTACTGAAACTAATATCTACATTTATAAATACTTATAATTCAAATACAAACACTTTGTTAAAAGCAACTTTTCAAATAAATTATATCTGCGTGCATGTTCAGAGGCTTTTTCTTTTTAAATTAAAAAAAAATAAAAAATTATGCTTCAGTACTGTATTGGTTGTTCATTCTTTGTATGTTTATATACAAAATAGCCATTTGAAATATACACAAATTCTAGTATACTATAGAAGAGCGTTTTAAGTTTGAACAACAAAAGAGAATTAAGGAAAATCAATTTGAAATGGATATTGGTGTTGTGTGGGAAATAAGGAAAATCAATCAATTTGAAAACCCAAAATGGATATTGGTGCTACGTGGGAACAACAAAAGAGAATTAAGGAAAATCAATATGCAAGAAGAGGAAGAAATTTTTGATAGTATTGTGTTTGGTATTGATACCAAGGTTTTTAAACCCGAACCGTTCATTGAACCGTAAAATTGAGAGGTTTAAGGTTTTTAAGGTCGAACCGAGGTTGAAACGGGGTCGAACTGTGATGACATCATAATTAATTTAATAATTATTTAAATATAAATAAATATATTAAATTAGTATAAATAGAAAAATTAAATTAAATGACCCAATTAAATATAAAAATCTATCTTTCAAATCTATTTTTTCATATCTCATAACTTTCCGGGACAAAATAAGAAATATCATATCCTAAGCATTCATAGATATAATATTTCTTTATTTATTTATAGGTTGATTAGTTAAATTGGTGGTAGTAATATTGTAATAATATAGTAATTAGAAGGACACTTTGTAATTTTAAATTAAAATAATTATATAATAATTATTATATACTTAATTGTATATAATAATGAGTGCATCTGAGTGTGCCAAGTCCTCAATAACTAGTGGAGGCCTTATACGTTTTTATTTATTTTTTTTGTTTTACTCAATTTGATTTTTCTTTTGTAATCACCGGTGGGCTGGGTTGATAGTCATCAAATGCTTGTCACATATCAATCTATCAATAGTCACATCACGGGCTCAGTTGCAAAAATCTAATGGCTGAAACATTTTGCCATCTTTAATTCAAAAAATTAAAAGTTTTCTTCTTACCCAATGTAAGTCACGTGAAAGGGCCTTGGAAACATAAAAAAGAATTCAAAAGAATCAACACAAACACAAACAGAGAGAAGGTGAGAAACGGAAACCACGGTAGTGGAGACGAAAAGAAGAAAGAGAAGAAGGAGAAAAAGAAGTAAGAAGAAGAAATAGAAGCAGAAGACGAAGATGAAGATGAAGATGAAGGCCGTGACTGGCGATTTGTGCTGGGTTGCTAGCTTGCTGCTTCAACTTCGCACAGCCCCTACTTTGTCATCTTCTTCTTCTCAGTTTGTTTTCTTTTTCTCTTACAAATCTTTTGGTTCCAGATCTGAAAAAAGTCCGAAGTGCATGTCAGCCAAATCTTTAATTTCAACCGATATTTGCTAAAAAAAAGGAACTGCAAGAACCGTGATGTCTGACCACGGTTCGCACGGGTCCCTGCTTTTTTCCCATAAAGCGGTTCTTAAGACTAAAAGAACCGTAAAAATGAGCGGTTCGAGGTTTTCTGGGTCGAATTGTACAATCTGGTCCAGGTTTCAAAACCTTGATTGATACTGGTGCTGTGTGGGATTTGCCTTTATGTAATTTTAGCATTAGTGGGTTAGATGGGTGGGGTTATGTTCTAGTAGTTTAAGGCTTTTTTTTTTTTTTTTTGTCAATGTGGCTTTTGGCAGGTTTAAGGTAGAGAAAAGAAGTAGGATAACATGCCTTGTATGTAGTTTTGACATGCTTTTTGCCAATGTGCTTCCAGTTAGCAATATGGAACACTTTGTTCGGCTATGTATCCAAATTACTTTGTCATTTCAATTTGAATGAAATGAAATCATCATTGCTAAATTGGCGTATAATGGATTGAACTGAAATCAGGCCAAAATGGCCCATTAGCATTAATTTTTGAAATATTTAGCAACAGAGCACTGTTTCGGAAATAATTAGGGAAATACCACTTTTTCTGGTACTCGAGCATGGTGAGCTCGAGTACCATCTTTTCATTGGTCAAACATCTTCTCAAAAGAAAAAAAAACACCGCTATAGGGCCCGAAAACGTCACTATAGGGCTTAAAAACGCCACTATAGGACCCCTTGAACCTGTTATGGGGACTTGTAAAAAAAATTTGCAGGAAAACGCCGCTATAGGGCCCAAAAACGTAACTATAGGGCTTAAAAACGCCACTATAGGGCCCCTTGAACCTGTTATGGGGACTTATAAAAAAAAAATTTGCAGGAAAACGCCGCTATAGGGCCCGAAAACGTCACTATAGGGCCCCTTAACCTGGTAGGGGGCTTAAAAACGCCGCTATAGGGCCCGAAAACGTCACTATAGGGCTTAAAAACGCCACTATAGGGCTCCTTGAATATGGGGCGACGGTGGATTAAAAAAATATGGTACTCAAGCTCACCAAGCTCGAGTACCAGAAAAAGTGGTATTTCCTTAATTATTTCCGAAACAGTGCTCTGTTGCTAAATATTTCAAAAATTAATGCTAATGGGCCATTTTGGCCCTGAAATCACCTTGTATACTGTTACATTGAATACAGTGCTGACTAAACCTATAGGTCATTTAGGCCACTGCCTAAGGCCCCGACTTGTCAGAGGGCTCCCAATAGCAATAATATATTATATAATGTTGCTTTCTCATCTGGAAAAAAAAAGGGTAGTAAGGCCTGCCCAAAAGATGTAAGACCCCACCCAAATTATTTAAGACCTTACTTGAAAATTGAGAACAACAAATTATTTCTAACTGTTTCTCACAAAGCAAAAAGGTTGAAATGACATGAAGTCCAATCACATCACCAAATCTTTAGCTTTTTCAAAAAAAAAAAAAAAAAAAAATCACATCCAAGTATTCTCTGGATCAAACCTTTATACCACATTTCATTAAGAAAACCCATGTTTATTACTTGAAATGTAGAGAGGGAGAGAAAGAGAGACACTGATTTTCTCAATATACAAGTAAGAAAATGCAGAAGAAAAGATAACAAAAGGCAAAAAAAGAAAGAATAGACAAGTAAGAAAAGGCAGAAAAAAGAAAGAAGAAAGAAAACACTCACTCTCTCTATCTTGATTTTTTTTTAAAAACTCTTACTCATCAATTGGTGTTGGCAATAGACTTGGTGTGTTCACAGATCTTCATTTCAGGTTCGTTTTTTGTTTTCTCTTCCTTTGCCTCTTTCGTATTCTTCAGGGTTTGCTGCTGGGTTTTTTTCTCCTTTTTGGCTTAACTTTAGTTTAGTTGTACTCTTTAGTCTCTTTTGTTTGTACTCTTAAATCTTGATTTCTTTAGTATTCTCTAGAAGGCTATGGAATGGACCCACTTAAAGTATTGATCCATCCTAGTCCTACATGTTTTTATTTATTTATTTTTATTAAGAAATCAGATTTAGTGCACGTTTGGATAGCGTTTATGGCTGGCATTTGTGCGTTTTGCTAAAAAAATATGGGTCTCACGACACTGTTCACGAACCTACAAAAGTCATCTAAACACAAATTTCAATATAAATTTGGGTCTCACAGTATTATTCACATATTTAAAAATTTTTTTGTTACAGTGTTTTCAATTTTCAGCAAATAAGCGGTATCCAAACACACCCTTAGTGATATGGAAGTTAAAGTATTGATCCTAGTCCTACACGTTTTGTTTTGTTTTGTTTTTGTTTTTTTTAATAAAATAAATCAGATTTAGTGGTATGGAGGGATAGTGGGCTAGTCTTAGTCTTAGTGGATCAAGTTTAGTATCTTCTAGAAGACTATGGAATGGAACCCACTCATTGGCGGCTCTAGAAAATTTTTTTTAGGGGGGGTCATTAAGAAATTTAAATTAAAAAATTAATAAAAAAGAACTTGAATATATCAAATTATAGACAAATATATATATATATATATATATATGAATTTTTACAATTTCCATCTACAAGTTTTCAAATTTTGAATTGTTACACGATAGTTTATTATGAGTATTTATTGTCAATATGGGTAGTTATGACCATTTTATTTTGTTAAGTTTGTCTAAATTTTTATTTTTTTGTAGTTAATATTATATATTTGTCATTGTTTTTATAAAAATTTTTAAATTAAATAACTAAACTCAACTCATTAGCTCTACATTAATTATTGACGCACACAACCACACTCATTCATATATAAAATAATTCACTACATGTTTACTTAACCAATTAAATACTTGAATAATCGCTAACTTTGTAATTTTTTTCTTGAATTTTTCTAACTTTATTACAAAAAAATTATTATAACATAATAACTATACACATTCATGTAACAAATCATCTTTATTTCCTAATTATTAAATTATATAAAGTTATATTATATTTATATTTTACACACAAATATCCATGTACGAGTCATTATTCACACAAATGACATTATATAAAAAAAAAAAAGTAATGCACACAATCAATATTAGACACATTCATACACATAATAAAAATTTTATAATAAAGAGTGACACTTACAATTTACAAATACTTACTCTTACTTTAGAGTCAGAAATACTTATAAATAAGTGTGCATAAGATTTAAGTCAGGGTGTGCAAAAATATTTTTAAGAAAAAATTAATGTATTAACTAAAAAAAAAATTAAAAAATATAATTTTTTTTTTTTTAGAAGTCAGTGAACCCCCATTGGTCGTAGTGGATCCAATCAAATTTAGTCCTACACAGTTTCTTCAAAAAGAAAGGTTTACTGCGACAATCCTTCACAAAAAAAAAAGGAGTATTGATAACAAAATTATAAATTTAGAATAATTTACTTTGTATTAATATTAATTTTAATTTATTTTTGCAGGTTTGAACAATTTCAAATATATGAAAATATTTTTGGTTTTTTTATTTAATTTTGAAAAATAAAATCACTAGATGATGATAGTTTGAAAAAAAAATTGTCTTAATCTTGAATGTTTTCTCACACATGAAACTTATTCCAATATTAATGGCTTAGATTTATTTTTAGAACTAAAAGTTTTAAAATAAGTTTTGCAAATAAATGAAAACTTTCCAATTAATGTACTAAATTATATAAAGAGGCTGGAATCTTTTCCAAATGCATGTAATGCTTTCAGAATATTTCTAACTATACCTGCTATAGTTGCTTCCGCAGAAAGAAGTTTTTCAAAATTAAAATTAATAAAATCCTATTTAAGATCAACTATGTCATAAGAAAGATTAAGTGAATTAGCCATATTATCAATTGAAAAAGAAATGTTAGCGGAACTTGAATGCAAAAATTTAATTAGTAATTTTGCCTCTAAAAAAGCAAGAAAAATAAATTTTAATTGAAAAAAATATATGAATTTATAATTAAATATAATAAAATGCCTCGTTTAAAGCTTTCGCCTAGGGCCCCCAAATTCGTTGAGCCGGCCCTGATTGAATACTTCCCGTTATCACCTTGGATTGAATTGAAATCACTTGCAAGGGCTCCAATCCAAACCATGTCAAACCAAGCAACATATACAAAACATTATCCAACAACACAATTGGGACAATCTGAAATGGATACTGGTGCTATATGGGAATCAATCTATCAAAAACCATTAGAAAAAATTTGCACTTCCTACCAACCTGAAATGGAACCCAAATACAAACCAAATCAACACACAAAAACCACAAAAACATAACTACAAATGACAACCCAAAATTTTAAGGGGATGACTAACTGCAAAATACCCAAAATTATTTCCAAAATTGTTTAATATTCAACCCACTAGAAAAAAACCCCAATTTTAAATTGAAAAAAAAAAAAAAAAAAAAAAACCACCCAAAACTTGGTTTGAAATCAAACAATACTGAGTAGTTGAGACACCTATAGAACCTTCCACCAGGATTGTCTTCCATCCAAGACACCACTAGAACCAATTTAGCAAGGTAGGGGCAGTAGCACATACGTAGTGCCCTCCTCCTCAAGCTTACCTCGAATGATGCCGAGCTTGATTTCATCCACTCTCCCTCTTTTGATCATGATTTGTAGCAGATATGATGAACAATTTAGAGAGGCAAACTTCAATTGGGTAAGGTAGAGGCAGCTCTTTTAGTGTTTTAGGGTTCTTTGTGTGTTTAGGTAGGGAGTTTAGGTGGGTAGTTGATGAGTGGAGCACTTGGTGATCACGTGGAGCTCTTTGTGGTGGGAAGCTGATGTGGAGGGTCATGTGATATTCATCTAGTACACGTAGGATTAGTTAATTAATATTTAAAGATAGATGATACGTCCACAACATTTTTACAATATTTTCACAACAAATCACAGGTGATTAGTTGAAACATCATGAGTTTGCCCTAGAACCTCGCAATGTCAGGTTAGGGATGGCTACAGATGGTTTTAATCCTTTTGGGAATATGAACAATAACTACAGTATGTGGCCTGTCATCCTCATTCCCTATAACCTACCACCTTGGTTAGTTATGAAAGAACCTTATTTTATGATGTCCTTACTTATTCCTGGACCCAGTCAACCAGGAAATGAGCTTGATGTTTTCTTGAGGCCATTGTTTGATGAGTTGAAGGAGTTGTGGGAAGAGGGTGCACGCACTTACGATGCATCTTGTGGTATGCATTTTCAGATGCGTGCCGCTTTGTTGTGGACAATACATGACTATCCTGGATTCGGTAATGTGTCTGGATGGAGGACAAAGGGTTATCATGCTTGTTACACTTGCAATGATGAACCATATTCGGAGACATTGGAAAGTAAAATTGGATACACTAACCATCGTGCCTACTTGCCTATGGACCACCCTTGGCGAAGGAGTTGCTCATTCAATGGTAAAATTGAGAAACGGATGAGATCATTGGAGTTACCGGTGGAAAAGATAAATGAGCAATTTGACCGAATGCCAAATATAATTTTAGGAAAGAATCCAAACAATAAGAAAAAGCGTCCAATTATTGGGGGACCGAATTGGTCAAAGAAAAGTATCCTATACAAGCTACCATATTGGAGGAATAAGAAGCTTAAACACAATATTGATGTCATGCATGTTGAGAAAAATATTAGTGAGAGTACATTCGGAACTTTGTTGGGAATTGAGGGGAAAAACAAGGACACAGACAAGGCACGCAAGGACTTGAAAAATATGGGCATAAGGAGTGTTTTGCACCTCCAAGAACGTCCTGATGGATCATTTGACAAGCCTCATGCCTTCTTTTCATTGTATCCTGAAGAAAGGGATGGTTTTTATGAATTTTTGAAATCAGTTAAGTATCCAGATGGCTATGCAGCAAACATATCGAGGTCGGTGAACACAAGAAATGGTAGACTATTAAATCTGAAAAGCCATGACTGTCATGTGCTTTTACAGCGGATTCTTCCAATTGGGATGCGGGGTTTTGCTGATAAGGACATTTGTACAGTATTGTTTGAGTTGGGCAGTTTTTTTCAAGACTTATGCTCTAGGACCCTAAGGAAGAGCGACTTGGAGAAATTAGAAGGACGTATACTTCTCATACTATGCAAACTCGAGAAGTACTTTCCTCCAGCCTTTTTTGATGTAATGTTTCATCTTGCTGTTCACCTACCTCGTGAAGCCATTCTTGGAGGACCAGTGCAATATAGGTGGATGTATCCCATTGAAAGGTAACTCTCTCCATCCATTAATTATAGTCTGCCGAGTGTTTTTTTTTTTTAAGCAAATTATATTGCGTATGTAGTCATACTCCCAATTCATTTTTCCTTGAAGGTTTCTTGGAACGTTGAAAAAATACGTTTCTAACCGAGCTCGACCAGAAGGTTCAATTGCAGAGGCTTACATTCTTAAAGAGTGTATTACTTTCTCGTCATTATATCTGGATGGAGCTGAAACCGTGCATAATCGAAGGGAAAGAAATGCTGATTGTGGTGAATATGGCCAAGGGTTGACGATTTTCTCACAAACAGCTCGACCCACTGGGTCTAGGCAGAATGATGTGGGGATGTCACGTGAATTGCGTGATATTGCTCAGTGGTATTTGTTGTACAATTGTCCCGAGTTGGAGCCGTATTTAGAGTATGTGAAGTCTTATTTTGATTATGCTTGAATTGTCCTTAATATTATTTGCATTTCTTAGCTGAATATAAATCACTTGTTTTGAATAGTGAACACAAAAACACATTACATAATCCAACTGGAGAAGACATAACTCAAATACAACGACGAGAGTTTCCTAAGTGGTTCAAAGAACGTGTAAGAAATTTTGAATCTTGTGACACATTAAACAGTATTAAGCAGTTATATAGTTTTCTCACTACTAATGTCACATGTTGCATGTCATTATAGATCTATAGATTGAAAGAGAACGACTCATCAGAAGTTACAAAACAAATGTGATCATTAGCAAATGGTCCTAAGTTGCTAATGAAAGAATACTCGGTCTGCATGGTCAATGGTGTAAGGTTCCATAAAAAAGACTTGGACAATCGTCGTGTAACCCAAAATAGCGGTGTATCTACAGAAGGGGACCATGATGGACAAATACATGACTTCTATGGTTATGTGTGCAAAATTTGGGAATTGGAGTATATGTATCAATATAAAGTTGTTTTGTTTCAGTGTGAATGGTACAATACTGGTAATAAGATCGGTTGAAGGAGAACGATACGAACTGAGACACATTGTACAAGTATCAATGTGCAAAGTCGGTGGTATCAAAATGACCCTTTCATATTACCTAGTCAGGCGAAACAAGTTTTCTACCTTCGTGATACCAAATGGGGTGAACCTTGGCATGTTGTGCAATGCGTACAATATAGGGGAATGTTTGATGTGCCAGAGGTGGGTGATGGAGAATCCAATGATCAAACAGAAGCTAATGAAGCATTCCAAAAAGAAGCCATTAGCAATGTTGTCCCTATCGATGTTGAAGATAATGTTCAATATTGTAAGGGTGATATTGAAGTTGAGAATATTCCAGAAGGTTTGGGAGAGCAAGGGGATAATAATGAAGATGAAGTGCATAACATACCTAATTCTGATATGGATCCTGATATGGATTATGATATGTAGATTTCATTTTTTTCCTTTGTATATGGAAACGTGCGTTTAATAATTTTTGATTCCCTATTATTTATTCATGGATATTTTTATTTGATGTTCCAGTTTATGTTTCGTACTTGGGAAGAATTTGTAATGAATAGATATTATATTTTATTTTCTATGTAAATCTATAGTTGCAGAAATGGTCAAAAAGGGCAAAGACACTCATAATAAAATAACAGAATATGAGATGGAAAGAGCACAAAGAATCAAGCAAAACCAAGAGAAAATAGATGCTTTAAGATTGAAGTATCTGTCAACTTTTCTGCCTCAATGTGCAAATGTGGGAAGAAAGAGAGTAAGTGTTCAGGTAGATGACGACGACTATGTACCAGCTATTAGTGATGATGAGTTATCTAGTTCTTTAAATAATGAGGTACTATATATATGATTTGGTGCATGCGATACTTCGTACTTTGTAATATTGTGATGAAATAACTTATTTTATTTTTTTTAATGAATTTCAAAATCTATACATATTTTGGTATGATACAGATGGCACCAGGACGTAGCACTCGTTCACGTCGTGAGAAATTTACCCCAACAGTCCAGCATAAGGGCCTATTATCGAGGCTACTTCCTGGTGGAGGTTCTGAGGTACTATATACATGATATGGTGCATGATAACTTATTATTATTATTTTTAATGAATTTAAAAATCTATACATATTTTGGTATGATATAGATGGCACCAGGACGTAGCACTCGTTCACGCCGTGAGAAATTTACCCCAACAGTCCAGCATAAGGACCCGTTATCGAGCCTACTTCCTGGTGGAGATTCTGAGGTACTATATACATGATCTAGTGCCCGAGATACTTTGTATTATTGTGCTTGGAATGATCAATGAAAATCATTGATTGAAGATATTTTAAATGATGAAATAACTTATTTATATTTTAACTTGTAATGAATTTAGATATCTTTATATACTTTTGCATGATACAGATGGCTCGTTATAAGCGTGAGGAATCTACCCCAGCAGTCCAGCATACTGGCCCATCATTGAGCACGCATCTTGGTGGAGATTCTCTTGCCCAAATTTCTACTAATGTAGAGGCACAGCTTGTGGGCACACCGTCTACCACGGATGGTGAGATATTTAAGTTCCATTACTTGATTTCGTAGTCACACTATATTTGGTTCACTTGTTGATTTAATTTATATTATGTCTTGATAGCATCGACTAGTAGACGTTCCCGTGGCATGACACGTGGATTAGGGGTACGAGGACTTCTTGAGAAACATGGGAAGCTACCGGTCCGCATTGCCCCAGAGTTTTGTGCTCCTGTTGGTGAACATACAGGGAAGCTTGTTAGTCAAATTGGTGTACATGTGCGTACGAATTTGTCCACTATGAATGCTTATAGTTGGAAGAATGTTGGTAGCGGTGAAAAAGAGGCAATCATTCAAAATGTGGCGGTACTTTAAATGTTTATAGTTGTCCATGAGTTTGATTTTGTTGTTTTCATTACATTACTTTATACTTTATACTATATTTTATAGTGTATTGTTGATGTTGTCACTAAGCATATTGAATTTAAGGCATAATATTTTCTTTATACATACTTTACTTTGCAGGATCAATTTGATATACAAGGAGAATCTATACTTGTGAACAAATCTCTAAATACAAAGTGTGGTAGATTATTGAGCAGCCACTACTACAGGTTGTTTGCAAAATATAAAAAACTTGTAAAGGATGAAGGAAGCACGTATGCAAGAAACCACCCACCAAAAAATGTTACACGAGAAAAATGGATTGAACTAATTGATGGAAAGTGGAGTGATGAAGATTGGCTGGTAATTAATACTTTGAAAATTTTAATTACAAGTGAAGTATGTTCTCACCTTTCACCTGGATAATACCTACTTATATATGCATTGGATTAATGTTTTATGTAGATCTTATTATGGTGTCATGTCTACTAGATTATTCGTTCTATCAAATTTGTTGGATTAATACTTATTTGGAAGGTGGAGTAGATTTATATTGTAATCTATATATATAACTTAAATCAAAACTCTAATATTTTCTTGGTCTTTATTCTTTATAGAAAGTCTCAGAAAGAAATGCTAAAAACAGAAATAAAGAGGAAACGGTTGACAAACACATTCATAGATGTGGAAGCAAGTCACTTGCAGTTAGGGTGGATGAGGCGGTGTGTTATTTCAATTTTTCAAAAGCTTAGTATATTACTTGTTGTAATTAATTAACTTGTCTTCTAACATTTGAAAGCAAACTGATCAGAGAAGGAAAAATGGAGGTCATATTCCTAAGGTGGCACAACTCTACTATGATACCCACTTCAATTCAAAGACAAAACAGTGGGTACACCCTGATTGCGAACATACATATGTATGTATATCAGTACATGCCTTGAGTTTGCAAAACTAGAATATATGTATTTTTATTCTATATATGTTTGCAAAACTAGAACATATGTATTTCTGATGGTTTCTATTATTTGAAATGACAGCAAGAGATGTTGAGAGTACAAGATGAGCATTGTAGCACTCCTGAAGCACAGCCTTTAACTGAAGATGAGATTTCTATGATGGTTCTTAAGCCGAGATCTGGCTATGTAAAGGGACTTGGCATGAGGCCTTCTTCATCTCTTAAGACTCCTGCCTCATCTTCCTCAACTCAGTATACTCAACAACTCGAGGGTCGAGTAGAAGAGCTCCAGGATGCAAACTACAAGCTGGAGGATCGAGTAGAAGAGCTCCAAGATGCAAACTTTAGGCTGGAGGAGAAGATGGATTGCATCATACAATATTTGAGGAGCAAGGGTGACAGTGACATTTGTGGCAGTGGAGGGAGCTCATCTACTAACTAGAACACACCTTGGTTAGTGTTTTATTTTCCTGCCTAAAAGATTAGTATTGAGGCTTGTATATGATATATGTTGCTATATTGTTTAATGGTGGTGGTGGGTTTTTTGTTTGTGGTGGTGGTTGGATTTTTTGTTTAATGGTGGTGGTGGACTGTGTTAATGATGGTGGCTGGATTTTTTGTTTATTGTGTGGTTGGGTTTTTGTGTTTATGGTGGTGTTTGGGTTTTTTGTTTAATGTTGGTGGTGGGTTATTTGTTTATTGTGATGGATGAGCTTTTTGTTTATGGCAGTGACTGTGTTTTTGTGTTAATGGTGGTGATTGTGTTTTTTGTTTAATGGTGGTGGTGGGTTTTTTGTTTATAGTGGTGGCTGAGTTTTTTGTTTAATGTTAGTGGTGGGTTTTTTTGTTTATTGTGATGGTTGGGTTTTTTGTTTATGACAGTGGTTGAGTTTTCATGTCAATGGTGGTGGCTGTGTTTTTTGTTTAATGGTGGTGGTGGGTTTTTTGTTTATGATAGTGGCTGGGTTTTTGTGTTAATGGTGGTGACTATGCTTTTTGTTTATTGTGATAGTTGGGTTTTTTGTTTATAACAGTGGCTGAGTTTTTGTGTTGGTGGATATGTTTTTTGTTTAATGGTGGTGGTGAGATTTTTGTTTATGGTAGTGGTTGGGTTTGTGTTAATGGTGGTGGCTATGTTTTTTGTTTAATGGTGGTGGTTGGGTTTTTTTTATTTATGGTAGTGGTTGGGTTTTTGTGTTAATGGTGGTGGCTGTGTTTTTTTGTTTAATAGTGGTGGTGGGTTTTTTGTTTATGGTGGTGGCTGAGTTTTTTATTTATTGTGATGGCTGGGTTTTTTTTGTTTATGGTAGTGGCTGGGTTTTTGTGTTAATGGTGGTGGCTATGTTTTTTGTTTATGGTGGTGGCTGTGGTTTTTGTTTAATGGTGGTGGCTAGATTTTTTATTCGTTGTGGTGGTTGGGTTTGTGTTTATGATGGTGGCTGGGTTTTTGTTTTGGATTTCACTTTATTTGTTTTATTTTAAATTGAGATTTTTTTGCATTCTTTATGATTTCTCCAAGATTTGTACTGTGGGTTTGGTTTTTATTTGATGAGAATGTTGTGAGTCTTCTTTCTTTGATAGTTTGGCTTCATATGATGTTGCACTATGATTATTTTGTCTAGTTTGTTATTGGGTATTTTGTGGACTTTTTTTGCATTGTCTTACTAATAATAATATTTTTTGTTGCAGTACATCTTATCAGGGATATAGGTTTGCAATTTAGTTTGTTATTGATGTATTTTCCTTTATACTTGTGCAGATATGGGATTGGTGGCAAAAAGATAGCTTTTGTGAGGCTACTTGAACTCAAATAATTTTCTATAAAGTTTGGAAGCTAAGACATCATTTGTATATAAATGGTTGTAATTACTTTGTGAACATCTTTATTGCATTTTTAGATTGTATGGATGTTTTTTTATGGATTTGGTTAGAAATGAATGGACGTTTGTTTTTATGGATTTGGTTAGAAATGAATAGTTTAATGTAATGGCAATTAAATGTAAAGAATATTAATAAAAAAATAAAATTGGTGACGATAATTTTCATCGCCATATTTGACTATAAGCAGAAATTGGTGACAAAATAATTCGTCACCTGATCTATTGAAATTAATAAAAAAAAAAAAAAAAAAAAACCGGTGACACAAAACTTCGTCACCTAATCTAGTTGAAATTGGAAAAAACAAAACATTTGGTGACGAAATATTCTGTCACTGAAAATAAGGTTTAGTGACGAAAATATTAGGTGACGAAAAACTTTTGTCACCTATCATTTTTTATTGGTGACGAAAAAATTTCGTCACCTATCATTTTTTTATTAGTGACGAAACATTTTCGTCACCAATACATTCTGTGACGGAGCTTAGGTGACGAACACTGTTTCGTCACCATTTCGTCACCATATGTATTCGGTGACGAAATAAGGACATATTATGACAATTGGTTTCGTCACCATAGTCCACTTTTGTTGTAGTGACTAAGATTACTTTTTTATCCCAACAATAACAACCAGTAACAACCTTTCATTTAGAATTTGTTGTAAAAATGTTGTGAAAATGTTGTAGACATATTATTTCTCATATTTAAATGGATAGGCTTGACACGTAAGCACTTTGTTTGCCACATATGAATTTTCTATTAGTGGGTTAAAGACAAAAACCAAAATGGAAATGATTTTTGTTTTCAAGAACTAAAATAGATGCACTAAAAAGTAGAGACTAGACAAGAATTGACCAAAAATATAAGGATCAAAATTGTATTTTTACCATTTTTTTATATTCTTTTTATTTAAATGGTTGAAATTGAAAGCTATTGCTTCAAGTGCAGTAGTTGCATTTTTTTTTTTTTTTTATATATAAATTTTATGAAAATGCAGTGCACTTTATCTCAATCCAGAAGTTGGACCCAAAATTATGGTGAAACGTGAACAATGTGGACCGGACAGCTGTAGCTTCAACAAAGCAAGCACTCTTCTTTTGTTGAGAAACAGTATTTTTCTTTTGCTGCGAATCAGATATTCTTGCACATTGTTTTACTGTTTAGGAATCTTCCAAAACACTTGCCATACATGTGCACTACATAATTAAAAGTTGGGCCTGTCTGTTTTACTGCGCCCAAAAAACACGAGGATATCGTGTGCATAGATTGTGTGCGTATAGTTAAGAGTCTTGTTAATGAATGTTTTTAGGATAATAATTAATAATTTATTTTAAGAAAGTTTTGATATTATATTTATTAAAAATAAAAATAAAAATTTAAAATATTAATTTTTTTCTCATAATTAAAAAAAAAAAATTATTAATCATTACCTCAAGGATATGCGTGTACAAACCCCATAATGGTAACAGATATTTGCGTCAATCCTCTTTAGCTTTATGTTTTGCTTTGTGTTTTAGTTTAACGACACCGTTTGGTTTGTCTTATTCAGCAACACCTAAAGTTTTACCTGATTTAATTTGCATTGCACATTGGTTCCTTTTGTTTTATAATAAAATGTAAAAAAAGGATAAAGGGTGGAAGAAGAAATATATCATTTTATATTAAAAGAGTCTCACTTAGATCTCATTTAAAGTAGTTTTTTCGTGCATATAACAGATTAGCAACTAGTTGAAATTAAAAATCATGCACCAAACTCCAAACCAGGATAAAGTTTAGTTGTTTTCTGGGTCCTCTGGGATAATATAATGGACGTGGTGTAAAAAGGTTTGGACCCAGATCATAGTGAAACGTGAAGCTGCAATGTCCGACAGCATTTAGCTTCAACAAAGTAAGAGATATGTTGGGAAAGTAGTACTGTGGACGGTGACTCTGCTGCAAATAGCCAAGGCAAGGCTGTATCAAATCCGTGAGCTATAGTGAACCTAATCGAAAAGCCAAAAAAATGTGTATTGATAAGAAATGTAACCAACTGTTTTGGATTCTTACTGACACTTGCCGTATGCCTACAACAACATTGGCTCCATCTGTCTCTCTCAGTGTCTTACTACTCCCCCAAAAAACACAAGGGCATCGTGTGCATGAATGGTGTATATACAAACCACATAATATTTCCTACTAAATGGAGTCTTCTTCTTCTTTCTTCTTGGGCTTTTTTAGTAATTGTATTGCTAGCAGCTTTAGCCTTTCTCTCAAAATTATTCCATTAATAAAATACTAATCTTTAAGCCTAAAAAGAGAGTGCATCAGTTTCCTCTCAATTTTGAGCAAAAGTGTCATTTTCTCAATTTTTAAAGGAAATTTTTATAATTTATCCAAAATAAATTTATTAATTTTAGCCCCCTATCACTCGGATGTTCTTCTAGGACGGTAATTGCAAAATTTAATTGAATGGTTATGGCGATGTTCACGTCTTTTTTTTTTCCTTTTTCTTTTTCAATATTAAAGGCAATTAGTCTTAAATTTAAGTCAAATTAATATCTTAGCTTTAAAGATAAAAAGACATAAAAAAAGAAATCACTTTTTTTTTTTGCTAAAGAAAAGCAATCACACTGATTAAAAGATAGAAAATATCAAATAAAATAGCAACCGATTTGAATCAAACATCAACACTTTAATATTAAATATATATATATATATATATAAAAGATTTAAAAAAAAAAAAAAAACTAGCACAAGTCAAGTTCCACATTATTTTTATTTTTTAATTTGCAAAGAACTCGATACTAGTAATAGCGAGTTTCACTTAAAAAAAAATTATACAAAACTTGATTATTCTAATATCAAGTTTCACATGGCATTTTTTATTTAGAAAAGCTACATTAGCGACTGCCACTATGGCAAAACAAGCATGAAATTCAATATTAGTAATATCGAGTTCTATACAGAACTCAATTTTTATAATATTAAGTTTCAAAAAAGTGATATTTTACCAAATAGTTTCAACATAATGTTATTTTGCTGAAAATTTTGAAAATAAATGGTATTGCCATTTTGCTAACTACTAGTTATACAAAGTGTCAAGTACTCTACTACTAGTCTAGAACTCTCCTTCCATATAAATTGGCCAAATGGTGCGAAAGTTCTGATTTGGGGATTAGGATCCAGTGCAATATCCAACACCAGGTGCATTTATTTCATTCTTTTCTCACAAATAGATTTAATTTCTCTCATTTATTAATTTTCATTTCTAACTTTTTCTCACTTTTTTTTTATTTATTTAAATAGTTGGGATTGAAAGCTATTGCAACTTAATCTCAATCCAAAAGTTGGACACAAAATTATGGTGAAACGTGAACAATGTGGCTGAGGCTAGCTTCAATGTGGACCGGACAGCTGTAGCTTCACCAAAGCAAGTGATATATTGGGAAAGTATTTTAGCACTCTTCTTTTGTCGTTTTGGATTCTTCCAAAACACTTTTCATATGTGGGCAAGTGCAATACGTAATTAAAAGTTATGCATGTTTATTGGATAATTCTTACATGCTCGGAAGCAATGTTTCCTTCTCTCATATAAGTAGTGGGTCTCACGTGTGAGGCCCACCCCTCATGTGAGAGAAAGGAACATTGATCCAAAGCACTTAAGTTTTTTCCTTATTTTTCTACACACAAAAAACACAAGTACATCGTGTGCATAAATTCTGTATATATATATTTAATACTGTATAAACCCCATAATCCGCCTCAAACTCTCACTGCCATGTCCTCTAATTCCTACCAAGAAATGGAGTCTTTTTCTTCTTGGGCTCTTATAGTAATGGCATCACTAGCAGCCTTAGCCTTTCTCTCAAAATTATTACCCTTCAAATCCCACCAGCTAAAATTTCCACCAGGTCCCAAACCTTGGCCAATCATAGGCAATCTGAATCTTGTGGGCTCTCATCCTCCCAAATCGCTTCATAAATTGGCCCAAAAATATGGACCAATTATGCAGCTCAAGCTTGGTTCCTTCCCTGTTGTTGTTGCCTCATCTGCCGAAATGGCAAAGGAATTCCTAAAAACACATGACCATGTCTTTGCCTCTAGACCCAAATCTGCCGTTGGCAAGTATTTATCTTATAACTATCACAATATCACTTGGGCCCCAGCGGGACCATATTGGCGCCAAGGCCGTAAGATTTATGTTTCCGAGTTGTTTAACTCAAAACGACTCGACTCCTATCAATACATTCGTGTTGAAGAAATGCGTGCATTTATGTCACGCCTTTGCACCTTGTCAGGGACAGGGAAGCCACTTAAGCTAAAAGACCATCTCTTTGTTCATACCCTAAACATTATAAGCAGAGTTGTATTTGGTAAAAGCTGTGTTAGTAGCAGTGAGTCCAAAAATGAGACCTCAATAGTGACACATGAAGAGTTACTAGAAATGTTAGACGAGTTGTTTTTCCTAAATGGGGTGTTTAATATAGGGGACTGGATACCATGGCTTGATTTCCTAGACTTGCAGAGGTATGTGATGCGAATGAAGGCTTTAGGTAACAAATTTGATAAATTCCTTGACCATGTCTTTCATGAACACAACGCAAAGAAGGAGGGAGCGAATGATTTTGTGCCAAAGGAGATGGCGAAATTATTAGTGCAGCTCGCTGATGATCCTAATGCTGATACTAAGCTCTCCCATGACAGTATCAAGGCGTTCATTCAGGTAATATTTTATATTTTACTCTTGTTCCTCAACACCCCCCCCCCCCCCCTTTTTTTTTTTGGTTCTTGTTTCTCGGAGACATTGTGAACAATGTTAGTGGCAATTTATTTTATAACATTTTTATAAATTGTTCTTATTTCAGTCCACCACCAAATCAACATCTTGTGAAATATTTTGCAAAATAGTTTGTAATTTTAAGGGCACGTTTGGTTAGTATTACAAGGAATACATTTAGTTAGAATGTAATAAGTATTACTATTCATTAGTTTAGTGATCATTTAGAAATAAAATCATGAATATGCGTTTGCAATTTAGTAGAGTATTAAAAAAAAAAGGTGTAATTAAATCATTTTTAAGTCAAATTTTCTAAAATACACTTATTTTTAGGTGTTCAAAATAGAGCTAATAATTAATAATAAGGAAAATTTATTTTCTTTCCTTTTGAAGATGTGGCAACTAGTGGTTTTTTAGAATTTTTTTTTAAAAAGTTATTATATAAAGTGAATGAATAGATATTCAGTACTTTTGATAAATAATAATTATTCCTCATTTTGAAGAATAGCTATTGATAAGGAATAAATATTCATTGTAATAAAAACATAGTCAAACAATCGAATAGTTATGCCATAGAAATATCTATTACATTACAGTATTTATTACAGTCTACCAAACATGCTCTAACATTTTTCAAGACAATATCCCACAAATGAATTACTTGAATATCCATAAAAGATTTTAGAATTGTATTCCAAATTTTTATTAAGCAAGCATGCATTATACTGTGGAAGCATGCATGCCTTTTTTTGTAGTTACAGTAGTAGCGCCTGTTGGCCTAGCTCAGTAAATATTGAGGCATAGATGATAACTTTATATTAGACTTTTTTCTCTCTTTTTTTTTTTTTTTTTTTTTTCTTAAAAAAAAATTATATCATATCAATTAAATAATAATATTCGGCTATTTATATTTAAGTTCGTTTATTTAAAAACCATTCTTCTTATTATTTTAAAATCATATTTTGCTTTATGTTGCAAACTTGGAATATCAATTCGGTATTATTAATTATATTATATGCAATAAGTATTATAATTGAAGACTCATTCAGTATTATATTATTCAATCAACACTCTAATTGAAGACTCATTTGCAATAATAATTTCTCCAACAAAAATTAGAGTTGAAATTAAAAAATAAGTTCATTAGTTGCTAAGGAATATATATTAAGATGTCAACATTAAAAAATCAGTTCACATTAATCTGCAATTTTCACCTCAAACAAGCCATAAATTTGTTTATTTTGACATTAATACCGAATTAGAATGTTAATTGCTAAATTTTGTAGTTTATGGTTATCATTAAAAATTCCCTATAATATACTGTGGATATCTACAATTAACTCATATTTTAAATTCAATAAAAAAAGACTCCTATATTTATATTTTTTAAATAAATTTGGTAGTTACAATATGAGATGTGGTAATTGAGTTGTAAGACTTTATTAGACAAAAACCATTATAATTTAAATATTCTAGACTTTAATCATGTTATATGAAAGCCGATTGTTAGAGTTTCAGCTTGATCTCTTGATATTAATTTTTGTCTTGTGAAACAAAATTAGGACCTAATCGCAGGAGGCACAGATTCAACCATAACGACTCTGGAATGGGCAATGTCCGAACTCTTAAAGCAACCACATCTCATCAAAAAGGCAACAGAAGAGCTCGATAAAGTAATAGGGAGAGACAGATGGGTGGAAGAGATTGACATTCCACAACTTCCTTATATTGAAGCAATTGTCAAGGAGACAATGAGAAAGCACCCTGTGGCTGGATTGCTTGCACCACATTTAGCTGTGCAAGATTGTGATGTAGCTGGTTACAAAATCCAGAAAGGAACTAGAGTCTTCATAAACACATGGAGTATAGGGAGAGACTTATCAATATGGGATGCACCAGAAGAGTTCTACCCAGAGAGGTTTTTGGGTAAGGCTATTGATGTGAAGGGCCAAAGTTTTGAGCTATTACCATTTGGTTCTGGGAGGAGAATGTGTCCTGGCTATAACTTTGGACTCAAGGTGATTAGCTCTACCTTGGCTAATATGTTACATGGATTTAATTGGAAACTACCAGAAAATATGAAAAATGAAGATTTAAGCATGGATGAAGTTTATGGATTTGCAACATCACGCAAATTCCCACTTGTTGCAATGATGGAACCTCGACTCCCTCTTCATCTTTATTAGTTGTGAATTTGATGTGTAATGAATAAAATATACATATATATATATATATATATATATATATGTGTGTGTGTGTTTGTTTGTTTTTCTTTTAACAAATTTTCTGTATTGAATCATTTCCTACTTATGTTGTATGCCCATGCTACCATTCTACCACATAAATGTGTCGTAGTTATGTACTATGGGCTTTGCTCAATAAATAAAATCTTGGAAAAGAAGTTACTTCAGGGCTCTATCTTGCGATATGGCGAATGAGCTAGGTAAAATGTGCAGTAAGAAACTAAACTTTTGTTGACTCAATTACATTTGTAATTCTTATTTGTCCATCCCACTTTTGAAAGGGATTGAAAATCACTGTCCACCGCACATTATATAGCCTCTTCCTTCTTACCCAAAGAAGATAAAATTCCTCCTAATGAGCCACCTCCCACCCAAATAATAGGACAGCTATATGCATGAGTAAGTTTGAGGAATGAATTATAATATTCACACCAGTAATCGTAACTAATACCTCTTTTTTATTGAAATCAAATGAGTACTTACCTCCATGATCTTGGAAGCAGCTTCTCCACGTAATAATCTATTAGAAATTATATGCACATCGGAATAAAATTTCTTTTTCAGACTTGTAACTCTCTTGTTTCGAAATATTACCAAAGCAAGGTTACTTTATCTAAGAGCACTAGCATCAGCTCTTTTAAAAAATTTAGTATTTAACAGATTAAAAGTTCCTTTATCTACTATAACACACTATTTTACAACTTACTTTACATCTCTCTCTCTCTCTCCAAAGTAGCAACAACCACACCCCACAACACTCCACCACCACTAAAACACAACCCACCATCACCCAACCACCACCACAAGTCTAAATAAAACCCAAATCAAATCAAAACTCATTACAAAACATAAATAAAAAATGCAAACAACCCAAATAAATAAA
Organism: Quercus robur; assembly: GCF_932294415.1. NCBI lineage: Eukaryota > Viridiplantae > Streptophyta > Magnoliopsida > Fagales > Fagaceae > Quercus > Quercus robur. The sequence continues at coordinate 1,052,111 of NC_065544.1, read as the reverse complement.
TAAAAACCTATCACTGATCTATGAGAAAACTTTGATTTAAATTTTTTTTATAAAAACACTTGTTTAATGTATTCATAATGCAAAAAAAAAAAAAAAAAAAAAAAAAAAAAAAAAAAAAAAAGTGTTTGGTTCCATATTTCAAATAACATATGTAATTTTACACAATTCACAAATCCAGCTGAGTTATTAAAACCCAGCTGAGTCACATGTTTTTCTTAGAACCCACCGAGTTTTACCGGTTTTGATCGGGTGTTATGCACATTCGATCCAATTGATGATCTGGGCCGATCTTTGTGAGAAGTCACCAGATTATCGATCTCACTGTTTGAGTTGGGTTGGGTTCAATAATACTAGTTTAAACACTAAAAACTATTGTTTGAATATCGCTACCAAACATAGTAACCCTAAATTGGCCTCTACCCAATTCTTTGCCAAACGTATAGTACTATAGATAAAGGTAAAATCTAGCTGAAATAGTATAGTGTGATCCATAAATAGTAACAAAAAGTGTAATGGGACCCATAAATAGTAGTAAAAATAAGCTAAATAGTAAAATAAGTTGGCAAAATTAATCATGTCAAATGGACACTCAATATTATATTGTCACGATAATATTGATTGCATAAACAATACTGCTCTAATCAGAATATCAAAAAATTGTATTTGGCTTGCGTTAGTTTGCATATTGCCTGCCAAAAATTGTCTGGTCCAAAGGCAAGTTTTATGCTTGGAATTGAGACAAATAGACTGAGGTTGACCCTTTGAAATTTAGATTAGAAATTCAATTAAATTTTCAGAGAACATTGAATTTTCAAGGGGAAAGAGAATGAAAATTTTAGATCAAGAGTCCGAATCTGAAAAATGCAATAGTCTGGGAGGGAGGTGATTGTAGGTTGACTTAGAATTGAGCTATAAAATTTATAATGCTTTTTAGTTCAAATTTATTATTATTTGAATATAGAATTGTAAATTTTAAAACAGTCTATTTGTACGATGGTTTAGCTTTTTCATGTTTTAACTGGGCACAAAACTTAATTAGAAGCAATAAAATTATGTTTTCTAACTAAATTAAAAAAAAAATATATGTTTGAATTTAATTAGTGAACCTAATATACTACACTTAAGGTATCATACGGTCATACCTAAAGTTTTACCTGATTTAATTTGCATTGTCCATCATTCCTTTTGTTTTATAATAAAATTCAGAAAAAAGGATAAAGAGAGGAAGAAGAAATATATCATTTTACATTAAAAGAGTCTCACTTAGATCCCATTCAAAGTGTGTTTTTGGGTGCATAGAACAGATTAGCAACTACTTAAAATTAAAAATCATGCACCAAGCTCCAAACCAAGATAAAGTTTAGTTGTTTTCTGGGCCCTCTGGGACAACATAAAGGATGTGGAATGAAAAGGTTTAGACCCAGATCATAGTGCAACGTGAACGATGTGGCTCAGGCTATAGCTGTAATGTTGACAACATTTAGGGTGGGTTTGTTTGGAGGTGAAATAAAGTTGATGGAAAATTTTTGAGAAAAAATAAGAAAGAAAACTTTTTTAGAGTGTGTTTGGTTGGATGAGAAGGAAATAAAATAACTGATGGGACCCAGGTGTTTTTTCCCTAAGCCTACCAAAATATTTTCTCCCCAAAATAGAGAGAAAACTGAGTGGTGATGAATTTTTTCTTGATTGACAAAAATGTCCATGTGCACATGCTTTTTTTTTTTTTTTTCTCCCTATACGGTAAGTGACGTTGCCTTTTTTTTTTTTTTTTTTTTTTAGTGCTGGGTGTGATAGTTGTTTTTTTTTAGAGATGTGATTTTTATTTTTTAATAAATTTGGGTAATTGCTTTTTCTTTTTCTTTTTGTGTGGTTATTTGTCACTTTTTTGATTTAATTGTGTATAATTCTTTAACAAGGGTATATGAGTAAATTTATTCAAACTCATTTTTTCCATCACTCCACTTTTCCACTCCCAACCAAACAAAAAAAAGAGGAAATAAAATATTTTCTATCTTCTCATTTTTTTATTCTTCCATCATATTCTATCCTCCAACTTTTTCACCCATTCAACTAAATGGACCCTTAGCTTCATCAAAGTAAGAGATATGTTGGGAAAGGGAAAGTAGTGGTGGATTGTGACTCAGGCTCTGCCGCAAATGGCCAAAAAAAAAAAATTGTATATAGATTAGAAATGTAATCAACTGTTTCGGATTCTTACCGACTTTTGCCATATGCGTACAATAACATAGGCTCCATCTGTCTCTCAGTGTCTTACTACGTCCCAAAAAACACAAGGGCATCGTGTGCATGAATGGTGTATATATATTTCAAGTAAACTGCAGGGCCTAAATACAAACCCCATAATAATTCCTACCAAATGGAGTCTTCTTTTTCTTCTTCTGCTTGGGCTCTTTTAGTAATCGCCTTGCTAGCAGCTTTAGCCTTTCTCTCAAAATTATTTTCTTTCAAGCGCGACCAACTAAAATTTCCACCAGGTCCAAAACCATGGCCAATCATAGGCAATATAAATCTTGTGGGCTCTCATCCTCCCCAATCCCTTCACAATTTGGCCAAAAAATATGGACCAATTATGCAACTAAAGTTTGGATCCTTCCCTGTTGTGGTTGCCTCATCTGCTGAAATGGCAAAGGAATTCCTAAAAACACATGACCATGTCTTTGCCTCTAGACCCAAATCTGCTGCTGGCAAGTATTTATCATATAACCATCACAATATTACATGGGCACCATATGGACCATATTGGCGCCAAGGCCGTAAGATTTATGCCTCGGAGTTGTTTAACTCAAAACGACTCGACTCCTATCAATACATTCGTGTTGAAGAAATGCGTGCTTTTTTGTCACGCCTTTGCACCTTGTCAGGAAAGCCAATTATGCTAAAAGGCCATCTCTTTCATCTTTCACTAAACATCATAAGCAGAATTGTATTTGGTAAAAAGTATGCTAGTGAGTCCAAATATGAGACCCCAATAATCACAGTTAAAGAGTTTCAAGAAATGTTAGACGAGCTGTTCTTTCTAAATGGGGTCTTAAATAAAGGGGACTGGCTACCGTGGCTTGATTTCTTAGACTTGCAGGGGTATGTGAAGCGAATGAAGGCTTTAATTAAAAAGTTTGATCAATTCCTTGATCATGTATTTGATGAACAGAAGGCAAAGAAGGAAGGAGTGAAAGATTTTGTGCCAAAGGACATAGTGAATGTATTATTGCAACCCGCTGATGATCCTAATTTTGATATTAAGCTCACCTATGACAATATCAAGGCATTCATTCAGGTAATACCATTACCTTTTTATTTCTTCTTTATTTTTTGGGAGAAGATCTTTTTTAATTCTAGTGTTTATATTTTCCTCTTGTTTTACTTTTACCCTTTTTTTTTGGGGGGGGGGGGGGGGGGGGGGGGAATTGTTATCCCACTAGTGAATTACGTAGATACGTAGAGTATTTACTAAAGATTTCGGAAGTGTTTTTCATTTTTTTTTTTTACTTAATAATTGTAAAAAAAATCGATTAAGTAATACTTATTTCACTTTCTATATTTAAATTTATTTATTTAAAATTTATTCCTCTTGTTTTTTGGGAACTAGATTTTGCTATATGTTGCAATATAAATATAGTATTGTATTATATGTGACCAAAATTAGGGGGCTTCTACTTGAAGGCCATCGACTTTCTCAAAAAAAAGAAAAAATACTTGAAGGCCATAGACAATTGACTGAGTGATTTGGTGGAAGAGCCAGCCTTATAAGGGCAATCCAAAATAAGGTTCCGGTCAGACTAATATTGCAAGGAATAATTATTTCAAAAATATTATCGCACATCTTTAGCGTAATGGTTACTTCACAAGTATAAGTTTTTGCAGAGGTAGAGAGTAAGGATCAAGATTCAAGTCTCTAGAATGAGTTTTACACACGTATTACGTATACACTTAAATTATGTTAAAGTAAGATTTTGGTCTCAAATAATAATAAAAATTATGTCAAAAACATATTGGACTGCATTTGAAAATTATAGGATTATTTGCAATTTCTGATCTATTTTTATTTTAATTTCTCCACACAAGTTAGTGTCGAAATTAACAAATTACTAAGTTCGTAGTTGCTAAGGTATATTAATATGTCAAAATTAACAAATTAGTTCTCATCGATTTGCAATTTTCACCTTAATCAACCCACAAATTTGTTAATTTTGAGATTGATCTCATATTAGAATTTTAGTTATTAAACTTTAAAGTTTACTGGGAATATTAGAAATCACCTATAATCTAGCATCGATAGTTACAATTAACTGAAAGGTTGTAATTAATTCTACTATTATATGACAACCATTGTTAAAGTTTCGAATTTTAGCTTGCCCCCTTGACATTGACATTATTAATCTTGCGCTGGTTAATCAATATTAATTAGGACCTACTAGCTGGAGGCACAGACACTTCGGGAACAACTATGGAATGGGCAATGTCTGAACTCTTAAAGCAACCACATCTTATAAAAAAGGCCACTGAAGAGCTCGACAAGATAATTGGAAGAGAGAGGTGGAAGAGATTGACATTCCACAACTGCCTTATATTGAAGCAATTGTCAAAGAGACAATGAGGAAACTGGAAACACCTTGTGGCTGGATTACTTGCACCACATTTGGCTCTTGAAGATTGTGATGTAGCTGGTTACAAAATCCAAAAAGGAACTAGAGTCTTTGTAAACACATGGAGTATAGGGAGAGACTCATCAGTACGGGATGCACCAGAAGTGTTTTGCCCAGAGAGGTTTTTAGGTAAGGATATTGATGTGAAGGGTCAAAATTTTGAGCTTTTGCCATTTGGTTCAGGGAGGAGAATGTGCCCTGGCTACAGCTTTGGGCTGAAGGTGATTAGCTCTACTTTGGCTAATATGTTACAAGGATTTAATTGTAAACTACCGGAAAATACGAAAAATGAAGATTTAAGCATGGATGAAGTTTATGGATTTGCAACATCTTGCAAATTCCCACTTGTTGCAGTGATGGAACCTCAACTCCCTATTAAAATTGCAGGGCATACTATAAGGCAGAGTAACACAAGACAAGCTACAAGTGTGATAGGTAATGCAATTGCTGCTGAGGTGAAGAGCACTAGCCGAGCCACAAGAGTTGTAGGAAGTGCAGCACTTGCTAATAAGCAATGCAGTGATCAAGCCACACAGCGTGCATCAACACCTGACCTGATTAGCACTGAAGTCTTGGAAGTCATTGAAGCAGTGCCACATCATGAATTCTTCATTCAATAGCACTGAAGATTTGGGTCCCGAGATTTTAGGAAGCAGTTAATCACAGCTGACACGTGTATAACTCTAGAAGGTTCAATAACTGATTTTGGTGCCATGCTTGGAAGTTAGTTATGTTCACTGTGTATATAAACAGAGCATTATGTATTTTATCATTCACTTCTTGTAATCATTTTTCTGATCAATGAAATTCTCCCAATTATATTTAGATTTCTCTCAGATTTTTTCATGGTATAAAAGTAGCTAGTACAGTTTACACTGATTTCCTAGCTTTAGTTTGGTTCCAGAAGATTTTCTTTCGTTCCAAACAAAAATTTTCTCAAGAAAATTTCCTTGATTTTCTTTTTCTGAGAAATCTCTCGAGAATTTCTTTCAATCTCTTCTTTTCATTGAAGTTTTCGTTCAAGCTTTGAAGATCATTCATGGCTTCTGTTGAAGGAAGTGATCACTCTAATCCAACGCACACTCAATCCACGCGACCAATCTCCAATTCCAATGCACAGACCAATTCGCCCAATCCTTTTCTGCTAAGTGCAAGTGAGAATCTAGGTAATATCTTAGTCACTCAGCCATTGTTGGGAATGAAGAACTATCAATCTTGGTCTAGGGCTATGGTTCTAGCACTCACTGCCAAGAAGAAGATAGGCTTCGTGAATGGAAAGATTGAGAAACCTACAGTTGATTCTCCATTGTATGAAGATTGGGAAAGTTGTAACACAATGGTGCTTTCTTGGTTGATTAATTTGATGCATTTTGATGTGTCAAGTGGTATTATATATTGTAAGACTGCGAGGGAGATGTGGCTTGAGTTGCAGCGTGTGTTTTCTCAGGGAAATGGACCAAAAATTTATAACCTTCAACAAGAAATCTCTCAGATAACTCAGAGTCAATTATCAATGACTGAATATTACTCTAAGTTCAAGAAGCTTTGGATCAACTACTTCATCATGAACCTTTGCTAACCTGTACTTGTGGTGCAATGAAGATACTCAGTATTGCTCATGAGAAGTCCTATGTAATGAGGTTTCTAATGGGGCTCAATGAGAATTTTGAGACTGTGAGGAGTCATATTCTCATGCTTGAGCCATTCTCATTAATAAGCAAGGTGTATGCTTTGATTCTTCAAGAGGAGGGCCATAAAGGAATTGGTCATGGTCATGGTTCTGCCTTCATACCTAAACCTGATTCAGTGGCAATGTATGTTAATACCAAAGGGAATTCTAGCAGCAAAGTTGGACCTAAGAAGGAAAGGCCCTTGTGCACCCATTGTAACATGCTTGGACACACTGTGGACAAGTGTTACAAACTCCATAGTAATCCACTAGGCTATAAGCACAAGGGGAAGTTCAATTCTAATCAAGTCTCCTATCCATAAGGTGCTACTGTTGAGAATTCTTCAAATGCATCTACTCAGTGTCCTATTACTAAAGCACAGTGTGAGCAGCTCCTTGCCCTTTTCAATCCTGGAATTGATCAAGGTCAAAATCATCATGTTGCATATGTTAGTACAAGTGGAAGTGTCTCTGGTTTGACTACTGAAGCTTGTGGTGTGTTTGTTACAACTGGTGTGCCTTCCTCATCAGCCCATAACAATTCCAATTTCATTGACACTGTGTCAGGTACTACCTAAAGCCTTTTCTTCAAACCTACTTTGCAACACTCCATATTTTCTGCCAAAGTTGTTGATAAAGAGTGTTTTCATACCACTGATTGGGTCATAGACACAGGGGCTACTGACCATATGGTACATTCTGTCACTTGCTTTACTTCCATCACCACTATTTTGAATACTCATGTTAATTTGCCTAATGGTGAAATAGTTTTAGTCACACACATTGGTACTGTGAGGATTTCAGAAAAACTTACCCTTTACAATGTGTTGTGTTCCATCATTCAGTTTTAACCTCATCTCTGTCAGTCAGTTAGCCAAATCTATTTCATGTTGTCTTATCTTCTTTGGGACCTTGTGCTTTATCTAGGACCTTGCTCATTGGAGCACACTTGGTCTAGGTAAGGAATGCAATGGACTCTACTTGCTGGAAAGGAGTAACTCCACTTCACACTCCATATCTGCTTCTATTTTTGCTGCAATACCTTTAGTCCATAGCACTCATGTATGGCATTCCAGATTAGGACATCTGTCTAATGCCAAATTAGTTTCAATTAGGAATAATGGTGAACCACTTTGTACTTCAGTTGAGGATTTTGCTTGTGAAATCTGTCCACTTGCAAAACAAAAACATTTGCCCTTCAATAAAAGTTCTCAAATTTCTACTACCTGTTTTGATTTGATACATTGTGACTTGTGGGGTGCTTTTTCAGTGTCTACCATTGATAATTGCAAATGTTTCTTGACAATTATAGATGATTGCTCAAGGTGTACTTGGGTTTACTTGTTAAAGCATAAGTCCCAAAACCAATCTGTTTTAGAAGGATTTTGTACCATGGTGGAAACTCAATTTTCTAAAAAGGTTAAGACCATTAGGTCTGATAATGGTACATAATTTTTCATAAGGGATTTCTTTGCTAAGCAAGGTATTTGTCATCAATTGAGTTGTGTTGAAACCCCTCAACAAAATGGTGTTGTTGAGAGGAAACATCAACACATCTTGAATGTGGCTAGAGCTCTCATGTTTCAATCACATTTACCTTCACATCTATGGGGACATGCTATTCTTGCAGCTGTTTACTTGATAAATAGAACTCCCTCTTCAGTTTTATCAAATCAAACTCTTTTGAAATTTTGTTTGGTCATCCATCCATTTATTCACATTTAAGAGTTTTTGGCTGCTTGTGTTTTGCTTCTACCCTTTCTAATCATAGAACAAAGTTTGCTCCTAGAGCAAAGAAATGTGTCTTCTTGGGGTATCCTTTTGGGGTAAAGGGATATAAGGTTCTTGACTTGGCCACTCATAGTGTGTTTCTCTCTAGGGATGTTATTTTTCATGAACATTCATTTCCTTTTGCATCTGTCTCTAGTAATGTTCCAAATTCTTTTACTTCTTGTGAAGATGTTGTTGCACCCTCTTCTTCAGCAGGTAATGATTCCTTTGTCACTCCCATTAGTGTCCCTGATTTTGTTCCCAATGATGAGGATAATGCCTTATTTCCTTCTTCTACTTTTGCTGACCTTGTTCCTGATAATGACATTACTTCTTCCTTAATGTCTGCTGATGTTTCACCTAGTCCTAGTCAAGTCTTTTCTCCGATTGCACCTTCTTCTTCTCCACCAGTTGTACCAGCACCTCCTGTGCCTCTCAGAAAGTCAGCTAGAGACACTAGACCTCCTGCCTACTTGCAGGATTATGCTTGTACTACATTTGCTCCTGGTGCTGCTTATGACCTTGCTGAGAGCCTCACCTACTCTCACTTGGAGCCTGGTTACCAAACTTACTTGCTGACAGTTGGTTCTAGTCCTCAGGAACCTCAGAGCTTCTCCCAGGTAGTTCAAGATACTCTTTGGAGAGCTGCCATGGATAAAGAAATTCAAGCTCTTGAGAATAATCACACTTGGGATGTGACTGCTTTACCTCCTGGTAAATCTCCCATTGGCTGCAAATGGGTCTATAAAGTCAAATTCAATCTTGATGGAAATGTTGAGAGGTATAAAGCCAGGTTGGTGGCTAAAGGTTATACCCAAAGAGAAGGACTTGATTTTTTAGAGACTTTCTCTCCAGTTGCTAAGATTGTTTCAGTGAGAGTTTTGATTGCACTAGCTGCTACTAAATCTTGGCCTTTACATCAATTAGACATAAACAATGCCTTTCTCCACGGGGATTTGGATGAGGAGGTTTACATGACTTTGCTTCCTGGTTTTCACAGTAAGGGGGAGTGTTCAGCCTCTTCTTCATCAATTGCTCCTAAAGTATGTAAGCTGGTGAAATCCCTTTATGGTTTGAGACAAACTTCTCAGCAATGGTACATAAAATTGTCAGCAACAATTACACAACTTGGTTTTGTTCAGTCCCAAGCATACCATTCCTTATTTGTTCATAGCAAAGGATCTTTGTTCACTGCACTACTAGTCTATGTAGATGATATGATCATTACAGGTAATGATCTTGATTGTGTTGCTTCTCTGAAGTCAGTTCTAGATCAAAGGTTTGGGATCAAAGACTTGGGATCACTCAAGTATTTCTTAGGCTTAGAGATTGCAAGAAACAAGACTGGCATCAATTTAACACAAAGAAAATATGCTCTTGAAGTTCTTAAAGAAACTGGAATGATAGGTTGCAAACCAACTCAAACACCAATGGAGCAGCAATTGAAGTTGTCCAAAGGTAATGGGGATCTGATTTCTAATCCTGGACAGTATAGAAGGCTTATTGGGACGCTAATGTATTTGACTTTGAGCAGACCAGATATCACATATGCAGTACATAGTCTTAGTCAGTTCTTGGCACAACCTAGAGTACCACATATAAAGGCTACTACCAGAATACTTCAATACATTAAAGGCACACCTGGACAAGGTGTTTTCTTTCCCACAGATTCTGATTTACACTTAAAAGCATATTGTGATGCAGATTGGGCTGGATGCCCTGACACAAAGAAGTCCTTGACAGGCTATCGTGTGTTTTTGGGTGATGCCTTGGTGTCTTGGAGATCTAAGAAACAAAGCATAGTGTCTAGATCAAGTGCTGAAGCAGAATACAGGGCAATGGCCTTGGATCTTACATTTGTTGCAAGATTTGCATTTTAAACATGACAGACCTATGTTGTTGTACTATGATAACCAGGCAGCACTTCACATAGCAGCAAACCCAGTGTTTCATGAAAGGTCCAAGCACATAAAAGCTAATTGCCATGTTGTGAGAAATAGAATCATTGATGGTACACTTTAAACCTTCTATGTCTCAACCAAAAATCAGTTGGCAGATGTATTTACAAAAGCATTAGGGGTTGAAAACTATTTGAGGTTGATCACTAGATTGGGTGTCATCAATATTTTTGCTCATGTAGTGGAATATCCTTCCCCACCTAAGCCAAGTCAAAAGGAAAGAGCTGTGCTCTTGAGGGGGAGTGCTAAAATTGCAGGGCATACTATAAGGCAGAGTAACATGAGACAAGCTACAAGTGTGATAGGTAATGCAGTTGCTGCTGAGGTGAAGAGCACTAGCCAAGCCACAAGAGTTGTAGGAAGTGCAGCACTTGCTGATAAGCAGTGCAGTGATCAAGCCACACAGCGTGCATCAACACCTGACCTGATTAGCACTGAAGTCTTGGAAGTCATTGAAGTAGTGCCACATCATGAATTCTTCATTCAAGAGCACTGAAGATTTGGGTCCCAGGATTTTAGGAAGCAGTTAATCACAGCTGACACGTGTATAACTCTAGAAGGTTCAATAACTGATTTTGGCGCCATCCTTGGAAGTTAGTTATGTTCACTGTGTATATAAACAGAGCATTATGTATTTTATCATTCACTTCTTGTAATCATTTTTCTGATCAATGAAATTCTCCCAATTCTATTTAGATTTCTCTCAGATTTTTTCACTCCCTCTTCATCTTTATCAAATGTGAATTTGATATATAATTGTGTTGTTGTCATGGACCAAGGCTTTGCTTAATAGTAAATAAAATCTTGGAAATGATGTTGGTTATGGGCTTTATTTTGCGATATGGTGAACGAGATAGGTAAAATGTGTAGTATTAATAAAATAAAAACTTTTGTTGATTCAACTACATTATTTATTTTTTTTCTTTTTCTTTCTCAAAAAAAAAAAAAAACTACATTATTTTTAAACAGTAGTGACCTTGGGTCAGAAGCTCTTAAAGAGGAGTCTCATTACCATTATTATCTCCATTTCCAAATCCAACACTGTCACTCCTCATATCAAGTTAAATTTTACTTTGTGCTTTCCCTTGAAATAATTTGAAAGTAATTAATGCCTCATCCTTTTCTCCGACCTTCATGTTACCACTATTGGCCAGCACCAATTTGTGGTTAGTTAATAAATTTTCTAACTCATCCACCTTAGTCCAACAGGCAATAGCATATATACTCAGGTCGTATGCCATTGATGAGGAGCCTCTATGGCTTGGATTCTGATATCTTGTTATGTGGATGATCTAATAGTTATATAGCTATTGGCATGATGTATTCATCTTAAGGAAATATTATGCAGTAGCAAGTTTTCCATGCTCCATGCGTCTGATCTCTATTTTTAGAAGTTGAAGCCAGTGTGTGCTCTTCTTTCGGCAGCCTTGGTGTTCCACTTCGTTCTTAATTTCTCTGTGATAGATTGGTGGTCTGTGCCTTCTCTATAATTAACTTCCCACAAATCATTTCCTATCAAGTACGACTCCAAGCTTGACCTCGACAATTCGTAGTTGGAATTATTGAGCTTCCTTATGAATGTGAAATACAAGTTACTGACAATCTTCTCCTTTGATTAGATTCTCTCGAGATCAAACCAATTATGATACCAATTGTTGAGATATCTCGAGGTAGTGATTTTTTTTCAAAATAATAAATTTAATTTAATACTCAAGAAGAAAGAATTTTATCAAATACTTTGTTATACATCTCATGACATTTAAACAAAGTATTCGTAGGCAGTGGCGGAGCTCCGAATATATCTTCGGGGGCGATACATAAAATTAGAAGAAATAAAACTTCTGTGTATATATTATTACATTTTTTTAATGGTAAACTAAGTTCATTCAACTAAAAAAGAACTACAAGATACAATCAAGAAACAAATGGAAACATTAAGAATTGTCAAATTAATTACATCCATGCTACATATAAAATCTAGAACAATAATGTACATGCAATTTAATTATAAATGATAAATAGTAGTATATTTTAAAAGGTAAATATAATGATATAAGATATATGGATTATTTTAATAACAATTAAATATATATTGAAGAAAAGGCAAATTATAAAAAGATGAAAGGAAAAGTAGCTTGGAAAGTGGGATGATGGGAATGCTACACAGTAGCACAGGACACGGCTACAACCCACCCTGTAATACCCCCAATAAATATATATATATATATATATATATATATATATATATATATTAAAAGGAAGGGTATTTAAATAAATATTTTGTGGGGGTCAATTTTGTAATTAACATTACCCAGGGAGATTTTAGAAAACTAAGTTGAAACCCTAACTATATATACTCTAATTAAGTTAGAGTATAACGATAGATATTTTTTAAGGAAGACTTCTAAGTTTGTTCAAGTAGAGAAAGATTAATGACACACTTTAGGTCTCATATATTGTCAAATCTATATTTTATATGAAATTATAACATCTTCTATGTTGGTATTTTTGGACTGTATTAAAACTATCAAAATATCCAGTGAGTTTTATGCTGTAAACGAAGAAGAAAGATTTAGATTTATATCTTTGCTATTTCGGACGCTAAGCAACTGTTCCTATCTCAAAAATCTGACATCTTCTAAGCCTTTTATTGCGTTAACTGCAATAGAAACTGTAGATTTTTATGTTGTGTTAAGATTTTTTTTGATAGGTGTGGAGTTTCTACACAATTTTTCTTTAAAGAATAGTGACCTAAGTACTAGACTTGATGATATACAGAAGCATAGTAGTCTAGGCATGCTTTGAGGTCTGACATATACTCACATGCTTTTGAAAAGAGGAGAAAAGAAAAAGAATGGTGTGGTGTATTCGTAAATATCCTGGTGCTTTGATTTTTGTATGATATAGTACTTGGTTTGTCCTCGTCTTAGAAGAACTAAAGGTCACAAAAAAAACAAAAACAAAAAAAAAAAAAAAAAAAAAAAAGCAAAACTGAACCTCTAACTTTCAGTCTTCTAATTTTCATTTTTGTCATTTCGGTCCTCTAACTTTCAATTTTTGTCAATGCAGGACTTCTTTAGAATTCAGTTAGGGGTTGTCCTTAATTGAGCCAAAACGACATCGTTTTGGCTTCTTTTTTTTAATAAATTTCATAATTTAAAAAAATTGTAAAAAAAAAGAAAAAAAAAAAAAGAAAAGAAAGAAGAAACCAATTCAGAACTCCATCACCGAACTCCAAACCATATTGCTGCCAGTGTCCAGGACCATGTACGAGTACTTAGGTGGGGTTCCAACGTCGATTCGTGTGAAGTACTCGTCGCTGCCTAAGGTTAGACCGGAGATGATTTGCTGAAATCTAGGCCCAGACCTCCGCCTCTGCCGTGCTTGGTGGCTGCGAGGGAGAGAAAAGAGTCCACTCGCACCACACCGCGTTGGAGCTTGAGGTTGAAGAGTTAGTCTAGGGTTTTGTTGAAGGAGAGGGAGTCTATGTGGTGGAGTTGGAGACTGGCAGTGGAGGTGGAGGTGGAATCTGGGTCGGCTTCGGTGACTGTGGAGAGAGATTCAGATTCGAGTTCGGGCCATGAGATGGTGGTTTGTGGAGCAGTGATGGAGTTCTAAATCAGTTTTTTTTTTTTTTCTTTTTTACAGATTTTTCTTTTTTTTCTTTAAATTCTGAAATTTATTTAAAAAAATAAATTAAAAAAAAAAAAAAAAAAAAAAAACAATAACAACAACAACAAACCAAAACAACGTTGTTTTGGCTCAATTAACGATAGCCACTAACTGAATTCTAACGGAGTCTTGCATTGACAAAAAATAAAAATTAGAGAACTGAAATGACAAAACTGAAAGTTAGAGGACTAAAATTAAAAAAATTGAAAGTTAGAGGGTCAGTTTTGCATTTTTACTGAAAAAAGAAAACAAAACAAAACAAAATACACGTATAGACCCTATATGGCTATAAGTATAGTGTGTTCTATAGGTTTTATTCCTATGGAACTATTTGTGGCAGAAAGTAAAGAAACAAAAATATTATGACTATGTGAGTTTGGTGTAAGAAACAAGGGATTATTGTTAGGCTTAATGAGGAGACAGAATTTATATAGATAAATTAATGATAGTTCTGAAATATATAAGATGGATATTTTTAGCAGTTTCTCTTCTGGCTGAATACCATTACAAGTTTTTCTTAAATATTTTCTTATTGAGTAAATGGTACCTGCAAAATTGTTTTAGGTGATATCCAAGGATTTTAAAAGAAGTGTTAGGGAAAAGTTCTTTTTGGTATGGCTTTTGGAGGTAAGTAACCTTGTCCTAATTGGTTTTTATTTTGCTTATATTAATGTATTTTTAACTACTGAAAATTGTTTATAATTGTTAAAATTTTTATTTCTATTGTATTATGATTTCAAGTAAAGGATTATTACAAATATATTTTAATACTGAGTATATGATTTTAATATACATGCTTGAATAAAATATATTTTTGTTAGAAACTATGATTTCATATATATGATTATGGACAATCTGACTATGAATTGATTCTGATACCCAGCCAATGGGGGTTATTCATTGGTACTCTAATACCCAAACCAATGGGGGTTATTCATTGGTAATCTGATACTCAAACCAATGGGGGTTATTCATTGGTACTTTGATACCCAACCCATGGAGGTTATTCATTGGTATTCTGATACTCAAACCAATGGAGGTTATTTATTGATACTCTGATATTCAGCCAATGAGGGTTATTCATTAGTATTCTAGTGCCCAGTCATGGGGATATAACATGGCCATAGTCATAAGATTGTTAAGAGTATGAATTACGTTTGAGTATTTGAACTATTTTGAGTCACTAAAACTGCTTATGTATTTTGGAACCTATTATAAGTTATAACTTTAGATATATGGAAAACTGATTATTTTCTAAACCATCTATGATATATTTGTAAGATTAAAGTATGTGATCTATGTGCAACTTATTATTTTAAGATTATGAAACTTCTTCAATTATTTTGAAAACACATAGTATATTATAACTTTTGAAAACACATATTACATCTTATACTTTACAGATCTATTGCTTGATAGAACTTATTAGGACTTTGGCTACTTATTGAGTTGTCGACTCACCCCCTTTTTCCTCTCAAATTTCATATAGTGAAGAATAGCAAGTTTTGGGAGTTTTGATGTTGTGTTGTGAGCAGGGAAAGAAGCTTAGTGATTTTGGAATTAGATGGCCTTGTAATAGTCTTATATCTTTTGGCCAAATTGCATTATGTACATGAGGTTTGGATTTTGTTCCTTATAAAATTACTGGAGATCTATTCATAAAGAAATTTTTGAGGTATTTTGAATTTATTTGATGAAATTTTTTAGGATAACTTTTAGTACTAAGAAGGCCTTCCATACTTGTAGGGTGATTACTTTATAAGCGTGCAGCCGTTGTCACGTGCCTATCTTTATGGTTGGGTTCGAGGCGTGACACACCCACTTGCTTTAGTAGAGATTCTAGAGAAGATTTTAGCCACACACCGATACACATGGTTATCTAGTCTGCTGTTTGCAACTATTATTTACACAAAAGGTTTGTTACATTGTAAATGATGAAAACTAGAGAGAGACATTCAGACAGAGAGAGCAAGAGAGTTGAGACGCCATGGAGAGAGACATTTAGACAAACAAAGAGAGAGAGAGAGAGAGAGAGAGAGAGAGAGAGAGAGAGAGAGAGAGAGAGAGAGAGAGAGAGAGAGAGAGAGAGAGAGAGAGAGAGAGAGTCACTTGTGTCCTATCTTGTGATGAGAAAAATTTTTGCAACTATGTGTTGGTGCGGCGAATCAAAGAGATTTTCAATCTTTTTGTTGTTGTGGTGCAAGTAAGTCCTAGAAATGTTGGAGTGAAAATTAGATTTTTTTTTTTTTCCCTTTTATTTTGTAAGATATTTGTTAAAATAACTATGTGTTCATTTTAAGATGCTGAAAAATGTCTAATCATAGTAATTTTTGACATATATATTTAATCACCATTTGGATTATATCCCATTTCAATGAAAGTAATATATGTAATTTTAGACTTATCCAGGTATTGGGGCCAAAATGATAAGAGTTCCTTAAAAATTTTCAAATGGGTTAAGATAACTCTTGATAGGCCAAAAATGTATTGATTCCTTGTGATGAATTAATTGATTAATTAGCCAAGTTTATTAATTAATCAAATTAACATGCAAACGCGTGGTAGCACAAACAAATCACCAATTAAACTAAATGCAGCGGAAATTAAATTGATACAGTGATTTGTTTACGAATGAGGAAAACTAACACGACAAAAACCTCACCGGGTGATTTTAAGGTCACCATTCCCGAAATTCTACTATTATCACAACAAGCGGTTACAAGTAAAGGAATCTCAATACCTTATACCAACCTACAGTTGAACCCTTATCCCAATACCTAATTGGACTTTTTCTATAGTAACAATTTCTCCTTTTGATGCACGGCTCCCAATACGTAACTAACCAATTGCGCGGATCTCAGTACGCGACTTCAATCACCAACTAGAGAAGATTGTTGGCTGCAAAGTTCTTCAGTCCATCCACGATGAAGATCAAGAAGATGCTTGGTCACAAAATACTACGGTGCACAAACACAACAACTTCTTCACAAGAACGATGAACTAAGGCAAATTCTGTCTCCTGTCACAATTTCCTTGAACAAACTTTGCTCAACACTTGTGCAACTTGTGTCACCTTTGACGGTTCTTAAAATAATTCTTTTATATGTCTAGGGTTATAAGAAAAGAAGGTCCAAACACATAATCATGGATTAGAGTCAAAACAGAACTAAAATTCTATTTTTCATAAACCTCAACAAATGCCTGTTTATCGAGCTGCTGTCGAGTCACGGGATTGGAACAACTCTTCAAGCTCGATAGATACTAGCTGTCAAGCTTTAATGAACTTGCACTTTTTAGCTTGAATCTTGGACAAACTTGCATGGTTTCAACACTTGATCCTGAAACACAGCTTCTTAAAGTATTAAACATATCTTAGATCTACCCAAATACAAGTAAAGAGCGTTTTGTCAAAAGATTAGCCAATTACATAAAATAGTGACATATGTTCCTAACAAGTGAATCACATATGTCCTAACAACTCTAATATATATATACATACATATATATATATATATATATATATATATATATATATATATATTAGAGTTGTTAGGACATATATTAGAGTTGTGAAATATATATAAATAAATAAATATATATATATATATATATATTTATATTTATATTTATATCTATTAAATTTTTTTCAAATATTTTGGGGGGCCAGGGCCTCTTTGGTCCCAATGTGGCTCTGCCATTGCAACATGTAGGAGTTCTCAAATAAACAAAAAATAATTCACAAAAATTCTTTTCTTGAAGGCCTCACTTCCCTTTTTTATGCTTCTCAAGGGAGTGGATTTCTCCATCATTGTATTGTAGACGTCAAGTTTGAATTGCACCTTCGGACATTATCAAATAATGATGAGAATAAAATTTGAGAATCTCATCAGTATATGTCGAATTAAAAGTGTTTCCATGTGGATAATTTGAGAATCTCAGCAGTATATGTCGAATAACTTTTTCTTTTTCTTTTTTTTGTTTATTGAGTTTTTGATTGTGGTCATTGAATACTGATTTTAGCAATAGTATTTGGATCACAATTTATTTATGTGTGGGTCAAGGCTCAATCCTACAGATAGGACCTCAAACTTCCTTTGGCCCCTCTCAAATTCCCAGTGTTTCCCTGTGTTTTTCTCTCTATTGCTCTTTCACTCCCTAGCTTTCCCAACCCCTAAGCCTCCACCTTCTTCCATCTCTTATAGCCTCTCCTTAGTGGGGTTTTTATCATTATCTCTCCACTTCACACACGTATTTCTATGTCCCTTAGAATCCCTAAGGATCCTCACGATTTTAGAGGATTCTCTTGGAACTTATTCCAAACGCCAAATTGTGTTCAAAGGTGGTTCCCTTTTTTCACTATTAGTCCTCGGCTACCTATCTTGCTTGATTCTTGTTTTACCCCGACTACCTTCGTTATCGGTCAGTGCTTAACCAACCACTTAGGAATCCCTCAAGTTCCATCCTCTCGGCCATGGTCCCGAACTTGGGACTGGGCCCATTGTGATAAGGCCCAAGGCTAACTGTCTCCCCGCGCACCAAGTCTAATTCGTCCGATGGGTCTTGGGCTTCGTATTGGTTTTTGATCAAGTGGGCCAACATGCTTGCCTAGGCCTAACTCACCCACATTGATGATTTATTTATATTAGATTTTTCGTCTTTTGCACCTCATTAACTCATCAAGAACAAAAATTTTAAAAATTTAAATAGGACAAGTGGCGCAAAATTAGACAACAATTGGAATTCAATTTAAAACTTAATTGGATTTTCTCCCAGCTTTACCTATTAATACATACTAGTCACTAACCTGTGTGATGCACGGGAATAGTTACTGGATGAGCTTTAGGAAAAAAAAAAACAAACAAACAAACAAACAAACAAACAAAACAAAGCCATTATTTTTGAGTTGGAGTAGTAAGCAAAAATGCATTAAAAAAATGATATTGAAAGAAGTAGCACATAGTTTTATTAGTTACGTAAAAGAAAACAATGTTGTTTTATTTATTAGTTTTTTGTGAGAAGGAAAAAAAGATAGAATCTTGTGTCTCTAGTTTAGTTTGTGTTGTATATATAGATATATACAAGGTAAGTTGTAGTATATATAGCAATAGGTGCCTATTGAAAAGTCATAATCTTTCAAATTAGATATACCAAAAAGTGTCTATTGAAATGTCATAACCCTTTATATTGGATATTCCAAAATATGCCTATTGAAAGGTCATAACCCTTCGTATTGGATATTTATGAAAGGTGCTTATTGAACGAAAATATGTCTATTGACGAAAAATGTGCCTATTGAATGAAATGTCTATTGAATCAAAAGGTGCCTATTGATCGAAAATGTGTTCTTGAATGAAAATGTGTCTACTAATCAAAAAAGTGCATATTTTATAAAAATGTGCCTATTGAAAGGTCATAAACCTTTAGCTATAAATAGTGGTTCATATTCATTTGGTAATTTCTTCCCAATTTCTTCTCTTTCATCTTTCTTTAAAATACAAAAAACCTGTAGATCTTCTCCAAAATTGCTATTTGTAGAACCCAATAAACTTGATTGTATATGTGGCTAGTACTTTGAAGTAATTCGTTCATTTCCATAGAAATTAGCTATCCAGTCAGATTTTTGGCATTTCATTCAATTTTTCGTAACTCGTTTCCTCTTAATTGTATGATCAGTCGATCAATAACTTCAATTTTGAAAAAAATAAAAATTAAAAAAATAATTGTGGGTACCCTTGTAATTGCAATCCAGAGTCAGCGTATATGGAGAAAATTGTTGAAACCATCCTGTTGTCACATTGATGTTCCTGCTCAAGACTCTTCAATGGCCATCCCACAAAATGAAATAATGCTTTAACTGGTCAAAAATCTATTGCTGAGTGGACTCCTTTTCTTTCTTTCTCTTTTTTCAAAATATTTTTTTAGTTCTAACTTTTTTATTGTCACTCCATTTTTGTCTGCCACTTTAACATTCTTCTTTGTTCCATCGTTGAAGCCAACGTTAAATTTTCTTTTACTTTCCTAATATGGGTCAGTGGAGTGCGTGTCCTTGTTTTCTCGGTGGGTTTGTTTTCTTTCCGCTCCTTGTTTTTCATTTCATTCATCTATTTAGTTTGGGCAGTTTTTTTTTTCTTTTTTTTTATTTAGTCGGTTTTTTTTGTTAAATAGTGAAAATGTCTCAGAATCAAACAACACAACTATTCAGTGTTTTTAAATGTTTACATGGTAGCAATTTGTGTAACCACGTGATGTAATGAGAAATAGTTAACAAAAGTTAAACGTTTCAACTATCAATTATTATATAGATTGTACTTTGAAAAAGTGAAAAAAAATTAATAAAAAAAAGTGAGGTTTTAAAAAATGGTACTTAAAAGCTAAAAAATAAAAAACTAACTTATAAGCTTAGCAACTTAAACTAACAATTATTATAAACCAAGCTTAGGGAGAGCAAGGGAATACAAATAATGCATGGCCACTGACATGATTGAAGCACCCTTAACTTTCAAGAAAAATATAACTGGGCCTAGTCCAACAAATTTTCAAGCACCACAGGACAGATGTAATTATAAGGATATCAAAATTAGAGGTGCACCGTAAACCACCACAGTATTGGTGTGTGACTGTGAAGGCTTGGACCCCAGTCAACCGACGTGGTGGCGTGGTGACCGAAGGATTGGACGGTCTCAGAAAGAACATGGCCAATGTCAAGAAAGTTGCGGTCCCAGTAAGGCTCACCCTGCTGCAATAATTATAGAATCTAAACATATATCGCGTTAAATTATGTTTTGGATTCTCACGGATATTAGCGGGCCCGTCTGTCTTACTCTTAACTACTACGTCCGTTTATTTTTTTTTTTTGCTGAATAACTACTACGTCCGTTATCTCAAAAAAATAAAAACTACTACGTACAAAATGTTGGGAAAAAATCCTAATCTCTTCTATGTCTATGTGTGAATTAAAATTAATGACTATCAAGCAATAATAATATTATGAAAACAAAAAAAAATTCCAGCAAGCACCACATAAACACAATCACACAAGAACACCAAATCTTACGTGGAAAACCCTCTAGTGTAGAGGGAAAAACCACGAAGCAGCTCTGAAAAATATCCACTATAAAATAGAGATTACAACTATCAAGTTTATGCTAAACTTGTGTTCACAATAAATTGGATATACAACAAATATATCTCAAGGAGTAAATACAATCTCACCACAAAGCCAGTAGCAAAATCTTCCTCTGAATACTCCAACTCTCCATGGTTGTAGCACTCAAAAACTCCATGAGAACTCCACCAATTTATTTTCCTTATGTGTAACTTGAGCAAAGAAAAATGTCTCCTTTTTCTTTTTCACTCTCTCACACTCTCACTGTGTTTCTCTCTATTTTTCGTACTGCACCTCCAGCTGAAGCTCTCTCTTTTTGTGTTTTGCTCTCTTTGGAACTCACATACAATGGCCCAGAAAGGCTCTCAGTTTTCAGCTTTGCTCACAAGGCCGAATGCCTTTGTTTTCCTTCTTTTCTTCTTTTGTCAGTTTCAGCGTGTCTCACACGCCTAAGTCACTGCCCAAGAAAATGGCATGCTGACTTTTGGAACACTTCTCATTAAGAGAAGTTAGACCTCTCCATGTTTTGGTCACTTCTCAATAAATGGAAAGCTGAATTTGAAGACTCTTGGAACCAAGCTCATAAATGAGCTTTGACAAGGCATGGCAAGCAAGTGGGCTAGACCCACACGGTAAGGCACCCAACACAAAACACACATGTACATTGTACGCATAGCTGCCATAAACGATAAATATAAGGAAAATTATGTTTTTGTTTTTTTTTACTTTCCCGACTAAACAAATATGGACAATTGTGTACGCTTTACATCAACAACGAATACGAATATAAACATATAATTCTATAAAACGCAAGATTTAAAAAAACCACTTTTCCCCAAGTATATAAACCCCGTACACCATACCTCAAACTCGCACAACTCCATAATTCCCACCAAGACCAAATGGAGTCATCTTCTTGGGCTCTTATAGTAGTGGCATCACTAGCAGCCTTAGCCTCTCTCTCAAAATTATTACCC
The DNA here is from genome assembly GCF_932294415.1 of Quercus robur. Lineage (NCBI taxonomy): Eukaryota > Viridiplantae > Streptophyta > Magnoliopsida > Fagales > Fagaceae > Quercus > Quercus robur. The sequence goes on along the minus strand of NC_065544.1, from coordinate 1,030,296 downwards.
TTCAAATCCCACCAGCTAAAATTTCCACCAGGTCCCAAACCTTGGCCAATCATAGGCAATCTAAATCTTATTGGTTCCCATCCTCCCCAATCCCTTCACAAATTAGCCCAAAAATATGGACCAATTATGCAACTAAAGTTTGGATCTTTCCCTGTTGTGGTTGCCTCATCTGCCCAAATGGCAAAGGAATTCCTAAAAACACATGACCATGTCTTTGCCTCTAGACCAAAAACTGCCGCTGGCAAGTACACAACTTATAACTATCACGACATCACGTGGTCACCCTATGGTCCATATTGGCTACAAGGCCGTAAGATTTTCCTCTCTGAACTTTTTAGCTCAAAACAACTCGAGTCTTATCGATACATTCGTGTAGAAGAAATGCTTGCTTTTTTGTCACGCCTTTGCATCTTGTCAGGGAAGCCAGTTATGCTAAAAGACCATCTCTTCCGTCTTACTCTAAGCATTATAAGCAGAATTGCATTGGGTAAGAAGTATGTTAGTGATGAGTCCAAATACAAAACCTCGATAGTGAGACCAGAAGAATTTCAAGAAATGTTAGACGAGTTGTTCTTGCTAAATGCGGTGTTTAATATAGGAGACTAGATACCGTGGCTCGATTTCTTGGACTTGCAAGGGTACGTGAAGCGAATGAAGGGTTTAAGTAAAAAATTTGATCGATTCCTTGACCATGTACTTGATGAACATAAGGCAAAGAAGGAAGGAGGGAAAGATTTTATGCCAAAGGATACGGTAGATTTATTATTGCAGCTGGCTGATGATCCTAATATTTACATTAAACTCACTTATGACTGTATCAAGGCACTCACTCAGGTAATATCGTTACCTTTCTGATTTAAATAAAACTACTCGCAAAAGTTTTCTTTTGCAGTACTTTCATAACCAAGTTTAAAAGGCAAACTGTTAACAGTAAATGAATGAATAAAATTTTTAAAAAATATTAATGTTAGTAGTATGTCTAAAAGAAAACCAGTAACAACTTACCACCTAAACATTACTGGGAAAATATTGTGCATCTAACACTTGTAATTTTAATGTATTTTTTCCCCTCATGTTTCACTTTCTTCCTTTAGTGGGAAGATACATGAACAAAATTGTTATCCCACTAAAGAATTATATCAAATTAATTCTAACTTTTATTGAAATGTAATTTAATACTTTGATGGACAAGATTTCCTTTCAAACCAACTCAAAAGAATCTCCCTCAACCCCTACATAGCAATTCATAAGATCATCAAAGTGTATTATTTAAATAAGTCACATAAATTTTAAAAAATATCATGTGACAAAGTCTTTATGAATGATTTTTTCAATTTTCACATAATGGGTTGCATGAATTTTCCTCCAAACTAGTTATGTGAAAAACATATTTCCAAAGGAGTTGTTAATGTTTCTATTTTACCTCATGTTTAACTTTCTTCTTTTGGTGAGTGGATATGTTTACCAATTTGATTTAACTAGTAAATTATACCTTTTTTTTTTAATAAACCAAGGAGATTTAAATAAAAATTATTTGTCCCACCTTTTGTGTTCATGCTCCATCAAATGTGCCATGTCATATGTCTTCTTTTTTTCTCTTTTCTTTTTTTTTCTTTTTTTTTTTTGTCACTTTAAACTCTGATATTTTATAAGGAAAGTAAAATAGGATACATGGGAAGCTAAGACCAATAGAGTATAAAGTGAAACACAAAAAGAGTTACAAAAAATTTATAATCCTAGAGAATTGAAATGGTTTAATAATTAAGCTTATCAAAAAATAAAATAAAAACATCTTTCATTTTTATATATATATATATATATATATATATATATATATATATAATTCAATAGTTAGGAAATTGAAAATTTGAACCTTAGATATATTTGTTAGAAATACCGTGAGGTGTCATTTTGCGTGTTTCACTTTATGCTTGGATTAATCCAAACTCTTGGTGTTGGACCCCAATACAAGAGTCCATGATCATCTGTGAAGTGAAAATAAAAGATAGAGAGAGAGAGAGAGAGAGAGAGAGAGAGACAGAGAGACAGAGAGAGAGAGATCAGTTTGTGATAGTGAAGAGAGAAAATATAGAACTTTTTGTGGTCATAAACATATGTCCTTTGGTGTTGGGTCCCACTTAAGTAGAGTTATTTACAAAAATATCATCTTAACTCAGTTTTCATCACTTGAAAACTCCTAAAAGTTCTTCTCATTTTCCTCAACTCTAACTCAATTTTTTAAGTTATGAGTTATAGAAATTGAGAATGAAAACTAAATCAAATAACTTCAGTTGGTGTGGCCCACAAAAAGCAAGTAATGAGTTATGAAAAATGAGAAATATGTGTTGAAAACACACTAAATCGAACATGGCCTTAATTACTCATAATCTACATGTAATTTATAGTAGATAATTACAATTTACACAATAGTTACAAACAGGTTAATCATAGGAAAATAATAAAACGAAGTTTGTTCATATTGTTTGTCGACCATTGCTAGCATTTCAGATTGCCCAATATCATTTATTGAAATTTTCTGTGGTCATGTGTGTAGGGAATTTAACCAAAAATCCCAACCAGTGAGAAACAAAACAAATAGAGAAAACACACGTCAAAGAAAAATAATCACACGCACAAGACAATATTTACGTGGTTCGGCAATTTGCCTACGTCCACGGAGTTGCAGGGATTTCACTATTATCAGGGAAAATACAATAGTGCACAAGAACACTCTCAAGAAACTCAAATCCCAATTACACCCTAGCACTCTCTCATAGAAAAAATAAGAATCGAAGCTGACTGCCTCTCTTTTCTCTATTTTCTCTCATGCGGCTTGCTCACTAGGTTAATTGGAATTTCTTCTATGAATCTCTCTTTTAATTTTTTGCCGCATATACTACAAATATAATATATATATATATGTCAAAGTCGGCTGCTTGCTGGAATTGCTATTCCTTGTGAAATTCGGTCAAAAGAGACCAACTTAAAGTGGACGTGGGCTTGTGGCAATTCAAGCCACACACGGCCCACTCCAACAAATCTCCACCTTGGCTTGAATTGATCAAGCTACACGAGCAAACTCCTCCATCAGCTCCACCTTAGCCCTTAAGGGCTCACAAGCTGCAAACATTAGCCACAATCCTCCATAACACAATCCCTCATCCCTGCAACTCATCCTCCTGTCCTCAAGCTAGAAGACTAATTGAAGCTGCGCACAGCTTCAACTTCTCAATAGTGACACCCTTAGTCAACATGTCTGCCGGGTTCTTAGATCCACAAATCTTCTCAAGCATTACCAGCTTATCTTCAACAAGGTAACGGATAAAGTGGTATTTTGTCTGTATGTGCTTCGACTTTGAATGAAAAGCCGAATTCTTGGCAAGAAAGATTGCACTCTGACTGTCACTGTGTAGAATGCCCATCTCCTGCTTCTTACCCAATTCATCTAAGAAACCATGTAGCCAAATCATCTCCTTTCCAGCTTCAGTTGCTGCAACATACTCAGCTTCTGTACTAGACAAAGTAACAATCTTCTGTAGATTTAAAGCCCATGATATAGCTGTACCACCCAGAGTAAAAACAAACCCAGTAGTACTTTTTCTACTATCAATATCACCAGCAAAATCAGCATCTACATAACCCTGCAGTTTCAAACTTGCACCTGTGAAGCAAAGACATGTATCTGATGAACCCTTCAGATATCTCAGAATCCACTTGACTGCCTCCCAATGCTGCTTTCCAGGCCTACTCATGAATCTACTCACAACTCCCACTGCATGTGCAATGTCTGGCCTTGTACACACCATCGCATACATCAAGCTGCCAATAGCTGAGGCATAGGGCACCTTGCTCATGTGGTCCCTTTCTTCTTCTGTCTTCGGTGATTGTTCTTTGCTTAGTTTGAAATGACTACCCAAGGGTGTGCTCACTGGTTTAGCTTCATTCATGTTGAACCTGCTGAGAACTTTCTTCACATACTCTGACTGTGAAAGTTTCAATGTACCATTAGCCTTGTCTCTAATGATTCTCATACCAAGGATTTGCTTTGCAGCTCCCAAATCCTTCATTGCAAACTGTTTGGACAATTGCTTCTTCAGATTATTAATCTCCTCAATGCTAGACCCTGCAATAAGCATATCATCCACATATAACAATAATATGATGTAAGAATTGTCAAAAAACTTAACATAGCAACAGTGATCAGCTTCACATCTCTTGAACCCAATTCTGTGCATAAAACTGTCAAATTTCTTGTACCACTGTCTAGGAGCTTGTTTTAGGCCATACAAGCTCTTTCTTAGTTTGCAAACTAAATTCTCTTGTCCTTGAGCAATGAACCCTTCTGGCTGAATCATGTAAAGGTCTTCCTCCAAGTCACCATGAAGGAATGCTGTCTTCACATCTAACTGCTCAAGATGTAAGTTTTCTGCAGCCACCATTCCCAGTACTAGTCTGATTGTTGACATCTTCACAACTGGAGAAAATATCTCTGTGTAGTCAATGCCTTCCTTCTGCTGGAACCCTTTAACAACTAATCTGGCCTTGTAACGTTTGCTACCATCATCCTCATTCTTTATTCTGTATACCCACTTGTTGTGCAAAGCCTTCTTTCCTACTGGCAATTCAGTCAGTTCCCATGTCTGATTCCCCAACAAAGAATCCATCTCATCTTTCATGGCTAACTCCCACTTGCTTGAATTCTCATCTTGCAAGGCTTCTTCATAACACTCTGGTTCACCACCATCAGTCAACAGGAGATAATTTAAAGTGGGTGAATAACGCTGTGGAGGTCTAATGTTCCTGGAAGATCTGCGAACTTCAGCTACAGGGGTACTCAGATCTACCTGTGAATTTACATTCTCCTTATCTTCTTCACCCCTTTTCTGGACAGTACCTTCAGTCAATTCATCTAAGTTGACAAACTCAGATTTCTTTTGATCTATCCCTGTAACATCTGGCACTACAGTTGACCTGTCCTTGTACATAACCTGTTCATTAAATATCACATTTCTACTTCTGATGATTTTCCTGTTTTGTTCATCCCAAAACCTATAGCCAAATTTCTCATCACCATAGCCAATGAAAAAACATATTTTAGACTTTGCATCAAGTTTACTACGAGCATTAGAATCAATATGAACATAGGAAACACAACCAAAAACTTTTAAGTGTGAAAACTTTACCTCTTTACCGCTCCAAACCTCCTCAGGAAGTCTGAACTCCATAGGAACTGAAGGTCCTCGGTTTATCAGGTAAGCTGCAGTGCTAACAGCATCAGCCCAAAAAGTTTTTGGTAGTCCAGCATGCAACCTCATACTCCTAGCACGCTCATTGAGAGTTCTATTCATGCGTTCAGCCACACCATTCTGCTGTGGTGTCCTAGGAATGGTCTTCTCCATCCTAATTCCCTGTGCAGCACAATACTCACTGAACCCTCCATCTATGTACTCTCCTCCATTATCTGACCTCAAACATTTTACTTTCAAACCTGTTTCTGTCTCAACCATGGCCTTCCACTTCTTAAAGGTTTCAAATACATCTGATTTATTTTTCAGAAAATAAACCCATACCTTTCTACTTGAGTCATCAATGAAAGTGATGTAGTACCTTGAACCTCCAAGGGATGCAACCGGAGAAGGCCCCCACAAATCAGTGTGTACTAACTCCAATTTTCCAGCCTTCGGTGTCCTGCCAGTTTTCAAGAAGCTCACCTTTTTCTGCTTTCCTAAGATGCAACTTTCACACATGTCAAAATCAATGGACTTCAATTCTGGTAGTTTTCCTTTTGACAGCAGCATCTTCATCCCTTTCTCACTCATGTGACCAAGTCTCCGGTGCCATAGGCTTGTATCAGTACTTGCATCAGCAACTGCAATTGTGTCTCTTGGACTTGAGGTCATGTACAGAGTACCAGTCTTCTTTCCACGAGCCAATACCCTAGCTCCCTTTGTAACCTTCCAAGTACCACCAACAAATAGTATTGCATGTCCTTCATCATCAAGTTGTCCAACAGAAATCAGATTCCTCCTCAGGTCAGGAATATGTCGAATCTTCTCCAGTAACCAAACAGACCCATTGGGCAACAATATTCGAACATCTCCCATACCCACAACATCCAAGGCTGAACCATCAGCCAAATACACCTTACCAAAATCACCTGCAACATAATTCTGTATGATTTCTCGGTGTGGAGTGGTATGAAACGAAGCTCCTGAATCCAAAACCCAATCATCAAGTGGACTGTCTACTGCAAGAAGTAATGCATCCTGTACCTCTTCTGTTACAGCATTAGCAGAATCATCTTCATTCTTCTTCTTAGGACTTTTGCATTGATTCCTAAAGTGACCTGTTTTCCCACAATTCCAGCATTGTACCTGTTGGCCTGATCTAGATTTACTTCTGTTCCGATTAGAATTTCTGGATTTTGATCTGCCCCGATTTGAATTTCTGTTATTACCTCTGCCTCTTGTCTCAAGGTTTAGGGCAGAACCAGATCTTGAGGTTTCACCTGCATCTCTTCTGCGAATCTCCTCAGCCAGAATTAAATCTCGTATATCATTGTACTTGAGTTTTTCCTTTCCTGTAGAATTGCTTACTGCCATCCTCATTGCCTCCCAACTGTTTGGCAAAGAAGCCAAGACGATCAGAGCACGAATCTCATCATCAAAATCAATTTCTACAGACGACAATTGATTTGTGATAGTATTAAATTCATTCAGATGTTGTGCTACTGATGCATTCTCTGCCATCTTCAGATTGAACAGTTTCTTCATCAAGTGCACCTTATTGTTTGCTGACGGCTTTTCATACATACCAGACAAAGCTTTCATCAGATCTGCTGTGGTCTTCTCCTTTACAACATTGTGTGCAACAGACCTAGACAGAGTTAACCTGATAACTCCTAGTACCTGTCTGTCAAGAAGAGCCCATTCCTCAGCCTTCATAGCCTCAGGTTTTTCCTCTAGAAGCGGTTGATGCAATTTCCTCCCATAAAGGTAATCCTCAATCTGCATCCTCCAATACGCGAAGTCTGTGCCATCAAACTTTTCTATTCCAGACGCCTTTCCTGCTTCCTCTGTCATTGCTCCCACTCAAACCTAACCCTAGGCTCTGATACCAGTTGTAGGGAATTTAACCAAAAATCCCAACCAGTGAGAAACAAAACAAATAGAGAAAACACACGTCAAAGAAAAATAATCACACGCACAAGACAATATTTACGTGGTTCGGCAATTTGCCTACGTCCACGGAGTTGCAGGGATTTCACTATTATCAGGGAAAATACAATAGTGCACAAGAACACTCTCAAGAAACCCAAATCCCAATTACACCCTAGCACTCTCTCATAGAAAAAATAAGAATCGAAGCTGACTGCCTCTCTTTTCTCTATTTTCTCTCATGCGGCTTGCTCACTAGGTTAATTGGAATTTCTTCTATGAATCTCTCTTTTAATTTTTTGCCGCATATACTACAAATATAATATATATATATATGTCAAAGTCGGCTGCTTGCTGGAATTGCTATTCCTTGTGAAATTCGGTCAAAAGAGACCAACTTAAAGTGGACGTGGGCTTGTGGCAATTCAAGCCACACACGGCCCACTCCAACAATGTGTATCAAAATTAGGACCTAATAGCTGGAGGAATGGATACCTCTGCAACAGTTATGGAATGGGTAATGTCTGAGCTAGTAAAGCAACCACACCTTATCAAAAAGGCCACCGAAGAGCTGGATAAAGTAATTGGGAGAGAGAGATGGGTGGAAGCAAAAGACATTCCACAACTTCCTTATATTGATGCAATTATTAAAGAGACAATGAGGAAGCACCCTATAGCTGGATTACTTGCACCACATTTAGCAATTCAAGATTGTGATGTAACCGGTTACAAAATCAGAAAAGGAACAAGAGTCTTCATAAACACATGGAGTATAGGGAGAGACCCATTTATATGGGATGCACTAGAAGAGTTTTGACCAGAGAGGTTTTTGGGTAAAGATATCGATGTGAAGGGACAAAATTTTGAACTATTGCCATTTGGTTTTGGGAGGAGAATGTGCCTTGACTACAACCTTGGACTAAAGGTCGTTAGCTCTACCTTGGCAAATATGTTACATGGGTTTAACTGGAAATTATCAGACAATATAAAATGTGAAGAGTTGAGCATGGATGAAGTTTATGGACTCACAACATGCCGTGAATTCCCACTTGTTGCAATGATGGAGCCTAGACTCTCACTTCATCTTTATTAGTTGTCTCCCAATTACCTCTTTCAAACCTTGCTAAATGAATTAAATTTAAATAATATAATATATAATTTAAACTATATTTATATATATCTTATTAGTTAGCTGCTGCTGGATCAAACAGGCAAAAAAAGAATGATGTTGTAATTGAAAGTAATCAATAAAATTGAAGTTCAGATCCTTTCTCCCAATTCTGCTCTATTATAGATATCTCTTTCTCTATTTTATCCTTTTATCAATTTCTTGGAGACCTGGTTTTCTCGAATCAAAAACCACAATCATAAAACCCGATATATATATATATATATATATAGTGTTAGGTTCAAATTACACCTAATATAACTTTAAGTAATATTAGACCACTTAATAAATTATTATATAATTCATATTTTGAAAATCCTACCATTGAATTACATGTTATATATGTTCTTAATATTCATGCCATTTTTCATGTTAATTGGATGTTATTTACTATTTAATCCATAAACTCATCTTTTATGCATTATTTTAAATTACAAAAACTTTAAAATTTTGCAAGAATGGAGAATATACGAAGATAATATAATCTAACAATGGATTTTTCAAAATTCGCATTCAATTAAAAAATATTGAGTGGCATAACATTATTTAGAGTTACACCAAGTATAACTTTATATATATAAGGATTTTTGGGTTAGATGCATCAAAATAGCTAAGCATTTTATTCGAACAAGGCACATCATGCCAAAGGAATTAATGGTTTTGTTACTTGGATTGAGGACACTCCACCATGTATTGAACCTTTTGTTTTTTAGGATGCTTTATCCATTGCATAATAAAATACACGTATTTCTCATCAAAAAAAAAAAGTTGTGACTGTGGTTCCTAATAGTTTCTTGATAAGTAACTCAGGAGCACCAAAGGCCTATTAGTGGTGGAGGGGGATTGGGATGCCGCTATTCTATTGTACAATTCAATTACAACATGTATATGAGATATAGAAGTCAGAAAGTAAGTGTGCGTTTGGATTCAAAAGAATCCTGCGTCCACGTTTTCTAGTGTTGCGTTTTCCTTTCTTTTTTCTTTTTTTTTTTTTGGCCCGCATTTGTTGATTTTGGGAGACAAAATGTACTGTTATGAACCGTGTATATACTGTTCACGCACTGTACATACACTGTTCACATATTAAAAAATATTAAAAATGAGTCCCACGGTACTATTTACACATTTAAAAATTATTTTGCTACAGTGTTTTCAGTTTTCAGTTCAGCAATAATAAGTTCAATCCAAACGGACCCTAAATCAATGAACTTTCCATCCACGTTTTCCTTTTCACCAAAAAAAAAAAAAACTTTCCATCCACGTGATAATTGTTTGGTGCAATATCAAAATTGAGACATAGCGTGGGTGTTTGCTGAATCCGCATCCACCTTTTTCCTTTTTTTTTTTTTTTCTTTCACAAGAGACAGATTTTACTGTTTATATACTGTTTTGTCACTGTTCATCACTGTAGTGGTACTGTTCATATATTAAAAAATATTAAAAATAAGTCCTACGACACTATTTACACGTTTAAAAATTATTTTGTTACAATGTTTTCAATTTTCAATTTTCAGTTTCAGTAGCAATAAGTTCAATCCAAATAGACCCATAGAAGTAAGAAAGTAAATCAATCAACTTTAAATCCACGTTTTCCTTTTCACCAAAAAAAAAAAACTTTCCATCCACGTGATAATTGCTTGGTGCAATATCAAAATCTGGTGTAGGTGGCTCTGTAGTAGTTTGAAATTCAGAATCTAAAATGTGAGTGGGAGGCAAATATTTTTGTACTCTATATATTTTGTTGACACTTACCATAACAGTACAATAAATAATTGAGGGAAATCTCTATTATAATAAACATCAACAAACCCCATAATTCAAAATCTGGTATAGGTGGCTCTGTAGTAGTTTGAAATTTAGAATCCAAAATGTGAGTGGGAGGCAGATATTTTTGTACCATAGTTTGTTGACACTTAACAGTACAATAAATAATTGAGGGAAATCTATGTTATAATAAACATCAACAAACCCCATAATTCAATGTTGGGCCCCTAATCCCTTGTCTTACACCAACCAAAATAGACAGGGAAATCATGTGCATAGATCGTAGGTACAAGACAAATATATTCAAGTGTATAAACCCCATCATCCACCTCGAACTCTCACCACCATCTCTCCATAATTGTCACCAAATGGATTTTTCCTCTTCTTGGGCTCTTTTAGTAATGGCATCACTAGCAGCCTTAGCCTTTCTCTCAAAATTATTACCATTCAAATCCCACCAGCTAAAATTTCCACCAGGTCCCAAACCTTGGCCAATCATAGGCAATCTAAATCTTATTGGTTCCCATCCTCCCCAATCCCTTCACAAATTAGCCCAAAAATATGGACCAATTATGCAACTAAAGTTTGGATCTTTCCCTGTTGTGGTTGCCTCATCTGCCCAAATGGCCAAGGAATTCCTAAAAACACATGACCATGTCTTTGCCTCTAGACCAAAAACTGCCGCTGGCAAGTACACAGCTTATAACTATCACAACATCACGTGGTCACCCTATGGTCCATATTGGCGACAAGGCCGTAAGATTTTCCTCTCTGAACTTTTTAGCTCAAAACAACTCGAGTCTTATCAATACATTCGTGTTGAAGAAATGCGTGCATTTTTGTCACACCTTTGCATCTTGTCAGGGAAGCCAGTTATGCTAAAAGACCATTTCTTCCGTCTTACTCTAAGCATTATAAGCAGAATTGCATTGGGTAAGAAGTATGTTAGTGATGAGTCCAAATATGAGACCTCGATAGTGAGACCAGAAGAATTTCAAGAAATGTTAGACGAGTTGTTATTGCTAAATGCGGTGTTTAATATAGGAGACTGGATACCGTGGCTCGATTTCTTGGACTTGCAAGGGTACGTGAAGCGAATGAAGGGTTTAAGGAAAAAATTTGATGCATTCCTTGACCATGTATTTGATGAACACAAGGCAAGGAAGGAAGGTCAGAATGATTTTATGCCAAAGGATACGGTGGATATATTATTGCAGCTGGCTGATGATCCTAATAATGATGTTAAACTCACTTATGACTGTATCAAGGCACTCACTCAGGTAAAATCGTTACCTTTCTAATTTAAATAAAACTTCTTGCAAAAGGTTTTTTTTTATAATAATTTCATAACAAAGTCTAGATGGCAAACTGTTAATAGTATATGAATGAATAAAATTTTTTTTAAAAAATGATGTTAGTAGTAAGCCTAAAAAAGAATCAATAAGAGCTTGCCACTTAAACATTGTTGAGAAAATATTGTGCATCTAACACTTTTAATTTTAGTGTATTTTTTCCCCCTCATGCATCTAACACTTTTGTGGGAAGATGCATGAACAAAATTGTTATCCCACTAAAGAATTATATCAAATTAATTCTAACTTTTAGTGAAATGTATTTTAATACTTTGATGGACAAAACTTTCTTCCAAACCAACTCAAAGGAATCTCCCTCAACCTCTACATAGCGATTCATTAAATCATCAATGTGTATTATTTAAATAAGTGACATAACTTTTTAAAAATCTCATGTGACAAAGTATTTATGAATGATTTTTTCAATTTTCATGTAATGGGTTGCATGAATTTTCCTCCAAATCAGTTATGTGAAAAACATATTTCCGAGGGAGTTGTTAATGTTTCTATTTTGCCTCGTGTTTTACTTTCCTTTTTTTGGTTGGTGGATATGTTTACCAATTTGATTTAACTAGTAAATTATACCATTTTTTTTTAATAAACCAAGGAGATTTAAATAAAAATTATTTGTCCCATCTTTTGTGTTCCATCTTATACTCCATTGACTGTGTCATGCCATATGTCTTTTTTTTTTTTTTTTTTTTGCTTTTTAAACTCTGATATTTTATAAGGAAAGTTAAACAAAATACATAGGAAGCTATGACTAATGGAGTATAAAGTGAAATACAAAAAGAGTTACAAAAAATTTGTAATCCTAGAGAATTGAAGTGGTTTAATAATTAAGCTTATCACAAATTAAAAAACATTTGTCATTTTTTTTCTATAATTTAATAATTGGGAAATGGGAAATTTGAACCTTAGATGTATTTGTTAGAAATACCATGATGTGTCATTTTGCGTGTTCCACTTTACGCTTGGATTAATCCAAACTCTTAGTGTTGGATCCCAATACAAGAGTCCATGATCATCTGTGAAGTGCAAAAAAAAAAAAAAAAAAAAAAAAGAGAAATCAGTTTGTGATAATGAAGAGAGAGAAAATATATAACTTTGTGTGGTCATAAACACGTGTCCGTTGGTGTTGGCCCCCACTCAAGTAGAGTTATCAACAAAAATGTCATCTTAACTCAATTTTCATCACTTGAAAACTCCTAAAAGTTGTACTTATTTTCCACAACTCTAACTCAACTTTTTGATTTATGAATTATAGAAATTGAGAATGAAAAATAAACCAAACAACTTCATTTGTTGTGGTCCCACAAAAGCGAGTATTGAGTTATGAAAAATGAGTGATAGGTGCTGAAAACACACTAAACCAAACATGGCCTCAATTACTCATAATCTACCTATAAATTATAGTAGATAGTTACAATTTCACAACAGTTACAAACAGGCTGATCATAGGGCAACAATAAAAAGAAGTTTGTCCATATTGTTTGTCGACCATTGCTATCATTTCAGACTGCCCAATATCATATATTGAAATTTTTTGTGGTCATGTGTATCAAAATTAGGACCTAATAGCTGGAGGAACAGATACCTCAGCAACAGTTATGGAATGGGCAATGTCTGAGCTAGTAAAGCAACCACACCTTATCAAAAAGGCCACCGAAGAGCTGGATAGAGTAATTGGGAGAGAGAGATGGGTGGAAGAGAAGGACATTCCACAACTTCCTTATATTGATGCAATTATGAAAGAGACAATGAGAAAGCACCCTGTAGCTGGATTACTTGTACCACATTTATCAATTCAAGATTGTGATGTAGCCGGTTACAAAATCAAAAAAGGAACTAGAGTCTTCATAAACACATGGAGTATAGGGAGAGACCCATCTATATGGGATGCACCAGAAGAGTTCCGACCAGAGAGGTTTTTGGGTAAAGATATCGATGTGAAGGGACAAAATTTTGAACTATTGCCATTTGGTTCTGGAAGGAGAATGTGCCCTGGCTACAGCCTTGGACGAAAGGTCGTTAGCTCTACCTTGGCAAATATGTTACATGGGTTTAACTGGAAATTACCAGACAATATGAAATGTGAAGAGTTAAGCATGGATGAAGTTTATGGACTCACAACATGCCGTAAATTCCCACTTGTTGTAGTGATGGAGCCTAGACTCTCACTTCATCTTTATTAGTTGTTAATTTCATATGCAATATATTTTGTTTTACCGACCTTTTTGTTATTATAGATTTCATACCCATGTTGTTACTCTAAGCTACAAAATAATTGGGTCGTAGTCATGTATAAATGTCTTTTCATTTCTTTTTTTGGGGATTGTTATTCATGTATATGTTGGGCCTTTTGTTTAATAAATAAACCAAAAGTTTTACTAACTTAACAACATTTATAATTCTTAGGGGGTGTTGGCATATCATAAAACACTGGTAAAAGAAAACATAACCAATTTAATCAATGGCAAAATTGTTAGAAATATTTTAGTGAATAAAGAAGTTTTGATACAAAAATAATATCCCAAATAATTAGCAAGAACATAAAATAAAAAGGAGTTTAGAACAATCTCACAATGCTATAGAATCACGCTGCGAAAGCGTTGTCCTTAAAAGTTCATTCGTGCCACCTGGAGTAAAACTCGATGCGATTGGTTCTCTTGGACAAACAATCCCCTTGGATTAGACTATAGCGTTAACTTTCGTGATAGACGCACTTCCACTTATAAAGGTTCAAGAATAACCCTCTATTGTCTTTCCTTAGAACAAATATAAATTGTAGAAAAATATGTGGAAGAGACATATAATAGGATTGTGTATGTCTAAATGTATAGTAGTAAAAAACTTATAGGGAAGGGTGTGATGATGGATATTATATAAGCTATTCATGACAATAATAACCTATAGTTATTAGTAACTAATAACCCATAAAAGCCCAATGGCTATATTATCCATTATTGCCCAACAGCTATTTTTTTTATAATTGCTAACGGCTATTTTACTCATAAATTTCCAATGGCTAGAAAATAAATAATAATAAAGTGTTTGAAATACACACCCACACCAACAATCCCACACATGTTACAAACACAAAATAGGAAAGGCAAGCAACTAAAGAAAGCATGCATCAATATGGTATCAGAAGGTTTTAACCATACATAGGATAAATAAGTAGGAATTAAAAGACAATGGTAGAGTTAAAACTTTTTTAACCAAGCTATTATATAATTTCTTAGATAATATATAATCTCTTATTCCTACGTTATAAGGGCTAAAAAGATATTCTAGGCATGAAAAGCATTGCTGCCTTCTACAATAAATTAGAGATGAATACATGTCACTAGAAGGATGATAAAGAAGATATATATCAACCATAAAGCAACATTTTTCCATTCACATGGTGACAAACTTAAATTGATAAAGTCCAAGCCTATTACTCTATTAGGTACTATTTTTTATCCAATCAATCTCAAAGCCTATGGAGTATCCCTTTCCTAACATACAGCCATATGCATCATTCCTAATCTAATATAATAACAATTAAAGGACATCTTTCCATTAATATAATGATAAATTAGGTTCACGGACTGACGCCTATAGGTACTAAAATAAATTCATGCACAAACTCATGTCTTTCGTGTAAGCGTGGGACAATCGATAGCTATTGAATATTCAAACTTCCTAAATTTAGAGCAGGAGAAAACCATACCTGCAGTTTTGACGCACAGCTACAGAGAAGAAAAGAAAAGCTCAATTGTGTGTTGCGGTTGAAACAAAAGGAACCCTCTTATATATATACACATGTAGCTTAAGAGGAAAAAAGCTAAGGTTTTTAAAACTTATTAAAGCCCATATATATATATACATATACACACTTATGCCATCTCACTTAGGCCTCTTATACCATAATAATTATCTGATTTAATTATTTTAGGCTCAAATCAATTAAATCCATTTACTTGTGGGCCTCATTTTTAATTTATGTATAAGAAAGAAATTAGTAATAAAATTATAGGGTGTTACAATGGGAATCAGCTTCTCAAACAAAATGGAAATAAAGTTTTCTCCCAATTATCTCTTTCAAACCTTACAAAAATGGGAATTAAATTTAAATAATATAATATATAATTTAAACTATATATATATATATATATATATATATATATCTTATTAGTAGCTGTTGTTGGATTAAACAAGCAAATAGAGAATGGTGTTGTAATTGAAAGTAATCAACAAAATTTGTCTCACCAAAAAAGTCACTTTATCCATATTAGAGCATTCATATCAACCTCCTCAGATTTTTAGCTAAATTAGCCTAAAAACTTCTACTTTTAATAGTTTGAGAAATGATACGTCCTCAATATTTTCACAACATATTTACAACAAATATAAAGTGACAAGTTGTGACTAGTTATTATTGTTGGGGCAAAAAAGTAATTTTAGTGATAGGTTCAAATTTGAACCAATAACAACTAACCACTTATGATTTGTTGTAAAAATGTTGTGGACGTAGTATCTTTCTAATAGTTTAATTGTCTATGTTTTTTATGCATACACATCTAACTCAATACTTTGTTTCTTACCTAATTTAAATATTTATTTTTTCTCTCTCCTCACTCCTTTCTTTCCTCTCAATATATACAACCACCATCGCACCACAACTAGCCATCACCGCACACCACCACCAAAAACAACAAAACCCAAGATTAAATTCAAACACAACCACCACGTCACGACACTACCAGCACTACACCATTGTATACAAGAAGGAAAAAAAAAATTATGAGAATTTGTAGCTGAGGTAGTGACACGAGGATTTGCTTGATAAAAATGCATTAAGTATTAGAAAAAATAATCGAGTGATAAGTCCAAAGAAAAGGCACCCTGTTTTTATTTTCACGTGCCCAAACTCTTGAGTCCCAGCCCACCTTTTTAAGTTTTCTAATTAGTGCCTGTTTGTTTCAACGTTTTCAACCCAAAAAGCCCGTTTTGAAGAAAGCTGAACCACAAAACCCGTTTGGTTAGGTATAAAACGAAAATTTTTGGAAAAAGTTGCGTTTTGGGCCAAGGCTGAGAATGCGCCATAAAGGAGCTCTAGAGGTCCATTTTAGAAAAAGTCCATGCACGTTAATCAACTATCCGTTGGACTCTTCGAGCAATTACCAAATTACCCTTCAATAAATCATGCTCATGTCCTCAGTTCTCACGCCTATTCCTCATTCCTTTCATCTCATCTATCTGCTCTGCCCTTTGCCCTGAAGCTCACTCACGACTCTCATCTCTTCTCTCTGCTCTGCCCTCTCTGTGTTACTACAAACACAGCACCACCCAACTATCACCGGTCTACCACCACAACCCATTTCAACATTTGATAATCCAAACACAAAATCAACAAAATCAAACCAAAAATAACTCAAAATTAACACAAAAGTACAAAACAAACTTAAAATTAACTCAAACCCCATTGGAAAACCCATCCCAAACCTAACTCAGAATCAACCCAAAACAAAATCAACTCAAAATCAAACCCAAAATCCACAGAAAATCAACTCAAAATTAAACCATTAACTGAAAACCCATAACCCAAACCCAAAATCAAAATCAAATACAAACTCAATGGTAGCAAAGACTTAAGGGATCTGAGAATTAAGGAGAGAAATGAGGGATTTCCTTATGTTTCAATCCTTCATCTTCATCATCATCATCATCATCATCATCTTCTCTCTTCCTTGTAGCTTTCGAACTGTCAAAAAAAAAAAAAAAAAGATACAGAGACTTTGAGGGATGAGAGGGGGCGGAGACTACGTGGAACGTTCTGGAGGGTGAAGTGGTAAGGAAAAAGATGAAAGAAGGAAATAAAGAAAAAAAGTAAGGGCATGTGTGTGGAGGAAGTGGTAGGGAAAAAGAGGAAAGAATGAAATAAAGAAAAAAAAATTAAGGGTACGTGTGTGGAGGAGAAAAAAAGAAGGAAAAAAAAAAGAAGGAAATATGGATAAAAAAATAAAATAAAATAAGGGAAATATAAAATAAAGAATAAGAAATTAAAATTGAGAAATACTGTCACAATATTTTCACAATACTTTCAAAATAAATCTTAAGTTGTAGGTTATTATTAATTAATATTGGTGAAAAAAAAAATTTGTTTAGAAAGAGAAAAAAATAGTTGTATTAGTACGTTCAAATTAAAATCAGTATAAATTATCATAATAAATCTTAAGTGGTAGGTTATTATTAGTTAACATTGGTGAGAAAAAAATAATTTTTTTAGAAAGAGAAAAAAATAATTGTAATAGTACATTCAAATTAAAATCAGTATAAATTATCACAATAAATTTTAAATGGTAAGTTATTATTAGCTAATATTGCTGAGAAAAAAATAATTTCATAATATTAATTTAAATATGAAATAAACTCCCTTATATATACATTGTTCATTTTGGTAATTTACCCCTCAAACTGCCACTTTTATAAATGCTAGTCAAACACTCAACTTTTTCAAAAAATACTTTTTAACAACTTTTACCAAACACTTAGTTTTTTGAAAAAACAATTTTAGATTATGCACTTTTTGAAAACTCCACTTTTTC
Organism: Quercus robur; assembly: GCF_932294415.1. NCBI lineage: Eukaryota > Viridiplantae > Streptophyta > Magnoliopsida > Fagales > Fagaceae > Quercus > Quercus robur. The sequence continues at coordinate 1,012,259 of NC_065544.1, read as the reverse complement.
AAAAAGCTAAACCAAACTCACTCTTAGACGCAATGTCTTCCTCCACTTAGTTTGCAAATCTCTCTCTCTCTCTCTCTCTCTCAACCCTATTTCATAGCCTTAATGAATCACTGATGCCTTTGTTCACCGCCAAGGACGCCGAGAGAATTTTGTTGGTCGTCAGGTGTAAAGTTCAACTCTGGTCTGGTATCCTTTAACTGGCCCTACTCCGATCTCCAGACCACCAAGGAATCTACTCTAATTCGTGGCTTGAGAGAGGAGAAACGAGAGAGAGAAAGAGGACAAACCAAGAGAGAAGACAGAGGAGAGAGAGAGAGAGAGAATTGAAGCAGAAAAATAATTTAAAAAATAAAAATTTGGCTTTGGCGAGGAAAATCTCTCGCCACGAGGGGCGAGGCACTGTTCCTAGCTAAGTATACTGAACTAGTTTGACTCGACTAATGCGTGGGTTTATTTTTTAAAATTTTTAGCTATACATTTGTTAAAATATTGAATAGCTACATTGATGTGAATTCTATTACATAACTATTTTTACAGATCTATTCTTTATTTTGCAATAAACACATTAAAAATAAATAATATATTTGCATAGACCAACAATTGAACCCAAAAAACTTGACAAATCACTCAACCAACCCCTGCCACCACAAGCCCACAAATTAATCATCACCACAAACCCCTCCATATCACAACACAAACATAAACCCCAAGCCGCCGCACATTGCTAAGTTTAAGAACAAACCCAAAAATCCAAAGCAAACACAAACCCAAACCATTCATCTTTGTTGACAATGCCCAAAAAAAGAAACATCGCTGCCGTCCAAATGAAGTACTCACTGAACCCACATCGAAGTTGCCACCCAAAACGAAATCGTCATTTGCCACCCAAATTAGATCGCACAAACCACAGATCTATGAATTTTTTTTTCCCCTCTTCCAACAACAATGGCTGGTGATGACCGTCAAAATGGTTATTGGCAGCAACAACTTGGTGGTCTAGAGAGGAGAGAGAGGCAAAGTGGGAATAAAAAATAGCAATATATATATATATATTTGCTAAATAAAAAAGGGGTCTCCAGTGTGGACTCATCGACCCTACGTCACGTGACGGCATATGTACCATACTGGTTTTGCTGGAGCTATTGCTCGAACCCCTCTTCTTTGGGTGTTAGGCCAATGCTAGGACATTAACTTTTACCATCAAGCCACACCCTGTGTGGTAGCAATTTTTCTTTTTTGGTTGCGTAAGCTACAGTCTAGTGTATTTTTACATAATACTGTAGCAAGTTGTGTAATTTGCAACAAGAATGGATAACCAGATGTGGGAGCATTTTTGTTGATATTGAGCTACAGCGTTATCTATTTTACATTTTTGTGAGTTTTGTATTTCCATTTCTCTCCCAAATAATAGAACCATAGATGTACCAGGAGCAACAAGTTTGAGTAATGAATTGGTCATAACCTCTTTTGGAATTTCTCAAATGATTACAATATTTCTCTGATAGGAGATTACAATTTTTTTTTTCTTGTTTTGGGAACTTGGGAATTGCGAGAGTATATTTGGAATGGAATTATGGATATTTATGAAGGATTGAAAATAAATATTAGCTTGTTTATTTCTATATATTAAGATGATTTAAAAGGTTAGTTATGACTTCAAAAAATGTCAAAAATACATATAATCTAATTATATAATTTTTATTCTTAAAAAATAAAAAATAGGCTTAAAATTGTTGTGGGGTCGGGGAACTTATGATCCGGCCCACGATCTACCAGGGCCCAGGGCCCGTGTCGAGAAGGGTATTTGCCGAGGACGAATAAGGAAGGGCCGAAATGCCGGGGACACAGCCGAGGATGACCCAGTCCTCGGCACTCCAAGACTTCAAAGGGAAGAGCAACATCTCGTTGAGGGCTGCCCCTAAAAAGCCCCCTGAAGGAGATGCGAGTAGAATGGGACCCACGTGGGGGTACGGTGCGAAACTGGTTCAGGGTAAATACGTCCCCTCCGCATTAAATGCATCCGCCAACGTCCTAATCATGTTAATAAGAAAAGACGCCTGGACAGGGTGACTTCGATCATCGCGACTAACAAAAAGCAAAGAGGGACAGCTGATGGGACAGGTACTGAAGTAGGCACCTACCTAATCAACAAGTGGAGGGCTAAGATCAACCAAGAAGGGCAATATAATGTGAAGGTTGACGCATCAAAAAAGGGGCTGGGAAAAATGGCCAAAAACCAGAGCCTCCCAGCCCGACTCCAAGAGAAAGACTCCTAGAGCGAACACGATTTAATTATGTATGAACGCCACGACAAACCACCGTCTGGTGACCAAGACCTAGCCTTTCAAACCCACGTTATATAAATGATATTGTTTGGGCCTTTTTACGTGCGAACCCAGTATCGTTTTGGGTCGTTACAAATCGTGTCCTTACAATTGTAATTCAACAAAAAAAATTATCAAAGAAAATTTTTTCCTAAAAATTAGCACACTTTCTATCTAAACATATCTCACATACTTTTGATACTTTTTTTTCCTAAAAACTAGCACACACTAAACCTAGTAATTTACTCCATTTCAAATCTTAAATTTTAATTTTATAAAAATCTCTTCTTGTGTAATCTTACTAAAAATATATAAAATAAAATTAAAATTACAAAATTATATTAAACTATAAAAAAAAAAAAATAAATAAATAAATAAAAAAGATCCACACAGACAAGTATTATTTAAATGTTTTCGAGGAAAAGAAAGAAGGAAAATCCGAGATCCTAGAATGGAGCAAAGAACAAATAAAGGGGATGGATCAAGAAATTGTTACTAACCGTCTAGGCCCAAACAAAAAGTTTTGCGAGCCCAAGCCCAGAAGTTAAAAAAAAAAATGAAGAAATGAGACAGTAAGAGGATGATCAGAACCGGAAGTAGGTGGACCCCGTTCAGCCCATATTAGAGGTGCAAAAATCTGGGCTCAATTTGCAAACAATTCCAAACCCCAAAAGGTGGTTTCCACAATTTGGCAAAATATATATATAATTAATTAATTTATTAAAAAAAAAAAAAAAAAAAAAAAAAAAAAGCTATGTTGATTTTAGATTGACAACTCATGGTCTAAGATATTGCCTAGTCTATAGCGACATTTATATGATTGGACTTCTAATACACAATTTGACAAAGCAAATGTGTAGTGAACAACACTAAAGAAAATCATTAAAAATATCAAATGTCCATAGCCCAATAAGTCTGCAGTTGAGATATTGTCTCTCATAATTCACTTACGCTCGTTAATCATATAAACAAGTCTTATTTGTTCACATAAAAAAATAAAAATAAAAAGTCTTGGACAGTGAATCAAGTTTACTTTTCTAATAACTAATTAGGTATGTGTCATATTTGTGTCTCGTCTAATGAAAATACAATAAACTTAAAGTAAAAGCCAAATTCAAATCTATTTTTTACGATAAATCCATGAGAAGGGCTGCTTAAGAAGAATAATAATTATTAGTGCAATTGCTTAGTGGCACTTCACTTCATCACCTAACAAGGAATCCGCGTTGCATAAATTCAAACTGCCTAGCTGTATCAATGTTGAAAGTCTGCTTTCGATAAACATATCTAAATATCTAGTGGGCTTGTTTTGAATGGTCTTCACCTTCTTTATAAATAAAACCATAAATATAAATGCTTCATTGCACTACAAGCAATTGAAAACAAAAGTTCCTCTATTATATTTTATTAAAAAAAAAAAAAAAACATTTATAACGCTGCTTCATTTCACATACAATTCAAAAACAATACTTCCTGTACACATTTGAAAAATGAAAAAAAAATCAATTAAAGAAAAGTTCTTCTTTCCAAACAAAAATCCTTACACTTGGCCTAAAAAAATAAAGTGACAAATTATGCAATATGAAGGAAACCCTGAACAAACCTGTATTTACATTTACAGTATGATTTTTACATTACTATTGGTCTATGCTGCCCTGCCCATATGGTGCAAATTAAGGAGAGTGCATCCCTTGATGATCTCTACAATTTTGGCGCATATCGGTTTGTGAGTGAATTTTCGGTGACTTTGATGATCTATGTTGACGCTTATGACCATGATGGTGCCCATTCTCTTTCTTTTGGGATTCTCTTTTCAATTCCTTTTGTCCTTCCAATTCTTTAGCATGTTCCTCATTTAAATCATTTTCAGACGGAACCGTGTACACAAATGGGACAAAGGGGATCTCATTATAATCCTTAAGGGGCTCCAAAGTCTCAACCACAGTACTCATTGATGGTCTTTGCTTTGGTCTGTTGCTTAGGCATTGATATGCCAATGCAGCCGCCTTTCGAGCCCCGGCTTCCGAGTATTGTCCTTCCAATCTTGGGTCCATAATTCTGCCAAGTTTCCGGGAATCATTTAACATTGGCCTTGCCCAGTCTACTAGATTTTGCTCTCTGCTAGGACGATTTTTGTCTACTGACTTTCTTCCTGTTAGAAGCTCTAAGAGTACTACTCCAAAACTATACACGTCGCTCATTGCTGTCAAGTGACCTGAGAAAGAACATTAAACAAATGTTAATTAATTTTTGGCATTTTATCTATTTATGTAAGTATTACAAACTTATATGTTATTAATTATGAAAATGTAATTGAAATCAAAATAATAATAAAAATTATGAAAATGTGGTTTAAACATTTATTATTTATTATGTTGTTAAAATGGCACCAATCATATTTATTATCATATTAATTTATTAGTTATTTTTTTAGCAAAATAACTTAGCTTTATTATCTTGCAAGTTGAGTATTAAAGTTGTAATTGGAACAAGTCGAAAGTCAATAGGCCTTCACATTTGAATTGGCATTTAAATTACCTGGAAAATAAGAAATTAAAAAAAAAAAAAGTGTCTAATAAATTAATTACCAGTCATGATGTATTCGGGAGCAGCATAGCCTTGGGTGCCCATAACACGAGTGGAAACGTGTGTATCATCTCCTTCAGGACCATCTTTTGCAAGCCCAAAATCTGAGAGTTTTGCTGTGTAATCCTGCAAAGAAAATGATCAATAAGATAAGTTCATATTACCACACAACCATGTCGAGGAAGTGCCAGAGACAAAAATCACAAAAAAGAAAGAAAAAGAAAGTGATGCTTACTGAGTCTAACAAGATGTTTGAAGCCTTAAAATCTCGATATATAACAGGTTTTTCCGCTTCATGAAGAAAGCCAAGGCCCTTTGCAGCTCCAAGAGCAATTTTCATTCTTGTTGACCATGGTAGTGATACCGAATATCCTGCAAAACCAAATGATAGACATTAATTAATTTTTCTATTAATTTCCATGCAGATAGGGAAAAGAATAAAGTAATTTTATAAGGATCAAAAGTCGTTAATTTAATTATATATAGAGATGAGAAAGCAGCATACTTCTGAATAAGTGATTCTCTAAGCTTCCTCTTGGCATATATTCATATACGAGTAGTCTGTGTTCCTCTTCACAACAATATCCAATTAGTTTCACAAGGTGTGGATGCCTCAACTGCCCCAGAAAAATAACTTCTGTCTGTCGGAGAAAAGGTAAGAAAAGCTAGAATCAGAAATCATTTAAATCTGCATGATCATAATGGAAAAATGTAAATTAGGAAATTTAGGTACATAATTAGATAATGTTGTACAAAAATACTCACCAACCACTCCCTATGGCCTTGTAAGCCATCCAAGTCCAAAAGCTTGACAGCCACGGGCTGAGCCATTAGACCAGGTCTAAGTTTGTCATCAATGAAACCCTTGTGCACGGGTCCGAACCCACCTTCACCAAGAAAATTAGTTGAAGAGAAATTCTGGGTGATAACCTTTAGCTCCATAAGCGTAAACGCATGCACATTAGACCCTGCAAGAGATATAGAGATGTCCTCGGAAAAAATTGAATTCGGGTTACTCAAATCGGAGAGTGAAATCCGTTGAAAAGAATTTTGCTTTGAGCACACTTTCTTGGTCTTGGATGAGGGGACTTCAGACTTGTAACATGTTGGTATTATTGATCTCCACGTGATTTTCTTGACAGTCATTCTTGCTGATAAACAATATTGGTGTTGGTTTCTTAGATTCAAAAACTACAAGCATATAGTTGTCTTGTAGTTGTGAAATGTATGAAGCAAGGAGCTAGATGTGTATGAAACAAAAAAATGAAAAGAATGAGACTTTTAGAGGAGATGAATTGGTGAAATGGTCTATATATGGTTTGAAAGACCATGAGAGGGAGAGGCTAAATAGATAAATGGCCAAATATTCAAATTCACCTACTGCTTTAAAAAGTCCAAACCAGCCAGAGAGAGAATAGAGCTTCACAACTATCAACCTTGTTGACTTTTCTCCTCCTTTTTGGACAATATGGAATTCTTCAATCTTATTGAGAATATTTATATACGCGGATTTAGGTGATTTATGATTACTTTTTTGGGAGAATTGGTGATGAGTCCAATGTGTACACAGTTGTTTCAAGATAAAATGACAAGGGCTAGCCTCCTTTGACTTTTCGCATGATTCGTGTGAGAAAAATAGAAGGAAGGAAGAAACTTTGTTTTTTTTTTTTTTTTTTTTTTTTTTTTTTTTTTTTTTTTTTGGAACTTTTTTTTTTTTATGAAATCATAATTTCGCCATGGTTTCACTTTTATCTCTCTTTCTAGTGATACTAAGCGACAAGCCCAAAACTGAGTTTTTCCATGGAAGCTAATTGACTCGTTTGATTTTATTTTTATTTTTTTTATAAGATTATTAAACAAGTTTCAAGTGTATTAGGATTTTTTTCTATCATTTGTTAAGATGAATGAGTAAGATTCAACGTATGGTAACAGTTACGAGTCTAAATCTTCTGTTCCACTTTTCCTACTCCACCCTATACTCCACCAATAAAAACATGCCATGTGTTCACCTAATTAATTAAATACTATCATTATTGAATTATTAATACTACCGTTATTAATTAATAGTAGTATTTAATTAATTAGGTGAACACGTGGCATATTTTTATTGGTGGAGTATAAAGTGGAGCAGGAAAAGTGGGACAGAAGATTTGAATTCAACAGTTACATGATGATTATTCTTTACTATAAAATTAATATATTATATTAATTTTTTCATTAATTAGTGAGATTTAATCATAATTCTTATTTACTATATGATTGAATCATAAATTTCTTAACACTCACAATAGTACAACCTACCATAGTGATTAAGTTTGAAATCAAACCAAAAACCCGGCCAAACATGAAGACAAAATCATAGAAGAAGAAAATAAAGTTGCCAAGAGAGAATAAAGATAAAACCCAGCTATTTGACTACTTCACACTTAATGGACGGTGGGTTTTACCCTAGTGGGCTAGACAGAGGGGATGAATCAATTAATTAATTAATTAGTTAATGTGTGATTTAGACTCAGTAATGATAATAAGGGTAAAACCTAAGAAAGGTTGGTGTGGTTCCAATGTTGTTCGGCTTCTAGAAGCTTGAATCAAATTTAATTATAATCTGCCAAATTATTAACAACCTCCCCACGTATGATTAAAAAACATAAACCAATCACAACCGTTAGTTCTTTGTACTTATCCTGTTCGGCAGATCAGATGCTCGTGATTCTAATACAGTTGACCTCAGATATCATCATGGCATGGTGGTTGTGGTGTCATGCTCATACGTATTTCTTTGATCATCTTGTTCATTCTTGTTCTTAATTCACACAAGAAATATAGGAATAGATCTAATGAAATCAATTAAAAAAAAATTATTGGCAATGAATTTGGTCTCTATTCTATATTGTTTGTATCGAACAAGGTCGGTTGCGTTGCATGGAATTTGCGTTAGGTTAGGTGTCATTAATGGTGGTCTTATATATATTAATGATTGCTCTTAGCAGGGATTATTAAAAAAAAAAAAAACAGTAATTATCGATCTTATCAAAATTTTAAATAAGATTAAGATGGATTACTGGAATTGTGTGAAAGATTCTTTGCCTCTCCACACGGGATGATTCCAATCCCTCCTGATTATGAAGATTCATGAAGAGGTCTCTCTCTCCCTCTCTCGAATGCACTTTTATCAATGGAGGGATTAGGTATTTAATGGACCATTCTTCGTGTTGTCTCCTATGGAAAGTCAATTAATGGGCATAAGTGTCATTTCAGGAAAAAAAAAAATATTAATACTAATGAACATTTCAACTTGAAAAACTGGATCCTCTCTGGATTAGATAGCGAAAGCTTAATTTACCAAAAACAAATGGATTGTGAAACTTAATTTTCATAAATAAATATTAAAAAAATTGCAACTTTGATAATATTTTTACAATAAATATTAAATGATAAGTTGTTATTGATTTTAATTTAAACTCGTTATAAAATTACTTTTTTTATGCATCAATAACAGCCGTTAATAATCTATTATTTAAAATTTGTTGTGAAAATATTATAGACTAATGTTTCAAACATTATTAAGTTGTGGAACTTTTCATAAGTTTTAAACCCTTATGAGTTTTGAACTAAAGTGGCCATAATATATGCTCCACTAGGCAACAACTAAGCTAGTGAGATAATACTCTCCACAAAAGCTAGTAATATAATACACTAATGGCCAATAGGTTTATACCAATGTGCTTGCTATCTCCGGGAAAAAAGGCTGCCTTTTTAAGCTTGCAAAAGAGTGTGACCATTCATGTGGGTCACGGTTGCTAATTACTCATATTTTCATTAACAACTTATGGTAAGTAACACGGTGCGACTACAGCTTTCAATCACAATCTAAAATTTCTTAATCTGATTTTTGCTATTTCATGGAAAATTTATGACCACACAGAAAATATCTTTGACAAAATGGTCTTGTAAGTTGCAACCCTGTTCTCAACCTCCCTTTTTTTTTTCTTTTTGTGTGTGGGGGTGTTTTACTTAATTGTCCATACATTATATATACACATTATTTAACAAAATTATTGGGTTATAATTCATTTTTAATTACTATTATGTGTTGATAAAGGTCAAGAAATTTGGATGAACAAATCAATCCAACTACAACTACCTTACCTTCTCTTTGGAATCCCACCAAACAACCCAAGGTTCAAAAATAATGTCTTGAAATTTGCAATGATCACATTGACTTAATCTTTCTTCTAAAAGCTTCTTCTTGAAGGATTAATGTTATCAGTGCACCTTGCTTTCTTCGATTGATTACCGAATACTAAGATAAAAATAATCCTTTGGTCTTGTACAAAAAAAAATATTGAAGGAAAGAAACTTAAAATTTTAAAAATAAATAAATAAATTAGGTTGAGATCGAATCAAAGACAATTTTTTAATGGCATATGCTGATAGATTAATCTTATCCAGCGGTTACTTGCTCATTAATTCATCAAAGGAGATGGATTTGATAGCTAAGAATAATAATATAGATATATGATATATGAACACAATCAAAGTCTCTGAAGAAATATGGTATGTATGAATTTAGTTCAACCACCAAAGGTCTCGTATTTCCACCTTGTAAGATCATCTTGGGCGTCACTCAGTACTCAACTTATGTTCATACATACATACACGTCGACGTAGACGCCAAACACGGAAAATTTGTGAGTTTAGGGTATAAAATTTTGTTAAGGCAAGAAAATATATTAGGTACACACAGAACATTCTATTAGCGTGTGTTTTAGACTTAAAACGCAGTAAGACTCTGTTGGGTCAAAGCTCAAAAGGTCAATCTTCTCTATTACCCTGTTTTTTTTTTTTTTTGATGACACAACACTCAACGCAGCATTTAGGTCATTAATCCTTGGAACTAGTCTAAGCCGTGTCAGTGATAATCGTGTCAGTATTGTATAAAAATGGTGGACCACCCTAAATCCTTTGTATATATGAAGTATGAACATATATTCTATGTAGATTGTTCGTATTGTCAACCTTTCCTGACCACTAGTTGGATTATCTTAATTTATCGATCATGTGAACGTAATAAACATTGCCAATTGTTAGTTAATATATATATATATATTAATCCTTGCCAAAATTTCATGCCCAAGCCTGTAAATCCAAATTAAGAATGATGTTAATAAGTTTGAGTATGTGCTATATATATATATAATTTTTTGTGCCATATATATAATTTTTTAAAAATTGTTTTTATAATATACAACTTTTTTTTTTCAGTCTAATGAACCAATCAAACCCTTTTTTTCTAAACGATATCTCTCTTTCTCGTTTTACTTGTCAAAGAAATATGTGCATGCATGAAATTTACTTTTCAAAGAAATATGTTTGTGCCTGAATGAAATTTTAAACCGCGTAAATTAGTTCCATAATAACAACTAAAAAACAAGCCGACATTTGACAAAACTAAAGATTGGTTATAGTAAATTTCGTCGGCACCATCCAAATCTTACACTTGATCGAAAACGAAAGGAGATAGTGGAGGTTGGGGGAGAAAAGAAATTAAAGAGAATTGACAATAGAATAGAGTACACAGAAGAAAGTGAGGCCCAATCTTTGTGATTCTAAACAAACTTGAAAATACAAAACTACAACGAAAATTCAGGTCGACGTCATGGCACATACCGTTTTGCATGCATCATCATTGAATTCATTTGCCATTGTCAAAAAACAAAATGGCAAAAATGGCTAATCGATCCTAACTAGTATGTGAAACGTACAAAATTTCCAAAAGGAAGAGGGAAAAAACACGCGGACACATGATTTCAACAAGACTCCAAAATTTAATTCTTGGTACATTTTAAATTAAATATGTTAAAACTCAAAATAACTGAAGATGAATAAAGAGATGAGTTATAATAAAAGTTGTTAAAGAAAGAGTTACTTGTATGTAAGTTAGATTAAATAAATTAAGAGAAGTTTTCTAAATTAATAAATAACATGTAGGTTATGTGAAGGGTTGGAAAACTATATATACGGCTATGCTATGGACTAATTTCATATCAAGAGTGAATGAAGAAAATAGTAAAAAAGCAAAGAGTATTGTGTGAGAGAGTGAATTCAATAATATTCCTAAATACTTGAGAGATTTTGGGCCAAAGAAAGGTGTTCTTCTGGTGGAACTTTGGGCTTGAACACTTTGTGCAGAAGCTGTTCTAGGCATACAACATTTGTTGGGTTGTTGTATCCTGGGGGAGACAAGTCAGAGAAGGTTTGCACCGGTTACAAAGTTTAGCCAACCAAGGGCTTGAATCTCCTTAAAGAGAGCGAGTGCCGCGCCTCAGTCCAAATAGTGTTGTGTAATTTTTCTCATTGAATTAATAATATTCAGAAGTACTATTCAGTTTCTCATTGTGTTATTTCCATTATTATTGTGTTTGCACCAACACTTTCCAATCTAGAAAACAAATTCCTTGGCTTGTGTCGCATTGGTATAGTTAGGGGTGGCAAAATTGGACACAACTCGCAAACCTGACACGAGACGACATGAAATTATCAAGCTTTCCTTGTGGACTAGGTAATCTAAGATGAAACCAAGGCCTCATGTTACAGACATGCATGGCTTTCCAATTTAGAAAACAAATTCCTTCGCTTGTGTCGCATCGATATAGTTAGGGGTGGCAAAATTGGACACGACCCGCGAACCTGACACAACATGACATGAAATTGGCAGGTTATGGGTTTAGACTTAACGGGTTCGTGTCATATTCGAGTTGACATGGCTGAACCGTTTAATAAATGGGTTGGGTTAGTGTTGAACATATAGAACTCATTTGACCCATCTGATCCGTTTAATTAAATGACATTTTACCGATATACCCTTCAAACTCTAGGTATATAAACTTATTAGTTGTTGTGGTCTATTTTTTTTGACATATTGTGATTGATTATTTATGATATTGTAATATTCTTTAATTTTGAATAATTATTTGTGATGCAATTACTCGTTAGTTCTGAATTTTATATTAAAAAAATTTATTTGTTTGTTTTTTCATAATTTTTTTTTTTTCATTTTGATAAAATCTGATAAATAAGTCGACACGACTGACCCGTTTAATAAATAGGTCGTGTTAGGGTTTAAAAATCTTAACCCGTTTAATAAATATGTCGGGTTAGTGTTGACCTATATATATCATCAAATACTCATGACTTGACACGACACGAACCCGACACACGAACACGAATTGCCACCGCTAAGTATAGTTGATAAGGAAGCACATCAACCACTAAAATAAGGTTAAACACCATTAATGTTAAGAGTATGCTAATTGACTACAAAGACCTACCCTATCTAGTTGATGCCATTTGTATTTGAATCCAAAAACTATGAAATTCCAAGAAAATCACATATGTTGGACCAAACAAAACAGCCGACACGTGTACGACAAGGATGCTGGACTCATTGAATGTATATATTGTTGGGAAATTTAGACTCCGGTTGATAGAATTAACAAGTTTTAAACTTAAGTTGTTAATTAGATTTATTATGAAAAAATCTTGTGAAAACAAACTAATATCAATATCATGCACAGCGGAAAAGTAAATAAGACAAGATATGATGACCCAAGAAAACCAATGAAACAAACTAGCTTCACAGTAAAAAACTTGGGGGAAAACTTTCCCGAAAAGCAATCCACTATAATAAATAGAAGTTTCAGATTTAGTACAAAACTTTCGTCCCTAAACTCTACAATCCCCGTAAATGAACTTACAGTAGAAACCTTCTACCGCTTCAGAACCTCTGAACTCTTCAATATATGAATGTCACCCTTTTGCACAGATTCCAAAACATGACTAACCAATGATGCATGGCTCCCAGTACGTGATTAACACACCAACTTAAGGAAGATGTTGACTTCAAAATTCTTCACTTCATCAACAATGAAGATCAAGAAGCACTTGATTATAAAACCCTAAGATGCAAAGACGCAGTAGTTTCTTTCAAAGAGAATAAGGCATTCGGTCACTTTTTGCATGTGTTCTCCTTGTATTCTCTTATGTGACGACCTTTAAAATAAGCCTTATATATGTCTAGGGTTGTGAGAAAAAAAACCGTATACATACATGTCAACATGGGCCAAAAATCAAATCTGAAAATCTGAATTTAGTAATTCTCGATAGATACAGCTATCGAGCTATCTATCAAGACCTCGATAAATACATTTGTCGAGCTATCTATCGAACTTCATTAAATCTCAATAGATATTATTTGTCGGCAACTGTCGAGAATCTGTCCAACTTAAATGAATAGTTTTTCTTCACTTGTTTCTTGGTCCAATTTTCATGGCTTTAATACTAGACTCTTATTCCTTGAAGTATTAAACACATCCTAGATCTATCCAATTACAAGTAAAATGCGTTTTGTCAAAAGATTAGCCAATTCTAAATGACATATGTTCTTAACATAATTTACATATGTCCTAACATATATAGGGGTTCATGGCCCTCTAAGAATTTTTAAAAATTAAATTTTATATATATATCTATTCTATATATAAGAGCCTTTCTTTTGTTTAACTGGACTTTTATATGGTTCAAAAATACATTCATTAATGAAAGGTAACTTCATTTAAAAATATGGTCATAAATGTCAAATAACAAATTTCATTTTGAATTCAAAATGAAAATTCCTAAAATTTAGGATTTTTTTCCCTTCTGAACTTTTATGTGGTTCACAAATACCCTAATTAATAAAGAGTAATTTCATTTAAAAATAGGGTCATAAATATCAAATAACAAATTTCATTTAAAATTTAAAAAGAAAATTCCTAAAATTTAGGATTTTTTCCCTTCATGTTCAAAAAAGAAATTACTCTTCCTAAAGTGTATTCTTTTTATTTTTTTGAAAAATAAAAAATATATATTGTGGGGACCGGTTAGTCACTAAAATTATTAAAGTCAAGTTAATTGGGCCTGTGGCCCATCCGATGACGTAAAGCTGTCCGAGGAGGCCCATACCAGGTTGTAGGGGTAACCAAACGAAAGGAAGAGTAGATATCACGTAAGGTAAGTTCAGTATTCGTCCGAGAACAAAATCCTTCTCGGCAATATGAGTCCCAGGACGATCAGAACGCCACCTTGTTACAAACGTACTTCGGAGCTACGTCACCACTAAAAGTGGGATAAGGGACCAAGGGTAAGAAAGAGAAGGCAAACAAATATCTATAACAACAGCTGCCTCTGCATTAATTGCCTCTCAACCAACTCTCTGGCCGCATTAATGTGGAGGTGATGCCTGAACAGTGATGAAGTAGCCTTACAGCTGCTAGTAGAAGGTTCCAGAAGGTGTTAGATGGGACAGAAAGAGATCCCCTGAACTCGACTTACACGTGTGTGGTGAAGATGATATGAAGAAGGCAGTATATAACATGAAAGAAAGCATTGAGAAAAGCGAATCGGAATGTCAGGAAACAAAGAGTACTCAGAAGAAAGCCTTAAGAACAAAAGAACTGAACTTGTTTCAAAAGAAAAAATTAATTGTTATAGCTCTGTTAATCCATCTATAAACGTGTGGTTTAATCGTTTTTCTTTTAGAGTTAACCTAGTTCTTGAACACCCACGCTCTACAAATTTTATTGTTTGGGCCTTTAACGTACGAACCCAATACCAATTTGGGGTCGTTACAAATTGAGTCCTTACAATTGGCTTCGTCTGTGGGGAGAAATTGATTTAACTTAAAAGAACTCCGGTGCAACATTTATGATGGAGGAAGCAGGTCCACATCACTACGCGGCAGGACCACATCAGAAAGATGCCAACCCGCACCAGGCAGAGTCAAAGGGCTCCCAGCATGGTAATCCCCATCGGAGTCCCGAACGGAGAAAAGGCCGTGAGGGGAGTGTGCGCACAACTCATACCACCAAAAGTCACTCTCGTGGGAAGAGTCATGTCTCACATGCAAAGCATGACTGGAACCTGCAACGTGAGATTGCCGATTTGAAGAAAGAGTTGCGTCATGCCCGGCGAGAACGCTCCCCACCTTGCTACGAACCATCATCCGAGGAGTCGGATAGAGCTAGTTATTGGCGGAGGTCAAGAACTCCGCCTAGTGAGACTTTCTCCTATGAAGAGGAGCACGGCCATCGACATAGGCACAGAAGCCCGCCTGGCAGGGGCTTGGGTAACAACGCCATGAACAAAGCATTGAGCCAAGTTTCCAAATCACCCTTCACGAGGAATATAGAAGATGCAGTTCTTCTCGGCGATTCCACTAGCCTACGTTCACCTTGTATGATGGCCGGTCAGACCCATTAGAACACATTAGCCATTTTAGCCAGAAAATGGCTATCTACTCCAGGGATGAGGCCTTGATGTGCAAGGTTTTTCCATCAAGTTTAGGTCCGGTGGCGATGAGATGGTTCAACGGCTTAAGGACCAATTCTATTGAGTCCTTCAAAAAGCTGACCCGGGCTTTTGGCGCTCGCTTTATCACATGCAGTAGGGTTCCTCGGCCTTTAGGATCCTTGCTGACTATGTCCATACGAGAGGGCGAGACTCTCAAAACTTATTCGGATAGGTACTGGGAAATGTTTAATGAAATAGAAGGAGAGCACAATAATGTGGCCATAAGTACATTCAAAGCTGGCCTCCCAGCCGATCATGATTTAAGGAAATCCTTGACGGGTAAACTTGTTACCAGTGTACACCAGTTGATGGACAGGATTGATAAGTACAGAAGAGTAGAGGAGGATCAACTTCAAGGAAAGGGAAAGGCTAAGGTAATCCCTCAGGAGAGGAGGGATTTCAGGTCGAACCGTTATAACAGTAACCGACCTCGGAAAGACTTCGTCGGGCAGTCAAGTTCTGCGGATACCCAGGTGGTTAATGCGGTGTTTCGGAAGCCGGTGCAGCAGGTTTTGGAGAAGATAAAGAATGAACCATTTTTCAAATGGCCGAACAAGATAGCGGGAGAGCCTAGGAAACGCAACCCGAACCTATATTGCCACTATCATCAGGATCATGGGCACACGACGAAAAATTGCAGGAATTTATGGGACCATTTGGAACAGTTGGTCCGAGAGGGGAAGTTGAAGTAACTCTTGCATCATTCCAGTGGTAGCGCAAGTCAAGCAGGCTCAGAGATGCGTGGGGAAGCTTCTTCAAGACTTCCCCTTGGTACGATCAACATTATTTTTGCTGCCTCGGGGAGGACTGGATCTTGCCCTTCCAGGGTACTGTCGGTGTTCTGACCTCCGGCCAAGGATCATTCCCAAGCGTCGAAGAGAGCCAGGGTGGATGTCCCCCTGATTCTGGGCTTTTCAGATGAGGACAAGGTTGGAACCATACAGCCCCATGATGATGCTCTGGTGGCCACGCTGAGAATTGATGGGTACGAGTCAAAAAGGTGATGGTAGATCAAGGTAGCGTTGTGGATATAATGTATCCAGACTTGTATAAGGGGCTAAGTCTGAAGCCAGAGGACTTAGCAACCTACAGCTCCCCTCTAGTGAGTTTTGAGGGAAGGATGGTCGCTCCGAAAGGACTGATCAGGCTACCTGTGCAAGCCGGAATGGATGTAGTGGAGGTGGACTTCATTGTCGTAGACGTTTTTTCTCCATACACGGCTATTATGGGCAAACCTTGGCTTCATACCCTGGGAGCGGTCTTGTCTACTCTGCATCAGAAAGTGAAGTACCCATCCGGAGGCCAAGTATTGGAGATAGTAGGAAGCCAAGTGGCAGCTCGGCAATGCCTAGTAGAGGCTATACAACATCGGCCAGAGGCAGAGACCTCGGCCACGACCGATAATGAATTATAGCAATTAAAACCCCCAGTATTACCCTTAGATATGTCAGCCGACAAGGTAAAGTGTGAAGATTTGGAGAGGGTAATTATTACTGATGATTCGGAAAAATTCTTCTAGGTTGGGGCTAAGTTGCCTTTGCAAGAGAAGGAGAGGTTACTGAAGTTCCTCCGAGCAAATGTAGACGTGTTTGCATGGAATCCGTATGAAGCCCCGGGTGTGGACCCGAATTTCATTTGTCATCAACTCAACGTGAATCCCTCCATTATTCCCAAGAGACAGCCACCTCGGCGACCATCAAAAGAGCATGCCGAGGCTATCAGGAGTGAGGTGACCAAGCTCAAACAAGTTGGGGCTATCAAAGAAGTTTTTTATCCTCAATGGTTGGCCAATACGGTGGTGGTAAAAAGGAAGACAGGAAAGTGGCGAGTGTGCGTGGACTTCACGGACCTCAATAAGGCTTGTCCTAAGGATCCATTTCCTATGCCGAAGATAGACCAGTTGGTAGATGCAACCGTAGGTCATCCTAGGATGAGTTTCTTGGATGCCTTCCAAGGATATCACCAAATACTGCTAGCATCGGATGATCAGGAGAAGACTGCTTTTATCACCCCTATTGAAAACTACCATTACAAAGTGATGCCCTTCGGTTTGAAAAACGCCGGATCTACCTACCAACGGATGATGACTAAAATGTTCAAACCACAACTAGGTAGGAGCATTGAAGTTTATATCGATGACATGGTAGTAAAGAGTAAAGTGGTGTCCGAGCATGTGGAAGATCTCACGAATATCTTCGGAATACTGAGAAAACATAAGTTACGCTTGAATGCTTCAAAGTGCTCCTTTGGTGTAGGCTCCGGGAAGTTCTTGGGGTAGATGGTGACTCATAGAGGAATTGAAGTGAACCTAGATCAGATTAAGGCCATTAACGACTTACAAGCACTTCGAAATCCAAAGGAGATGCAGAAACTAACTGGAATGACTGCTGCTTTGAACCGGTTTATCTCCAGGTCAGCCGAGAGGTGTCGTCCCTTTTTCGTCTATTGCATAAGTGGCAAGGATTTGAATGGACCGAGGAGTGTGCTGTGGCATTCCAACAGTTGAAAAAATACCTATCTAGGCCGCCTATCATGTCTAGTCCTGAGGTGGATGAGGTATTGTTTGCTTATCTAGCAGTTGCCCCCCATACAGTTTGTTTTGTCTTAATACGAGAGGACAGTGGCATCCAAAGGCCAGTTTACTATGTAAGCAAGTCCCTTCATGAGGCCGAGGTGAGATACTTGTCATTGGAAAAGGCCATCTTGGCGGTAGTCCATGCAACACACAAACTTCCGCATTACCTTCAAGCTCATACTATGGTTATCTTGACCCAGTTACCTCTCAAGTCCATACTAAGAAGTGCAGACTACACCGGAAGAATTGCAAAGTGGGGCACAATTCTAGGTGCTTTCGATATCAAGTATATGCCTCGCACCTCTGTGAAAGGCTAAGTCCTTGCCGATCTGGTAGCCGAGTTCGCCGAGTGCCCAGAAGAAGTTAATATGAAGCAAGACAACATGGATAAAAAATCGGTTGGTCTAATATCCACACAAGGCAGATCCTCTTGGAGGGTATATGTGGACGGGGCAGCAAACCAACGGGGGGCCGGATTGGGGCTAGTTTTAATATCCCCTGAAGAGATCATCATTGAGAAGTCCTTGAGATTGGGATTCTCGGCTACTAACAACGAAGCAGAGTATGAATTTTTGTTTATGGGAATGAGTATGGTCCAGAAAATGGGCGGAAAGATAGCAGAATTATTCTCGGATTCAAGATTGGTAGTCGGTCAAGTGAAAGGAGAGCTGGAAGCCCGAGATCCAAGAATGCAGGGGTATTTGAGCCAAGTTAGGCGTATGCAAACGAAGTTTGAGTCTTTCAACTTGTCGCATATCTCCCGAGGTGAAAATACTCACGCCGATTCCTTGGCAACCCTTGCCACCTCCTCGGTACGGAATTTTCCTCGGTTGATCATCGTTGAAGATTTGCATACCCCCACCTCACCAGAAAATGACGTTTGCCAAGTTTATCAAGCCAATCTAGCGCCAAGCTGGATGGATCCCATATTGAAATTCCTTGAAAGTGACATCTTGCCCGAAGAGAAAATAGAAGCTTAAGAAAATACGGAGGAAAGCTCCTCGGTTTTGGTTATCTGAGGACAAAAAGTTATACAAACGGTCCTTCTCTGGGCCGTACCTACTCTGTGTACATCCCGAGACGTCAGAGTCAATCCTAGAAGAGCTGCATGAAGGCATTTGTGGAAGTCATACAGGAGAAAGGTCCCTATCACACCGAGCCATCACACAAGGATATTGGTGGCCAAACATGCAGAAGGAAGCGCAGGAGTATGTTAGGAAATGTGACCAGTGTTAAAGATTCGCTCCAAATATCCATCAGCCTGGAGGAATTCTTAACCCTCTCTCTAGCCCTTGGCCTTTTGCTCAATGGGGGCTGGACATTGTCGGCCCTTTTCCTAAAGCCATAAGAAACAAAAAGTATCTGTTGGTCGGCACAGATTACTTCACTAAATGGGTCGAAGCTGAACCCTTGGCTAACATCAGAGACGTAGATGTTAAGAAGTTTATTTGGAGGAATATTGTCACGCGATTTGGAACTCCCCGCACTCTTGTCTCGGATAACGGACTTCAGTTTGATAGCAAAGCCTTTAGGCAATACTGTTCAGACTTGGGTATAAGAAACAGATATTCCACTCCGGCTTATCCTCAAAGGAATGGGCAAGTTGAAGCTGTTAACAAAGTAATAGTCAATGGGCTTAAGAAGAGACTGGATGATGCAAAAGGAAAGTGGGTAGAGGAATTACCACATGTTCTTTGGACCTATCGAACAACGCCCCGACGTTCAACGAGGAGACTCCCTTTTCCATGACCTACGGAACCGAGGCCGTCATCCCTCTGGAAACTGGATTCCCAACGTTAAGGACTAGTACATTTTCCTCGAACAGTAACGATGGGATGTTGGAAAAAAGCTTAGACTTGATCGAAGAACGAAGGGAGAGTGCAATGGTCAAATTGGCTTACTACCAGCATAAACTCAAGCAAGGCTATGATAGTAATGAGAAGTTGATGCCACTAGCCATGGGAGATCTGGTGCTGAGGAAAGTTCTGGGGACCACCAAGAATCCAGCTTGGGGAAAATTGGGGCCTAATTGGGAAGGGCCTTATCGAATTACTTTAGTAGCCAGAATTGGGGCCTATTATCTGGAAGACCTAGATGAAAAAGCTGTATTTCATCCTTGGAATGTAAATAATCTCAAGAGGTATTATTATTAATAAAAGTAGTCCAGTTTGAGTTTTTCTTTTAATTTATGTTAACCATGCATCCTGTGCTCCCACACTCTATAATATGAATTGAAGTGTTAAACAGAAACTAAGTTATGTTAGATCCTCAGATCGCAAACTTAGTGGAAATTAATACCCTATGATATGAATTGAAGTGTTAAACAGAAACTAAGTTATGTCAGGTCCTCGGATCGCAAACTTAGTGGAAATTAACACCCTATGGTATGAATTGAAGTGTTAAACTGAAACTAAGTTATGTCAGGTCCTCGGATCACAAATTTAGTGGAAATTAATACCCTATGATATGAATTGAAGTGTTAAACAGAAACTAAGTTATGTCAGGTCCTCAGATCACAAACTTAGTGGAAATTAACACCCTATGATACGTATTGAAGTGTTAAACAGAAACTAAGTTATGTCAGGTCCTTGGATCACAAACTTAGTGGAAATTAATACCCTATGATATGTACTAAAGTGTTAAACAGAAACTAAGTTATGTCAGGTCCTCGGATCACAAACTTAGTGGAAATTAATGCCCTACAATATCTACTGAAGCCTTAAATAGGACTCTATGAATATTATTTAATGTACCCAATTTTATTCAACCTTTGAACTTTCTATAAAGTTTCAATTGATTAGAAAGAATACGTACGTATCCAAAATGTCTCCCTGAGACCTCGCAGTATTAATGCTTATCATCCATTTTTAATCGCCAATTGGTGATATTTATAAGTAATACTTCCCCATGCAAACAAAGGATAGTCAAAATGAACCCATCTAAATTACAATAACACAGTGAACGAGTACAAAAATAATATAAAGCAGCAATAGCGGTAAGAAAGTAAACATAAGAATCCTTACAAAATTTCTAATTAGATTACAAAACAAGTCCTATTTTTTCAATTTAAATTGGATCTTCGAGGCCGGGCTAGCTGGTTTGTCTGCCTCCGAGGTGGTGACTTCCTCTTTATCCTTAGAAACTCCCCCAGCTGGCAAGACCGTGGAGGCCAAATCCTGTTGAAAACTTTGGGAGGCCACCTCTGCCTCAGAAGCAGTTGCAGTCTTGTTCGAGGAAGCTTCTGGAGGGGCAATACTCCTTTTAGCTGGTTCTGGCTAGCCAGGAGGAGGAAGACTTAGAGGCAAAACCTCCTTATTGGGATTAACGGTTAAGGGAGTGGCTTCAGCTTGATGGTTTGGAGGAGCTGAGGGGCGGATTGCCTCAGGATAGAATACCTTCTCTGGCCTCCTTAACTCAGATGAAGCCTCAACCCCAGCTCGGTTAAAGGCCTTATCCCAAGTTTTGGCACAGTAGATGTGGCACACCACTGGCACCTCGGCTCTCAAAGCATCCTCAGTCTCAGCTATACCGACCTCATAGCCTTTCTGCTCAGCTTCATTCATTGCCTATTCGGCCTCGGTCTTTGCTTTCTCGGCTTCCTCCCTGGACTTTTCAGCTTGCTCCCTCAGCTTTTGGGTTTCCTCCAAGTGCTTCCTAAGGGCTACAGCCTGTTCCCGAGCCTTCTTCAGTTTGGCATTCGCCTCACGCAAGCGGTTCCCCTGGTCCTCGGCCTGTTTTTGATAACCTTCCAAGGCCAACTCAGCGCTCTTGCGAGCTTGCTCCTCAGTAAGTAACTTTTTCTTCGCATCGGCCAAATCCTGTTCAGATTGGGACAAAGTCTGTACAGCCGTTGCCCGTTTCTTCCTTTCATCATCTAACTGATTGGAGCAGAGATTGAACATCTCATCCAACTTGAAAGTATTTTGGATAATCTATAGGGAAAAAGTTAACACTATAGTCAGTAAAAAGTGCATACTAGCGAGTAATGATCACAAAAAGAAAAAAGAAAAGAGTCAGCTTCTTACCATGCCCAAGTATCTTTTATTGTTGAGGATGAGTTCATTCTTCCTCACATTCTTTATTCCGGCCATATCTCTTGGGAACAACAAGGCATCCTCTATGGCCGAGGCTATGTGGCACCCTACGCCGCCGTTGAAGTCCCTAATAGATGCATCATCTCGTAGGGGCTCCCCGCCGTGCATAGGTGCTGGCAACCATGCTTGTAGCTCAGAAACTTGGGTATCAGACCTCTCCTGGCCTCGCGGAGCTTGGTGTCTGATTTTTTGCTGCTTTGCAGCTCGTTGGGCATCCTCTTCACGAGTAGGACGAGAATTGCCAACGTCTACCACCTCCTTACCCTTCTGCTCCCTGCGCCTTTTTAACTCGGCAGCATCAGGACGGGCTAGCTGGGGAGGTTGATGAGAAGGCTAGTGAGGAGCGGGAGGAGGAGACCTAGTGGGAAGAGATGGAATTTGGGGTTGTGTTGATTTTGCCGGGGCACTCTTCCCGGGCTGACCTTCCATCAACTCCATCAAACTTCTTTGGGGCTTCCTTCGTATCCCCATCTCGTCAGGATCTTCTTCGAAGCGTATGGATTGATCAAAAATCCCAAAGTCGTCCGAAGAGTCAGAGAGTTCTACAACTTCTTCCTCTTCTTCTTCCTCTTCTTCTTCCTCTTCCTCTCTCTCTTCTACTTCCTCTTCTCTGAGGGTAAGCTGAGATGAAGAGGCTCCTGTCGAGACGTCGGCCATGAAAAGGGGCTCGGTACAGGATGTATCTTGGGGAAGTGGAATACCTTTAGGAACAATGAACCCCTTGAAGGCAACACTGATACGGTGAAGCCGAGGATCGCGAGCTCTGATCACGCACTTCGGCGCCTGGAAAGCAAACGATAGGGGAGTATAGCCAAGGATTAAATGTGCTGCCCGGAGTTGGCCGTCAGCTTCGTTCACATATATCTCGGCTTTCAATACCTTATCCAAGCTCGCCTGATTAACTAACCTAAGGTTGGGCTTTGTGTAACGTCTATCTGCAAGACCATTGAATTGGAGTGAAGCGTTGTTAGAGATAGGAATACCAAGACTCAAAAAAAAAAAATGTACATATAAACCAAATGCTATGAATATATGACTACACTCCCACCTGGTACTCCTTCCACCATAGGGCATGGCAGACCATCGTGCCATTCCCTAGAGAAGATAAGGAAATCCTCCTTTAGGTTCTTGTTCGAAGTGGGAAGACACTGAATCAGCCTCACCTCGAGATATCTCAACTTGAGATAATACCCCTGCCCCTTCAAGTGGTGGAGATTGTACACCTAATTCACGTCATGATGGGTCAATTTTAGGTCCATCCTCTCGTTCAAAGCATCTATACTTCCTAGGACCCTAAACATATTTTGGGCACATTGAGTAGGGGATAACCTAAAGAACCTAAGGTAGTTCCTAGTAATACTACCTATGGGGATGGTCATCCCGCCTTCTATGAAGGCAATCATGGGAATAACCACTTCCCCTGTTTGTCTAGCGTCGGCCCATTCCCCTTGGGTTACGTACCTCATACCCACCGTAGAGAGGATCCTATACTTAGAGCGGAAATTTCTGATACCTTCCTCGGGCTCAACTAGACATCGAAATGTACTCTTCTTTTTCCCCATTTTTCTAAAGGATTTAGTAGAGAAATTAACGAGTTTAAGATAAAAGCGGTAAAGGTTTTGAGAAGACTTACAGGTTTGAAAGAGGGACCTCGGACAAGATTTGAGTATTTGTAGACGCCAGGAAAACGACGAAAAAGGAGAAAGGCAGGTTCAATGTATGAGCTATAGAACTGTGTGATCACTGAAGGTAAGAAAGAGAATTGATTTAAGAACGCCTTTATAGTCGTGTAGAAATTATGAGCGGTAAAGTTCCCGCTCGCGAAACAAGATGGGCCCTCTACCGTTCGATTTACATCTCACCGTTGGGCGTGAGAGACAAGGGCGTCACCAAAATTTAATGCTGTCATAATCGGGATGCTGAAGCGTCAGAAGCATGCCCCAAAACATGAACGAGTATGGGCTTATGACATCAAAATCCATCTTTTCTCCTGAGGAGTCGAAAAGCAAGATTTTGAGGGGCTATTATGGGGGCTGGTTAGTCACTAAAATTATTAAAGTCAAGTTAATTGGGCCTGTAGCCCATCCGAGGACGTAAAGCTATCCAAGGAGGCCCATACCAGGTTGTAGGGGTAACCAAACGAAAGAAATAGTAGATATCACGTAAGGTAAGTTCAGTATTCGTCCGAGGACAAAATCCTTCTCGACAATATGAGTCCGAGGACGATCAGAACGCCACCTTGTTACAAACGTACTTCGGAGCTACGTCACCACTAAAAGTGGGATAAGGGACCAAGGGTAAGAAAGAGAAGGCAAACAAATATCTATAACAACAGCTGCCTCCGCATTAATTGCCTCTCAACCAACTCTCTAGCCGCATTAATGTGGAGGTGATGCCTGAACAGTGATGAAGCAGCCTTACAGCTGCTAGTAGGAGGTTCTAGAAGGTGATAAATAGGACAGAAAGAGATCCCCTGAACTCGACTTACACGTGTGTGGTGAAGATGATATGAAGAAGGCAGTATATAACATGAAAGAAAGCATTGAGAAAAGCGAATCGGAACGTCAGAAAACAAAGAGTACTCAGAAGAAAGCCTTAAGAACAAAAGAACTGAACTTGTTTCAAAAGAAAAAATCAATTGTTATAGCTCTGTTAATCCATCTATAAACGTGTGGTTTAATCGTTTTTCTTTTAGAGTTAACCTAGTTCTTGAACACCCACGCTCTACAAATTTTATTGTTTGGGCCTTTAACGTACGAACCCAATACCAGTTTGGGGTCGTTACAAATTGAGTCCTTACATATATATTTCTAAATCATAATAGATACAAATTATTAACCTTTATCCAAAAAAATAGAAGAGCATCACGCGCGTGTACTCAGAGACTAGTATATATAATAGGATTCTCTTATTTCAACTCGACTTTTATAGTAGGATCATAAATGTCAAATAACAAATTTTATTTTAAATTTAAAAAGAAAACTCTTAAAATTTAGGATTTTTTTTTCCGCTCAAAAAAGAAATTACAGTTACTATTTATCTCTAAAGTTTATCCTTTTTATTTGTTTGGAAATATATATATATATATATATATATATATATATATATATATATATTTCTAAATAATAATAGATGCAAATTATTAACTTTTACTCAAAAAAATAGAAAAATCTCTAAGCACAAGACTAGTATATATATAAGATTTTTAACTTGGGCAAAGAAACATTATGCTCTAGCCCCTCAAAATTGAATGTTAGCCCAAATATTTTAAAAATAAAAGTGTCATCTAGGCCATTCAGCTCAATGGTCCCTCCTAAAACAGAAACAATAATAACAACAACAAAACTCACACACACACTTCTATTTTTTTTTTTTCCTAAATGACATAATTTTTCATTCATCAAAATTCAAGCTTAATGCATTTTCCAATTACAAAAAATATCTAGAGGTGTAATGAGATTTATGCATTTTTTGATGTGTTTATATTTTGTACTACATCTCATCAAACTCCTAGAAATTTCAGTCATAGAAAAATGCATCAATCCCAAATTATGATAAATAAAAAGTTGTCATTTAAAAAAAAAAAAAATATATATATATATATATATATATATATATATATATATATATATATATATATATAGAAGGGCATTTGAGCTTGCACAACATACTTGCGAAGAGCTTAGTCTTATCTTCTTCAAATTATATCTCAGTATTCTATCTTCTTCAAACTCCTATTCCTATGTTTCCACATTCTATTTCAATTTCTTTTCGCATGTATCTTTTTATTACTCCAGTATCTTTTTACTACACCATTGTATACAACAAGAAAAAAAATAAATAATAAATAATAAATTGATGAGAATTTGTAGCTGATGTAGTGACATAGGGATTTGCTTGATAAAAATGCATTAAGTATTAGAAAAAAATAATCGAGTGATAAGTCCAAAGAAAAGGCACCCTGTTTTTATTTTCACATGTCCAAACTCTTGAGTCCCAGCCCACCTTTTTAAGTTTTCTAATTAGTGCCTGTTTGTTTCAACGTTTTCAACCCAAAAAGCCTGTTTTGAAGAAAGCTGAACCACAAAACTCGTTTGGTTAGGTATAAAACGCAACTTTTTGGAAAAAGTTGCGTTTTGGGCCAAGGCTAAGAACGCGCAAGCCATAAAGGAGCTCTGGAGGTCCATTTTAGAAAAAACGTCCATGCATGTTGATCAACTATCCGTTGGACTCTTCGGGCAATTACCAAATTACCCTTCAATAAATCATGCTCATGTCCTCAATTCTCATGCCTATTCCTCATTCCTCTCATCTCATCTCTTTGCTCTGCCCTTTGCCCTAAAGCTTACTCACGACTCTTATCTCTTCTCTCTGTTCTGCCCTTTCCGTGCTGCTACAAACACAGCACCACCCAACTATCACCGGTCTACCACCCCAACCCATTTCAACATTTGATCATCCAAACACAAAATCAACAAAATCAAACAAAAAATAACTCAAAATCAACACAAAAGTACAAAACAACTTAAAATCAACTCAAACCCCATTGGAAAACCCATCCCAAACCCAACTCAAAATCAACCCAAAACAAAATCAATTCAAAATCAAACCCAAAATCCACAGAAAATCAACTCAAAATTAAACCATTAATTGAAAACCCATAACCCAAACCCAAAATCAAAATCAAATACAAACCCAATGGTGGCAGAGACTTAAGGGATCTGAGAATTAAGGAGATAGATGAGGGATTTCCTTATGTTTC
Organism: Quercus robur; assembly: GCF_932294415.1. Classification (NCBI taxonomy): domain Eukaryota; kingdom Viridiplantae; phylum Streptophyta; class Magnoliopsida; order Fagales; family Fagaceae; genus Quercus; species Quercus robur. Next base: position 985,529 of record NC_065544.1, on the reverse strand, counting down.
AATCCTTCATCTTCTTCTTCATCATCATCATCATCGTCTTCTCTCTTCCTTGTAGCTTTCGAACTGTCAAAAAAAAAAAAAAAAGAAGAGATGCAGAGACTTTGAGGGATGAGAGAGGGGCGGAGACTATGTGGAACGTTTTAGAGGGTGAAGTGGTAGGGAAAAAGATGAAAGAAGGAAATAAAGAAAAAAAGTAAGGGCACGTGTGTGGAGGAAGTGGTAGGGAAAAAGAGGAAAGAAGGAAATAAAGAAAAAAAATTAAGGGTACATATGTGGAGGAGAAAAAAAGAGGGAAAAAAATAAGAAGGAAATATGGATAAAAAAATAAAATAAAATAAGGGAAACATAAAATAAAGAATAAGAAATTAAAATTGAGAAATACTGTCACAATATTTTCACAATACTTTCACAATAAATCTTAAGTGATAGGTTATTATTAGTTAATATTGGTGAGAAAAAAATAATTTGTTTAGAAAGAGAAAAAAATAGTTGTATTAGTACATTTAAATTAAAATCAGTATAAATTATCACAATACTTTCACAATAAATCTTAAGTGGTAGGTTATTATTAGTTAATATTGGTGAGAAAAAAATAATTTGTTTAGAAAGAGAAAAAAATAATTGTAATAGTACATTCAAATTAAAATCAGTATAAATTATCACAATAAATTTTAAGTGGTAAGTTATTATTAGCTAATATTGGTGAGAAAAAATAATTTCACAATATTAATTTAAGTATGAAATAAACTCTCTTATATATACATTGTCCTTTTTGGTAATTACCTCTCAAACTGCCACTTTTATAAGTGCTAGCCAAACACTCAGCTTTTTCAAAAAGCACTTTTTAATAGCTTTTACCAAACACTCAGTTTTTTGAAAAAACACTTTTAGATTATGCACTTTTTGAAAACTCTACTTTTTCAAAAAGCTGAACCAAACTCACCCTTAGACACAATGTCTTCCTCCACTTAGTCTCTCTCTCTCTCTCGCTCTCTCTCTCTCTCTCTCTCTCTCTCTCTCTCTCTCTCTCTCTCTCTCTCTCTCTCTCTCTCTCTCTCTCTCTCTCTCTCTCTCTCTCACATAGCCTTAATGAATCACTGATGCCTCTATTCACCGCTAAGGACGCCGAGAGAATTTTGTTGGTCATCAAGTGTAAAGTTCAACTCTGGTCTGGTATCCTTTAACTGGCCCTACTCCGATCTCCAGACCACCAAGGAATCTACTCTAATTTGTGGCTTGAGAAAGGAGAAACGAGAGAGAGAAAGAGGACAAACCAAGAGAGAAGATAGAGGGGAGAGAGAGAGAGTTGAAGCAGAAATATAATTTAAAAAATAAAAATTTGGCCTTGGCGAGGAAAATCTCTCACCACGAGGGGTGAGGCACTGTTCCTGGCTAAGTATACTGAACTAGTTTGACTCGATTAATGCGTGGGTTTATTTTTTAAAATTTTTAGCTATACATTTGTTAAAATATTGAATAGCTACATTGATGTGAATTCTATTACATAACTATTTTTACAGATCTATTCTTTATTTTGCAATAAACACATTAAAAATAAATAATATATTTGCATAGACCAACAACTGAACCCAAAAAACTCGACAAATCACTCAACCAACCCCTGCCACCACAAGCCCACAAATTAATCGGCACCACAAACCCCTCCATATCACAACACAAACATAAACCCCAAGCCACCGCACATTGCTAAGTTTAAGAACAAACCCAAAAATCCAAAGCAAACTCAAACCCAAACCATTCATCTTTGTTGACAATGCCCAAAAAAAGAAACATCGCCGCCGCCCAAATGAAGTACCCACTGAACCCACATCAAAGTTGCCACCCAAAACGAATCGTCATTTGCCACCCAAATTAGATCGCACAAACCACAGATCTATGAATTTTTTTTCCCCTCTTCCAACAACGATGGCTGGTGATGACCGTCAAAATGGTTATTGGCAGCAGCAACTTGGTGATCTAGAGAGGAGAGAGAGGCAAAGTGGGAATAAAAAATAGCAATATATATATATATATATATTTGCTAAATAAAAAAGGGGTCTCCAGTGTGGACTCATCAACCCTACGTCACGTGACGATATGTGTACCACACTGGTTTTACTAGAGCTATTGCTCGAGCCCCTCCTCTTTGGGTGTTAGGCCAGTGTTAGGACAATAACTTTTACCATCAAGCCACACCCTGTGTGGTAGCAATTTTTCTTTTTTGGTTGCATAAGCTACAGTCTAGTGTATTTTTACATAATATTGCAGCAAGTCATGTAATTTGCAACAAGAATGGATAACCAGATGTGGGAGCATTTTTGTTGATATTGAGCTACAGCGTTATCTATTTTACATTTTTGTGGGTTTTGTATTTCCATTTCCCTCCCAAATAATAGAACCATAGATGTACCAGGAGCAACATTCTATTAGAATGTGTTTTAGAGTTAAAACGCAGTAAGACTCTGTTGGGTCAAAGCTCAAAAGGTCAATCTTCTCTATTACCCTGTTATTTTATTTTATTTTTATGACACACAACACTCACGCTGCATTTAGGTCATTAATCATTTGGAACTAGTCTAAGCCGTGTCAGTGATAATCGGGACAAAATGGGCTTCTGCCCTTTTTGGGCAAATTAATTAGCCTTTTGCCCTTCTTCCTAAACTAAATAGTGAAACGCCCATCTTTTGAAAATCGAGTTTCTCAAAATCGAGTTTAAAAAAAAAATTTCTAGAGCCCTATAGTGACGTTTTTAAGGACTTATAGTGACGTTTTAAGAACCTATAGTGACGTTTTATAACTTGATATCCATGAAATCGAGTTATAGGCAATAAAATTGCCTATAACTCGATTTTATTGCCTATAACTCGATTTCTTGGATATCAAGTTACAAAACGCCACTATAGGTCCTTATAAACGTCACTATAGGTACTTGAAAACGTCACTATAGGGCTTAAATCGATTTTGAAAAACTTGATTTTCAAAAGAGGGGCATTTCCCTATTTAGTTTGGAAAGAAGGGCAAAAGACTAATTAATTTTCCTAAAAAGGGCAGAAGCCCATTTTGTCCGTGATAATCGTGTCAGTATTGTATAAAAATGGTGGACCACCCTAAATCCTTTGTATATACTATTTATGAAGTATGAACATATATTCTATATAGATTGTTCGTATTGTCAACCTTTCCTGAACACTAGTTGGATTATCTTAATTTATCGATCATGTGAACGTAATAAACATTGCCAATTGTTAGTTAATATATATATATTCCATGCCAAAATTTCATGCCCAAGCCTGTAAATCCAAATTAAGAATGAAGTTAATAAGTTTGAGTATGTACTAACATATATTTCATTATTTTGTGCTATATATATGTATAAGTTTTAAAAATTGTTTTTATAATATACAACTTTTTTTTTTTAAAGTCTAATAAACCAATCAAACCCTTTTTTTTCTAAACGATATCTCTCTCTTTCTCGTTTTACTTGTCAAAGAAATATATGTGCATGCATGAAATTTACTTTTTTTTTCTTTTGGTGAAATGAAATTTACTTTTCAAAGAAATATATATGTGCATGAATGAAATTTTTAACCGCGTATATTAGTTTCATTATAACAGCTAAAAAACAAGCCGACATTTGACAAAAACTAGAAATTGGTTATAGCAAATTTCGTTGGCGCCATCCAAATCTTACACTTGATCGAAAACGAAAGGAGATAGTGGAGGTTGGGGGAGAAAAGAAATTAAAGAGAATTGACAATAGAATAGAGTACACAGAAGAACGTGAGGCCCAATCTTCGTGATTCTAAACAAACTTGAAAATACAAAACTACAATGAAAATTCAAGTCGACGTCATGGCACGTACACCGTTTTGCATCACATTTAACGCAATACGTACATAAGTGTGTGTATATATATATAAAATAAAAACACTAATTAAAGGGATAGGCATACGGTGAAAGTACACTGTTGGACCAAGCTATATGGATCGATGCACTACGGATTGAACTGAGGTCTTTGCTTGGGAGAGAGATAGACATGCAACTAGGCTATATACTCCTTTGCTCCCGCAAGCAATGATAGAATTATAATTTCTATATAAAGTTATAAACTAGCACTACTAAAAACATGGGTTAGTTATAGCCACGTTTTTAAAACATGGCTGTATATAGCTCCTAAAATGTGGCTATAGGTCCATTTGGCCTACAATTGCATTTTCTATAGCCACATTTTTAAGTAGGGTCAATGCACTGTGACAATAAACTGCTAGATCTATAGTCATGTTTTTTCAAACACATTTTCCAAACTCTGCTATAGGGTTTACATTAGCCACATTTAACAAACGTGGCTATTTTTTTTTTTTTTTCTATAGCTGCGTTTTATAGGTCCTAAACCTATAGCCACTTTTTAAAAACGCGGTTTTAGGTTTTTTTTTTTTTTGTCCTAAGCAAATCACAAATTCCCTATTTGATCAACCTATTTATCAACCTATATATCAACTTGTTTATCAGTGGACAAACCAACATATCAAAATAATACATTATACATTCAAATTAACACATTACGTATCCTACAATATTCATTTAGCAATAACTAAGTAATAGTACTCCTAAATCCCAAAAATATAAGAACTAAGTTAACTATCCTACTTTATACATTGATGTATACTTCTTGCAATCGGAGAGTTCTCATCAATCCTCAACATCATCATCATCGTCATCCTAAATATATTAAGGGCATCATATTAATATCACATAACAATGTTCATACGAAATAGCCAGAAAAGAACACAATACAACTAATTTCCTTCCAACGCATTGCAATGAGTTGAGTTTCCTTAAATTAAATTTTTTTGGTACCTAAGAAAGACGTGAAGAACACATATATGGGCTAAATTCAGCCAACATTTCTCTCATTTGCAACATCATTTGTTGCATTTCTTCATTCCTCTCACTTCACTCTTTCTCTAGTTGCTCTTTATGCAACGCATCTGATCGAGCCAGTGATTGGGCTAGTATGTCTTGATGCCTCGCATCTGATTGGGCTAGTATCCTTGCAATATATTTCTTCACGAGCCATATATTAATGAAGGAGAATGGTACTAAAATAATAATTACAACATACAGATCAGGAGAATGACGATAAGAATGAAATTGCATGCATCATCATTGAATTCATTTGCCATTCTCAAAAAACAAAATGGCAAAAATGGCTAATCGATCCTAACTAGTATTTGAAACGTACAAAATTTCCAAAAGGGAAAGGGAAAAAACACGCGGACACATGATTTGAACAAGACTCCAAAATTTAATTCTTGGTTCCCTGTGGACTAGGTAATCTAAGATGAAACCAAGGCCTCATGTTACAGACATGCATGGCTTTCCAATCTAGAAAACAAATTCCTTGGCTTGTGTCGCATCGGTATAGTAGTTGATAAGGAAGCACATCAACCACTCAAATAAGGTTAAACACCATTAATTAATGTTAAGAGTATGCTAATTGACTACAAAGACCTACCCTATCTAGTTGATGCCATTTGTATTTGAATCCAAAAACTATGAAATTCCAAGAAAATCACATATGTTGGACCAAACGAAACAGCCAACACGTGTACAACAAGGATGCCTAGACTCATTGAATGTATATAATATATTGTTGGGAAATTTAGACCCCAGTTGATAGAATTAACAAGTTTTAAACCCAAGTTGTTAATTAAATTTATTATGAATAAACCTTGTTAAAACAAACTAACATCAATATCATGTCAATATCCTGCACAGCAGAAAAGTAAATAAGACAAGATATAATAACCTAGGAAAACCAATGAAACAAACTAGTTTCACAGTAAAAAATCTGGGGGGAAACCTTCCCAAAAAGCAATCCACTATAATAAAGAGAAACTTCAGATCTAGTACAAAATCTTTATCCCTAGACTCTACAATCTCCGTAGATGAACTTACAGTAGAAATCTTCTACCGTTTCAGAACCTCTGAACTCTTCAATTTATGAATGCCACCCTTTTGTACGGATCCAGTACGTGACTAACCAATGATGCACAGCTCCCAATACGTGACTAACACACCAACTTGAGGAAGATGTTGGCTACAAAGTTCTTTACTTCATCAACAATGAAGATCAAGAAGCACTTGGTTACAAAACCCTAAAATGCAAAGACGCAATAGCTTCTTTCAGAGAGAATAAGGCATTCGTCACTTTTTGCATGTGTTCTCCTTGTATTCTCCTATGTGATGGCCTTTAAAATAAGTCTTATATATGTCTAAGGTTGTGAGAAAAAAAAAAAACTCTACACATACATGTCAGCATGAGCCGAAAATTAGATCTGAAAATCTGAATTTCGTAATTCTCAACAGATACAACTGTCAAGCTATCTGTCGAGACCTCGATAGATATATTGTCAACCTTCATTAAACCTCAATAGATATTATCTGTTGGCAGCTGTCGAGAATCTATCCAACTTTAATAAATAGCTTTTCTTCACTTGTTTCTTGATCCAATCTTCATGACTTTAATACTAGACTTTAAACTCTTATTCCTTAAAGTATTAAACACATCCTAAATCTACCCAATCACAAGTAAAATGCGTTTTGTAAAATGATTAGGCAATTCTAAATGACATATATTTCTAACATGATTCACATATATCCTAACATATATAGAGGTTCATGGTCCTCTAAAAATTTTTAAAAATTAAATTTTATATCTATCTATACTATAAATAAGAGTATTTCCCTCCTTCAACTGAACTTTTATATGGTTCAAAAATACTTTCATTAATGAAAGGTAACTTCACTTAAAAATATGGTCATAAATGTCAAATAACAAATTTCATTTTGAATTTAAAAAGAAAATTCCTAAAATTTAGGATTTTCTTCTCTTCTAAACTTTTATGTGGTTCAAAAATACCCTAATTAATGAAGAGTAATTTCATTTAGAAATAGGGTCATAAATCTCAAATAACAAATTTCATTTTAAATTTAAAAAGAAAATTTCTAAAATTTAGGATTTTTTTTCCTTCATGTTCAAAAAAGAAACTGCTTTTCCTAAAGTGTATGAGAGTGCTTTTTTCTGTAGCACTTAGGCCCAAGGATCCTGGGCCGAGTAGTTGTAGTTTGGTGGACTGAGCTTTGATTCACCGCAGCTAAAGGGCTGTTTAAAAATCAAGTGGTGCATAGGGCATACTTCCTACAATACATATAAACTAACAAACAAGGATATTTGTATTGAACAACAATCAAAACAACAAAGTAATGCAAAAGAAAAACAAACAGTAAAAGCACAAAGTAATGGTTAGGGATCCTCAAATCAGTAGAGAATATTTCATTGAATTTTCTTTATTATGATTACAGTATGTTCACTAAGACGTGATACAAGGTTCAAGCAAGCTCAAAAATTACAGTCTTAAATGGTTATTCTAACCTTTAAGACTTGCAAAGTTTGATTCTTTTTTAATCCGAGTATGTACTACAGTGGCTTTCTCTAGGATACTAGGAAGTAATTTTACTAGTTTCTCTGAGTTTTTTCTTCTCGACAGAACTTTCTCAATGATTCTGTTACCAATTTTTCTCCCCCCTTTTCGCAATCCTTCTCCCCTTTTTATAGTGTTATTCTGGAGTCCTAGGGGAACTATTGATTCCCCTATTTTGCCCTCTGGGTAGCAGAGCCTGTGTTGTGCCTATCGCCCAGAAGGTTCAGTTTCCCTGTTCTTCATTCTTTCCTTGCTTTTAGTTTTGTTTCTTTGAAAGTCCATGGCTGACTACCTATTTCGGAGTATGCTGAGGTCACGTTCTTCACGATCTAGCTTTTGGCCATCCTTCTTCTTTATCTTTTTTCTCAAATGGGCAGAATTCCACTCTGCCAATTTGAAAGTCTTTCGCTGCTACTCCCCTTTTTTATACTTCTTCATTCTGGTTCCCCAGGGTGCTACCCACTTGCGCTATGAGAAGTCGCTCCAAGTTTCTTTCTTCTTCTTTTTTCTTGCTGGGTCACTTGACACTTGAGAAGGACGTGCCCTCTCCTCTGTTTCTTGTGTTCCTTTTTGTCTTTTTTTTTTTTGAACTGTCTTAATCCTTTCTTGACTGTATTTACATGCCTCGGGGATCCCGAGCCTTTTGGCAGTCTCTGAAGATCCCGGCTCAGCTTTCTTCTTCAATCTTCTGACTTGGGCTTCTTTTCTTTTTTCTTTCTTCTTTTCTCATAAACTTCTGGGCTTGCCTTTTTTTCTTCTTGATGTTTTTTGGGCTTCAAGCCTTTTGGGCTTACCATTTCTTCCCTTTTCCGTGGCCCCTTGCACTTATTTCTTTAGGCTTGGGTGCTGTGACTTTTAAGACCTCAACAAAGTGTATTCTTTTTATTTGTTTGAAAAATAAAATAAATAAATATATATATTTCTAAATAATAATAAATGCAAATTATTAATTTTTATCCAAAAAAAATAGAAGAGCCTCATGCGCGTGTGCTTAGAAACTAGTATATATATAAAAGGATTCTCTTATTTCAACTAGACTCTTATAATAGGGTCATAAATATCAAATAACAAATTTTATTTTAAATTTAAAAAGAAAACTCTTAAAATTTAGGATTTTTTTTTTTGTTCAAAAAAGAAATTACAGTTACTGTTTATCTTTAAAGTTTTTCCTTTTTATTCGTTTGAAAAATAAAAATATATATTTCTAAATAATAATAAATGCAAATTACTAACTTTTACTCAAAAAAATAGAGAAGTCTCTAAGCACAAGACTGGTATATATATATATATATATATATATATAAAAGATTTTTAACTTGGGCAAAGGAACATTACGCTCTAGCCCCTCAAAATTGAATGTTAGTCCAGATATCTCAAAAATAAAAGGGTCATCTAGGCCATTCAGCTCAATGGTCCCTCCTAAAATAGAAACAATAATAACAACAACAAAACTCACACACACTCTTCTATTTTTTTTTTTTCCAAATGACATAAATTTTCATTCATCAAAATTCAACCTTAAATGTATTTTCCAATTACAAAAATATCTAGAGGTATAATTAGATTTATGCATTTCTTGATGTGTGTATATTTTGTACTACATCTCATCAAACTCCTAAAAATTTCGATGATAGAAAAATGCATCAATCCCGAATTATTTACGCCACAATAATTTCACAACAAATTTTATATAACAAGTTATTACTAGTTTTAATTTAGACTTATTATTAAAATATTTTTTTACCTCATTAGTAAAATTTGTCATCTAAAATTTGGCGTGAAAATGAATCGTTTATTGGGCCATCCCCAACTCCAGATTTTTTATCTAGCAAATTTGGTCAATTGCGTGTGGCTGCCAATAATCCAGTTTCAGAACTCCACGTTGATGGATAGAGTACTGCCCTGAAACTATTGGCGCAATTTTTGTTTGTCAGAAATGAAAGTTAAAGGCTAACATCATCATCAAGCTCCCTGTCCCACCTTTCAATCATATCATCTGTTGTTTTCCCATTGATAGTGCATACTAGTCACAAGCAACGTTGTCACTTTTATTTATTTATTCTGCTTGACTATTTTGTTTATAATAGTTGAGAGAGTAATTTTGATAGAATCTAACGTGAATAAAAAAATAAAAAATTGAAGGAGATTGAGACAGAAAAGTGATAATATGAGATGAGTATGCCTTGTTAAGAAAAATAAAAATAAAAATATTAATATATTAAATAAATAAAAATTACGTTTAATATTGACTGAAAAAGATAATTTTTTTTACTATTTAATTTATTTTTATTACTATTCACAACTTTCATTCCACTTTTTTAATACTAGATCAGTTTCAAATATCTGAAAAAAAATCATAAATAAAGATGGAATCTTTGAAATCATGGACATACCGATCGGGTAGAGTCGTAGGTGGGTGAACAAGTTGTGAGTGTAGCGACAAATATTTTGTGAACACCGACGTATGCATCAATTGATTTCATAGTCATAAGATGGAACTCTAGCGCTTTGGATTTGATTTAATCTGTTAAACGTTCCCATCAAAAAAAAAAAAAAAAATCTGTTAAACGTTCTCCAACCCCTTGTATAATAATAATAAAAGTGTTAACAATCTTCAAATAATTATTAAATATGTTGCTTCGCAACCCTGCATATATGCTTTAATTGGAGGCTTTTTATATATTTGTTTTTGAAAAAAAAAAAAAAAGTCTTTTCTTCCTTTAATTTAATGAATATCTTAATCTCACCCACCACCGTGTGGTCCATGCTTTTATATTTCTTTTTTCTCAGTTTATTAATTTTGAGGAATTTTTTTAATCTTTTTACATTAACAAATATACTGCCATCATATTTTAGTCTCCAAAAAAATTCTATCGATTTATTTTTAATTATTTAATAAGCATTGTTTTGACAAATCCAAATTAAAACCACCAAATTCTTTACTCTTTATAATACAACTATATGTATTAAGTTATAAAGCCTTTTTACTTTTTTTTTTCTACAAAATGATTCTATGTATTGTTCTTAATTTATTTATTGAGACGATTCTCAAAAAAAAAAAAAAATTATTTATTTATTGAGATTTTTAGCCCGTTTGGTTCCACTTTTTCAGCCCAAAACGGGCGTTTTCAAAAAAGCTAAGCCCATTTCTGCGTTTGGTAAGTTCAAAACGTAACTTTTTTATAAAAGTTACGTTTTGAACTTTTAGAAAAAATTGAAGACAAAACGCGCAACGAAAATGGACCATCAGCGGTCCATAAATCAAAACGCGCTATGCGCGTTTTGTTATATTACCGTTGCAATAACCAAAAAGACCAAAATACCCAGCATCTCTCACGGCATCTCTCATCTGTCTCTTTTTTCTTCATCTTCCTTTTCTTCTTCCTCTTCGTCTTCCTCTGCTTCTTCACCGGTCTACCCCCACAATCAACAAAACCCATTTCAACCTTTGATATTCCGAACACAGAATCAACAAAATCAACACAAAAATAACTCAAAATCAACACAAAAACAACTTAAAATCAACTCAAATCCGGAAAACCCATCCCAAACCCAACTCAAAATCAACCCAAAATCCATAGAAAAAAAAAAAACCCAAAATCCCAAAATCCTTATGTTTCAATCATCTTCATCTTCATCATCATCATCATCTTCTCTGGAGTGTGAAAAAAAATAAAGAATAAAGAAGGAATGACAAAATAAGGAAATAAAGAAAAAGGACGAAAAAAGAGATGCAGAGATGCAAAGACTTCTTCATCATCATCATCATCATCTTCATCTTCTTCATCAACATCATTAGCTTTTGAAGTGTCAAAAAAAAAAAAAAAAAAAAGATGCAGAGACCTTGAGCCGGCTTGAGGGATGAGAGGGGTTTGAAGTGTGTGGAAGATTCTGGAGTGGAGTGGAGTGTGGAGTGGAGTGTGAAGTGGAAGGGAGAAATAAGGAAATAAAGAAAAAAAAAAGTAGGGGCACGTGTGTGGAGGAAGTGGCAGGGAAAGAGAGGAAATAAGGAAATAAAGAAAAAAAAATGGAGGGTACGTGTGTGGTAGATAAAAAAAGAGGGAAAAAAAGAAAGAAATATGGATAAAAAAATAAAATAAAATAAGAGAAACATAAAATAAAGAATAAAAAATTGAAATTAAGAAATACTGTTACAATATTTTTACAATATTTTCACAATAAATTTTAAGTGATATGTTATTATTAGATAATATTGGTGAGAAAAAAATAATTTATTTAGAAATTGAAAAAAAATAATTATAATAGCAAGTTCAAATTAAAATCAGTATAAATTATCACAATACTTTTACAATAAATCTTAAGTGGTAGGTTATTATTACCTAATATTGGTGAGAAAAAAATAATTTCACAATATTGATTTAAGTATGAAATAAACTCTCTTATATACATTGTCCTTTTTGGTAATTTATCTTTCAAACTGCCACTTTTATAAGTGTTAGCCAAACACTCAGCTTTTTCAAAAAGCACTTTTTAAAAGCTTTTACCAAACACTCAGCTTTTTGAAAAAACACTTTTTCATTATGCACTTTTTGAAAACTCCACTTTTTCATTATGCACTTTTTCAAAAAACTGAACCAAACTCACCCTTTACCTCAAAGGAAAATATTATTTACTGGATTATTTATAATGTCAAGCACCATTCATTGCATATATGTATTCAAAAGGGTGAAGTGTATTTCCTAATTCCCCACACAACCGCACAGCCAACGACTGGCGGATACAACTAGTAGATGGAATTTAAAATTGTTACATCACCATCACCAAATGTCACATGATGGACAAAAGAAGGAAAATTACTATATTTTAGACCTTGGAATTAGAAAAATTATAAAACCGAACTATAAAGCTATGTTCTATCTTCCTCTTATATAAACCAAGTAAACCCTGCTTGTGCACACTCTCATGCACACAGGAGCATTCAACGATAATGATGATGAGATAGTTTAATCTAGGTAAAATAAAGTGATTGCTTGATTTTTTTGCGGTAAGTAGATGAATGGTTACTTGGTACTAATATTAATAAAATTGGTTTTTGCTGTAAGTAGTTGGATGGGTTATTTGGTACAAATATTAATAAAATTAGTCTTTTTTTTAGAGAGAGTTTCAACTTATAGTATTTATTCATGATGATAGTTCTTTATCATTAGACCAAGACAGAAATCAGTTTTTGGTGTAGACGAAGATTGAACCTCAGATCTCTTATACAACCATCAGAGACTTTACCAAGTGAGCTAATTGGAACCCACAATAAAATTAGTCTTAAGTATTGTAAAACGGTATATAATACATCCACACACGCATAAACAACCACCATTCTCAAAGAAATTAAAATCTTGAAAACTCATTCAACCACAAAGTTTATATATATTCAGTTTTTCTTATAATGGGGGAATTAAAAAAACTTACTCCGTGCCAGGCAATATCAAATTACATTGCAGAAAACAACATTTGTATTACATTTGGTTTTAAAATGTGAGCTAACTGGGACCCACAATAAAATTAGTCTTAAGTGTTGTAAAACGGTATATAATACATCCACACACGCATAAACAACCACCATTCTCAAAGAAATTAAAATCTTGAAAACTCATTCAACCACAAAGTTTATATATATTTAGTTTTTCTTATAATGGGGGAATTAAAAAAACTTACTCCATGCCAGGTGTGGGGCCAGAGAACTCGTGACTCAAGCCCACTCTATATTAGGGCCCAGGGCCCAAGCCGAGGAGAGCCATTGCCGAGGACGACCTCATGCTCGGCACCTCACGAAATGCCCGAAGAAATGGGCAAACTAAGTGTAGGGGCAGGGCAAGAGAAAAAGCTGCCAACATCATAATACAAAACCCTGTATCTGACAAGTCCATACTCTAAACCATACCCCTTAACTTTCCCAACGACCCCAAACCACTCTAGGCATGGGTTGACAGGACAGGTCTGCACCCCAGAAAAGTGAAACTTACACGTGGACTCTAAAAGTGGAAACAAACACTAGTATAAAAGGAAAAACCCCCCCAGAAGAAAAGGGGGACTCCCCCCCCGGAAAAAGGAAGAAAGGGAAGGATATAAGGCTCCTTGGACAGCGTCCGAGGACTTAAGTCCTACAACCCGTACTAATGGAGGCCTTAGCTAGTCAAGCTAAGCCCGCCCATATAAGAACTTCCATAGACGCCACGATCAAACCGTTCACCTGTGCCCAAGGTCATGCTTTTCAAGCCCACTCTCTACAAATCATATTGTTGGGGCCCTTTGCATACGAGCCCAACGTCATTCTTGGGCCGTTAAATAAATCGTGTCCCTACAATTGGCGCCGTCTGTGGGAAAAGGCTTGCGCGTTGGCTCAAGCGACGGCGGAGTCGAGCCTTTGTCAAGCAAGGGTCTGCGAGGGTGACTTCATATTCCAGCGACATGTTGTTGTTGTTCCAACATAAGTTCCCACTAGGAGCTATGCCGGGCAGTGCCAAGGACACGGGCAATTTTAGGCGCTTCCAACATCAAGCTAACCCCTCCCCACCTGGGTCAAGGGGCTAACCTTTGGAAATCAAATCAATAAATAAGTAAAAAAATACAAGTTTTGGACAGAACCAAGGCCTTGTATGGTCCTCGGACTCAAGCCTCTGGGGAAACCAACTACTTGGAAGAAAAACTACAAGTTTTGGACAGAATCAAGGCCTTGTATGGTCTTCGGACTCAAGCCTCTGGGGAAACCAACTACTTGGAAGAAAAACTACAAATTTTGGACAGAACCAAGGCCTTGTATGGTCCTCAGACTCAAGCCTCTGGGGAAACCAACTACTTGGAAGAAAAACTACAAGTTTTGGACAGAACCAAGGCCTTGTATGGTCCTCGGACTCAAGCCTCTAGGGAAACCAACTACTTAGAAGAAAAACTACAAGTTTTGGACCGAACCAAGGCCTTGTATGGTCCTCGAACTCAAGCCTCTGGGGAAACCAACTACTTGGAAGAAAAACTACAAGTTTTGGACAGAACCAAGGCCTTGTATGGTCCTCAGACTCAAGCCTCTAGGGAAACCAACTACTTGGAAGAAAAACTACAAGTTTTGGACAGAACTAAGGCCTTGTATAGTCCTCGGACTCAAGCCTCTGGGGAAATCGACTACTTGGAAGAAAAACTACAAGTTTTGGACAGAACCAACTCTGGGGAAACCAATTACTTAGAAGAGACAATACGGGGTTTGGACACAACCTGGACGTTAGATGGCCTTTAGAATCTACCCCGAGAAAGAATTCCCCGTTTGATAGTTGGGCTAGTCCCAGGAATGCATGGATTCCCCAGCCTACCCTCAGATTCTCGGTACCGAGGGAATTGGTGCAACTGAAATATAGGGCCATACATTGTCAAAACACAGTTAAAGTCCCTCGCTGCTCGGGTACCCTCTCGGATGAAATATTTAGTATTTATCATTCTCGGATGGTCGCCGCGTATGCATTACGGGGCATTAAGCCGTTATTTCAATTGGTAAGGTTCTGTTTCAAGGTTTCCTGCTTTAAGCGTCACTAAAGGAAGGTACATACATAACGCACCTGTTTACAAAGTAGTTGCTGCCGAAAGGAAAAGTATTTACAAAGAAATAAATTCATCTTTTATTACGACAAAGAAATAGTACAGCGTACAATGAAATCCTGGAATAAGCTTATACTAAAGCTAACTCCATAAACGAAAAGAAAGATACAAGAGAATAAAGAGAAAGCCGAGGAAGAAGTGCAGAGGAGAGGTTGGCTGCTGTTCCAAGACGTTGTTCAAGGAAAACCATTCCTCAACACTTTTACATGCCTATAACTCAGGCAGCCAAAGAGCCCAACTCTGGGCTTGCACCGTTGAAGAAAAGGCGTAGAGAGCCCGACTTCGGGCTGGCGCAGCTGAAAAAAAAGTGCAGGGAACCCAACTTGAGGCCAGCACCGTTGTAGAAAAGGTGCAGGCAGCCGGAAGTTGATGGGCCTCCACGTAACCACGCCTGCGATATAGCAGACGGCACTGATGGCGGAAAACTTTACTTCTGATGCACCAAGAATCTGGTGCGACCAATACCTGCTTCGGATTTTGACTAAAAGAAGGAGAAATACCATTTCCCCCTTTGTCAAAACGGAAGATCTTCTTGAATCTGTGCCTCCCTTGCCCAGACCACGCTACCTTGAATCTTGGAAGGACCCGGCGCCTCTATGGCGGATGGAGTTCCTTTACCCCTGTCCGTGTCCTAAGCATATTGCACAAAGGATGGATAGCACTGAATACGAAACTGTGATTATTGCTGAAGGATTGTGATTTAGAAGAGAATCGGAAGATTTGTATGTAAGGAAAACAACCTCCTACCCTACTTATATAAAAGATAATGTGGTGGCATTCAATTCGTGTAACTTTCCAAGGAATGCTACGGACAAGGCAGAGTTGGCTCAATTTCCAATGCCATTCACAACCGTAGGATCTGAAGATCCTCGTGAAGACATGCCTCGAGTATTGAAGCGTCAAAGGACTTCACGTGATTGGGTAAAGGAACGCCTCTCGATTTGGCACGTCCTCCATGTAAATGGAAAAACACAAATATTAGTAGAGTACGGAATCTGAGCCAGCTATGATGTAAGCCCAACATTACCAAAACCCTCCTCCCCAACTAAAAGTCGGGCAGCAGGATTTTGAGGGGCTATTGTGGGACTAGAGAACTCGTGACTCAAGCCCACTCTATATTAGGGCCCAGGGCCCAAGCCGAGGAGAGCCATTGCCGAGGACGACCTCATGCTCGGCACCTCAGGAAATGCCTGAAGAAAGGGGCAAACTGAGTGTAGGGGCAGGGCAAGGGAAAAAGCTGCCAACATCATAATACAAAACCCTGTATCTGATAAGTCCATACTCTAAACCATACCCCTTAACTTTCCCATCGACCCCAAACCACTCTAGGCATGGGTTGACAGGACCGGTCTGCACCCCAGAAAAGTGAAACTTACACGTGGACTCTAAAAGGGGAAACAAACACTAGTATAAAAGGAAAAACCCCCCAAGAAGAAAAGGGGGACTCCCTCCCCGGAAAAAGGAAGAAAGGGAAGGATATAAGGCTCCTTGGACAGCGTCCGAGGACTTAAGTCCTACAACCCGTACTAATGGAGGCCTTAGCTAGTCAAGCTAAGCCCGCCCATATAAGAACTTCCATAGACGCCACGATCAAACCGTTCACCTGTGCCCAAGGTCATGCCTTTCAAGCCCACTCTCTACAAATCATATTGTTGGGGCCCTTTGCATACGAGTCCAACGTCATTCTTGGGCCGTTAAATAAATCGTGTCCCTACACCAGGCAATATCAAATTACGTTGCAGTAAACAACATTTGTATTACATTTGGTTTAAAAATGTTTGGCACTAATTGTTCCCCCCCCCCCCCCCCCCCCACATTGCTATGATCCTTTTTAATAACGAAAAAAAAAAGTATATACATAAATGAAACTTCTTTTTAAGGTTTTACATTCAAGTATTAAACTTATCAACGTATCAAATAAAAGACATATTCCAAATGCCTAAACAAAGTACAAATGTAAAACTACAATAGCAAACCAGAAAGCTTTAAATTTACACGCTTATTATCTTAATCTTAACCCTCCATTCCCACTTTATTATGATCCAACGGCTAACATAAAGTCACTGACTATATTTACACACTTATTATCTTAATCTCATCTTCCATTTTCACTACACTTTCATCGAATGGTAAAAACACGATGACTTTGATTCATTTCTAATTTTTAAAAGCCTTCATTATCATCTTCCATTCCCACCTCCCTCTCTCACCCAATGACAAACATTAACTTTGATTCATTTTTTGTAATTTTCAAAGCTGGCTTTAGCCTTTTAAAAACAAAGGTAAACACTTTTAACAATCAGAGGGTTTGGTCATTGTGCACATACAAACTCAGAGTATAACATTATATGAAACACGCAAGAAAGCCGTCATAGCCACGCCTTGTATCATCACAATCACAGATGCCACCTCAGCCTCAACCTCCTCGAGCCACCATTGACACTCAAGCAGATCATTCTCTTCATTTCTGCTTTGCCTACGACTTTCTTCCTCTCAATGCCTTACGAATCTCTCTTCTTCCCTCGATTTCAATATATATTTTTTAAAGACAATGAGATGGTGCATTTGATTCCTCTACAAATGTGAATCCAAGTTCAATGAATTATGAGTGTTATTATTAGGTCTCTTTGGTTTTCAAGCTTGCCACAAAAATCTCTTTGGTTTTCATGCTTGCCACAATTATTGTGGTTTTCTTAACTTTCGTGTTAGGTGTTAATGCATGTACAAAAAATTTAAAAATTTAGATAGGACACATCACACACGACTCAAAATTAGCTATCCAATTTAGAATTTAAATTAGTTCCTCTCAACTTTACCTGTATTTACATATAATGGATGAATAGACATCTCCCACGTCACCCAAATATTATATTTACTTTTGTGAAAACATTTGTATTTATATATAGATCTTTCTCAAAACATTGAAACAGTAAAACTATTTTATAACAATTTTACAAATTGTTAACGTGTCCAACTTGTTATTAGTTTCCATCTCAACCTACTATTAATGTCACGATCTCAAATCACTATTAATTGGTCGTAATTATTGTATGTATCCATAAAAATATCCTAAAAAAAAACAAGTAAGTAATAGAAGTCTACAAAATAGGTGGTAGAGACCAACTTGGTAACTTCCTCCACATTGTGTCCATATACATCATCCGACCAATTATTAATATTCATACATACTCACGCATTATCCCACCCAACAACATATTCTCTGTGCCTCTAAACCCTCCCAAAGTTCTCGGAAACATGGGGCGAGTGAGCTTGGTATGGTCGATCCTATTAGTCCTATGCTGCGCTGCCGCAGGATCAACCTTCGATGACTCAAACCCAATCAGATTGGTATCTGACGACTTCGAGTCTCGGCTCATCCAACTCATCGGCCACACCCGCCATGCTTTCTCCTTTGCCCGCTTTGCCCATCGGTAATAAAATCAAATCAAATCAATCTCATCTTAACTATCTATTTATTCATACATAGGTGTGAGCTAATTCAAGTGTTTCAGGTATGGGAAAGAGTACGAGAGCGTGGAGGAGATCAAGCTAAGGTTCCAGATTTTCTCTGACAACCTCAAACTTATCAGATCCACTAACAGGAAGGCCTCATCTTACAAACTCGCCGTTAATCGTAAGCCTCTTCCTTTCTTTCTTTCTTTTTTTATCAGCCGTTGGATTTGGTAGATTTTAGCCGTGTTATGGACCCACTATTATGTCTGTCTCGTACGTGACGTGGCCATCTTAACTCACTTAAATTAAGGTCATTTTCTCTATATGAGGTGCGCCTTATCTCAAAATAACGAAAAGTCAAGCTCATCATGTTCTGTTATAGATTCTTGCTGACCAAATCAAAGACTGACTGGTTTCATATGATAAATCATTTGTGCCCTGTTTAAAATTTTTTTTTAAAAGAAAAAAAAAAATTTTTGAACTATGTATTTGTACTATGGTAGAATAATTATAGAGTTCATGTTTTTTAATCATCTGATATACATACTAATACTAGCTTGAATTCTCGATTTTTTTGCCAATAATATAATATTATTGTAACTAATTATCATATTTTCAATCACGCATAGCAATTGAATTTACGGAGTTTTTAAATTTAAATTTCCACT
The DNA here is from genome assembly GCF_932294415.1 of Quercus robur. NCBI lineage: Eukaryota > Viridiplantae > Streptophyta > Magnoliopsida > Fagales > Fagaceae > Quercus > Quercus robur. The sequence goes on along the minus strand of NC_065544.1, from coordinate 966,322 downwards.
AGGCTTGATATAAGAATATAATCAAATGAAATTTTATTTATTTATTATTATTAATTAGCATTGATGTTTAGTCTTTCAACTTATACTTCAGATCAATAATCTCACTAATTAAATTTGTGGTAGTGCCAACAAGGGCTTGGCTTAGCTGGTAAGGTTCGTTCACTCCGCCTAACCAGCCCAGGTTCGATTCCCGCTGCCAACAGGCTCTTGTTGGTGGGCATCCTTGGTGAGGGTAGCTCCCTCACACGGACTGGACAGAACGGCTTGAGTTTGACCCCAACCCGGTGCACTGCCCGGGGGCAAAATATAACCATAAAGGCCCCCATTTTCTTTAACCAAAAAAAATAAAATAAAATAAATTTGTGGTAGTAATACCACCACGTACTCTTGGCGTGGTGATCACTCCACAAATATAAGTGCTTGTGGGGTGTGGGGGGTAAGGATTGGGGTTCAAATTTCCAAGAGGGAACTTCACACACATATATACTTAGATTAGGCTAAAAATGAATTTCTATGTTGTATATAAAAAAATAAAAAAATAAAAAATTTGTGGAAGTAATAACATGGCTCTCGAGGTATTAAATAATTTTCTTACATTAATTCACCCGAAGTGTTTTGGTGACCCAATTGATGGTTTTTAATTTTATCAAACAGGCTTTGCTGATTGGACTTGGGAAGAGTTCCAAAGGCACAGATTGGGAGCTGCACAAAACTGCTCTGCCACTTTAAAGGGCAATCACAAGCTTACTGATGCTGCTCTTCCTGAACAGGTAGTTCTTGTGGAAGATTCTTTATAGATTTTATTTATTATGCTCTTAGTTATGGAGAGTGGAGGCCTTATCTGGAAGTGACTATATTATAAAATAAAACTATGTTAATGGGAAATATTTTAACCTTATTATAATTATCTGTATGTGCAGAAAGACTGGAGGGTAGAAGGCATAGTCAGCCCAATTAAAGATCAAGGCCATTGTGGATCTTGCTGGACATTCAGGTAGATTCGAATATACGATGTACTCAAATAAGGCTCACAAAATATACCAATCACTCTGCTTCTAAGTTCTAACCTTCAATATTTGTGTATTGCAGCACCACTGGGGCTCTTGAGGCAGCCTATGCCCAGGCATTTGGAAAGGCAATCTCTCTCTCTGAGCAACAGCTTGTGGATTGTGCCAGAGCCTTCAATAACTTTGGCTGCAGTGGAGGGTTGCCTTCCCAGGCCTTTGAGTACATCAAATACAATGGTGGCCTTGACACTGAGGAGGCATATCCTTACGTTGAAAAAGATGGTGAATGCAAATTCTCAGCAGAAAATGTTGGCGTCCAAGTCGTTGACTCTGTTAACATCACCTTGGTAATCATCATGGACAAATGTCTTCACGTTTTTTTTTTTTTCATTTTAATGTTTTCTGTATGCACATCTTGCGCTTGATGTGTAAATAAATGAAATGTTCCTGTTAACTTAGGGGAGAATTGGCATGAGAATCTATTCACTTGCTTATATGCCTGTGGATTAATATATATTTTTTTGATTGTTTTGAGGTTTTCTAACATATCTGTGGACTAACACAGGGTGCTGAAGATGAGCTAAAGCATGCAGTTGCATTTGTTAGACCAGTGAGTGTGGCATTTCAGGTAGTGAATGGTTTCCGATTTTATAAGAAAGGAGTTTACACCAGTGAGACATGTGGCAGCACTCCCATGGTAAGTTTTCCTGATTAGGATTTAGGATAGAGAATATATATATATGTGTGTGTGTGTGTGTGTGGTTAACTTTAAAGAATTTAAGTTACTTCATTGATTTATTGGTTAAGATCATCCTTATGCAAGATATGCCTTTATAGTTTTTAATTTTTTTTTTCCTTCTTATGTGCATATGTGTATGTTAAACATGTGCCTATATGTATGCATGCAAGTGTATGATCATTCACTGATCAGGATTGTAGTAGCATTTCCGAGCCACACAGATGCACGAACATTAACACATTCATGGTGCATTCATTTCTTTTTAACACTGCTGTAAATTTATCTGGCAGGATGTGAACCATGCTGTTCTAGCAGTTGGGTACGGAATTGAAGATGATGTCCCATATTGGCTTATCAAGAATTCATGGGGAGAAAGCTGGGGTGATAAAGGCTACTTCAAGATGGAGATGGGGAAAAACATGTGTGGTAAGTTTTTGCGCTAGCTGATCCTAGTGTAAAACAATATAACTCCATTTGCATGGGCCTCTATATATACCTCAAGATTTTTCCTTAGGCAAATTCCACCCTGGTCTTTCATACCTGATCCAGAGCCTAGGGCCTGAATGGACCATTGCAAAGGTTCAGGACCACATAGTTTATGTATGATCTTATCAGATCATTGAAACTTATTTGATCTTTAGGCTGTGGTCCATTGATTATGACCACTGATAATACTACATGTTTGACTGGTTTACATGAATAACATGCGTGTGAGTTTTAGTAAAAGGCTCACTAATGTTCGCTGTGGTCTCTGTATTTCAAAAGTTCCCATGTTATAAATGTAAACCAGCTATATATACATGGACTAGTGCTTATTTGCTTAAACTAGCGAAAATTTTGGGGTCATTTTGAAATTGGTACCCCGTACCCAAATGGTTGAAGTCTAGATTTACCACTGAATACACCATTAATTGGAGATTGGAATTTGGATGCAATTAATCGTCCATTTCAGTGTTGTTTATGCTAATACTGATTGATCATCTAATTGCAGGTATTGCAACTTGTGCATCATACCCAGTTGTTGCATAGATAGTCTCTGTTTCAGAAGATATGGTAGGCTCTTTTGGTGGTGGATTATGTTGTATCAAGCAAGTATTGTATGAATCTGTCTTCTTCTTGCAGTTGTACGCATCTAAGGTTAAAGGGTTATATATGGTGTAATAATTAATGATAATGTAGACTTATTGTAAAAATAAGATCCAAAAGATTGTAACTTTCACAACATGACCATGTGTATATTCTTGATGTATGGGTGATATGTGAAATCTGTTTCCATTATATAAAAAGGATATCAACTATTCATTTTATTTCCCTTACTCGCTCTTTCCTCTTTAATTATTTTCATAGAATTCAGAAGGTACTGTTCTTAAATTGCATATTTATAACCATATATATGTCCCATGCGGGCTGTCACTCCCGCTTATCAGGCCCTACCAAATATTACTATATTGAATCTTGACAGAAAAACTATCAGAACGTATGGACTGGTTGTGGCTGAGGTGGGCAGCCTGAACTTGTTCGTGTAGTACTTTATGATACATGCTGTGTCTTTTTGCCAGATTATTTATATAATGGAACACGATGGGTGTTGTCCAACATGCACTATTGTGTGTCTATATATATATATATATATATATATAACGCACAAAAGAAAATAAATAAATAAATAAAAGAAGAAGATGAGATGAGATCCACACTCAATGACCAATTCTCTTCAAATTTGTACGTCGGTCATTTTGTAATTACAAATGATATGCACCGATTATCTATCATCCATGAATAGATCATGTTTGATCTAGATTAAGGATAATGAATAGTTGGAATTTTATTTTCCGGTGGGGGGAGGGGGAGAATTCACAAACGGGTAAGGAGGGATTTGAACTCTAGTTCTTATAAAAGGGGAGGGGGAGAATTCACAAACGGGTAAGGAGGGATTTGAACTCTAGTTCTTATAAAAGAGACCAGACAATATCATTGAAATAAAATATTCTTAGAATAAATAGTTACATCGAAATTGATATTATAATTAAGGATACACATGGAGGAAGTTCCTTTTTTTTTATTTTTATGGGAAAGATAGAAGTTGTTTTATTGCATATGAGAAAAGGAAGTTTCATCGTGGATAAGAGCTTGCATAATACAGCAAGGGTCCTCTTCAATCCAAACTACATAGTCATCGATGCTAGACGCATGCTTCTTCTTTGGGCTCCAAACAATCCCAACCAATATAGGAAAATGGTAGACAAAGATATATTCTTTCCTTATGTATGGAAGGGGGAAGGTGACGGAATAAGAAAGGAGGTGACCGAAATGTATTGAATTTTTCCAGGCAATTGTACACTTTACTCTCCTCATCTCTCCTTTCATCTTCCTCCATTCCAAACATATTCTTAGACAAGTTGATGATGTTCTTTAACCTATACTGATACCAATAAAATACATTATTTCCATACATCTAATTATTTCATTTTAATCCAAATTATAGGAACGTGCAATTGGAGATTGCGAGCCACACTAGTTTGGTTACTTACTTCACATAAGAATCTATTTAGTCACAAGAATAACGAATTTGATCTAATATTCTAATGGGAAAACCACATGATAGCCTTTTTCTATGGTATATTTATTTTTTTGAGAATAATAGAGCAACAAGTGAAAGAAGTGTTTTGGAGTGATGATAATGAATGTGCAAAAAATATTAAATATAAATAAAATATATATATAACAAAAATTAAATTATATATACATAATTTAATATGTATATATATAATAATATATATATACACTGCACACACATTCAAGAACTAGCGGGATGAGCAAAACCCGTCATTTCCCCATCACCTCTTTGAGATGCGCAAGGATAAAGCAAGACAAAACAGGTCAAGCGAAATGAGAAATTTTTGCCACCCCTAATTAAAAGAAAACTTGATAAAGTTGGGTCTAAGTTAGACTCCTTATCACACTAAAATGATTAATTATATCCTAAAACAAACGGCAATCTTGTGGAAACAAAATTGGGTTACAAACCAATCCTATTCGTGCTTTATTCAAATAACAATCAAATAAAATCAAAGTATAACTAATAAGAGAAGATAAGTCAATAGAACTAAGGTTGAGTTTGCAACAATTTAAAGTCTTTCTCAAGCAATCCATAACTCAAGCCACATGCATGTGCTTCTTGAAACAGCCACACTTCACCCACTATACTTTTTTTGGGAAATTTGGGGTTAATAAATGATTGATAAAAGGCTTAAAGGCACAAATTTCTATTGTCATTAGACAATATAGGGCCTGTTTGGCAGCAGATTTCAAACAATAGTTTTTAATTAAAAAAAAGTATGTTTGGTAAAAATGTTTTATCAAGAGTGTTTGATTTATAATTCTCAAATTAGGGTATTTAAAACATTTATTTTGAAAACTAATCCATATCAGTTTTTAATTTTCAGGTAACACTATTGAGTACTTTTTTGTAAATAAGTTGAAAATTGTGGGGGCCACTTGATATAAGACCAAACTCTCTCTCACATGCTTCAACCTTCTTCTTTTTTCTTTCTTTTTCTCCCACAGTCCCACCTCTTTCACCAGTTTCACGCATTATGTCTTTCTCTCTTCCTTTTTTCTTTCATTTTCTCTCTCCTTAAATAAAATGGTATACTTTTACTATACAGTCATCACATTAAAAAAAAAAAAAAAACACAAACACATACCAAACACACAATTATGTTTTCATATTTTAAAAAATGTTATTTGATATATGGTACCAAATTTTTTTTTTGCATTATAAATACTTTAAACACATGTTTTCACAATACTTTTTAAACCACAGTTTTCACATCGTTTTGAAAACCAATACTTAAGCACAGCTACCAAACATGCCCATATTCTTCAAATAGCATTCCTGAGAGAAATCATTAATTTCCATATAATGGTGAAGAGTTTATCTTAAAGTGAATATTAATCACTATTTATTGGGCCAGCTATGTCTCCATAATGAATTCCATGATGTAATTTGCATTAATAGTGAATAACATAAATTTAAGGGATACATAAAATTGTTCTTCAAATAGATTAGTATCATCCATGAACCAAACCAAAACTCATTTTAACCAAAAAAACTATACCTTTTAGAGTAAAGTAGTTCTATAATACGAGGAAGCCAGTCACAAAGAAAATTTTCAAATAAAAATAGGAAGGGGAAAGTGGAAGCCACCACCACTTGAGGTGTGAATACAATGGAGCTATATTTGGGAGTTTGAAAGCAATTAACGCTTCTTGATATTTTCAACAGAAATGTCCAATATTCATATTCACACTCCCAACTATCAAATTATCTTTAAAAAGAAGAAAAGAAATCAATTGGTATAGGCGTGATAATAATAAGAGAATGGTTGTGTTTGAATCAATCTCTCTCTCTCTCTCTCACCTAGTCAAAACTATTCGAGACCGGAGTCCCTTCAATTGGATTGGGTCGATACGGTGAATAGGGTTTAGAAAGTTGTAGAGTCTAACATTAAGGGGAAATTTGGCATTTAGCAATATTTTAGCAACTATTTAGTTCGTTGTCAAGTTTGCAAACTAACATCTTGAGGGTTGGAAACCCGAGTTCCTATGCTGCGTTTTTGGGTCTCTTCTTCTTCTCCTGCTTTCTTCTTTATTCCTCTTCTCTAAGCTATGTAAAAATTGAGTGTGTTAGACTAGATTTCTCATGTCAAAATCAAGTCTGTTAGATGTAAGATGTAAATTTTTAAAATAGTTTTGAAAATATGCTAATTAATGAAATTATTAGAAAAATGGTGTTAAAATGTAAATTAAAAAAAATTAAAAAAAAAAACTCTAACATTTATCAATAAACATAGCCGGCCCAATAATAATAATACTACCATATATTTTTGATGTGATGATCATTCTACAAGTATAAGTATTTGTAGAGTGTAAAGAGTAAGAACCAAGATTCAAATCTTCGAGAAAACTTTATTGAGATATTCAATTAAAATTAGCTAGCGTATAATTTGTTTCTTGTATAAAAAATAATAATAATAATTAAAAAGAAAAAAAGAAGAAGAAGGGGTTCGGTCGAGCTTACAAGAACAAGAGCAAGATCTGTCTTTCTCTGACAATTCAAAACCGAAATGACGCAGAGCGCATGACATCGATTCAAATCTCACTCACATAGACATAGACATGGCCACAGAAAGAGAGAGACACGCTTCTTCTTTACCCTCAACATCACACCAAGACAACGCCCTGTAAGTCTTCTCTGTCCTTGATCCAACTACTTCGTTTCGTTTCGTTTCATTTCGTTTTAGCAACATTCCTACTATAATTTGCTGCCGTTTACTATAATTATCGAGATTCATAATTTATTACCACTGACTTAAGTTGCGTTTGGCTGTCAAGAAAGTTTTTCCTAGATAATTAGTCAAAAACTTTGCAATGGTGGATTCAGATTCAGATGCTGATGCTGATGGTTTCAATTTCAATGGTTTGTTGTCATTTTAGGTTTCTAGATATACTTCACGAGGCTCCTTTATTCGGTGACCGCAAGTCCAGAAGCATATTTGGGAGTGTTTTCTACTGTTTTTGTTTGGCAAGTACAAACTTTGGCTTTAATTGCATTGTTTATGTAATGTTTTTGCTGACCTGACTAATAATGTTGGGTCGGGTCAATTTTAGGCAGCTTTTGTCGTGTTGGCCGTGGGAGCTCCATGGATTTTTCATCCTATACAATACTTGATTGCGCCGTTGCTTTGCAGCTGCAATGTTGCTCTTTTACTAGTCACAGGTTTTTGAATCCAGTAGCTCTTATCTTATCTGATTTTACAATCTTATTTATCTCTGAAATTACATTTTGTATGTAATGACTTTGTTGCATTTTTATTTTTTATAGTATTGATTGAAATCTTACATGGCTTTGGAGATGCACCATACATAGAGCATACCTACTTATGTAGGCCTTTTGTTGTTGTTGTTTAATTATCCCATTGAAGGTTTAGTGTGTGTTTTAGATTCTGTTATTTTGTGAAACTGAATCATGGGAACATGATATACTATTATACTAGGACATGTAGTTCTTGGATAATTTTATTTTTATTCTTTTGGTGCTTGATGTCAATGAGTTCTAGCTCAAATGGTTCATCATCCTTCTATAATAATGAGATAAAGAATCAGGTATTGAGTTCAAGACCCATGGAGCGTGTGTAACTTATCAATTATACATCTGTGTGTGTATGGTCTTTGGTGATTGATTGTCCTCCATTCCAACTTTGTTGTATACAATTAGTTCTTTTTTGAGTTCTACTGTTGTTTGTACCTCATCTCAAATAGAGTAAGCATGCTGCCAATGTAGGGAGTCAATCCACTAATGAAGATATCTCAATGTTGCAGGCATATTTCAACAATATCTGGTTTATCAAGTCCATAAAATACGCTTGCAGGTAATATATATATCAGTTACATAGTTAACTGTCTATTTTCTGCTCTCTCTCTCTCTCTCTCTACCTATGTGATGAAGATGCTCTTTCTCACAACCCCTCAAGACACAGACACAGACACAGAATTCTGCTGGTCTTCTGGTTTGTGGAAGTATATTCTGAGTAGACATGGAAAGCTGTTCCTAAAGATAACTTAAAGGTTATACCTGGTGCATAATATTCTCGCTTTTTGCGGGGTTTGGGAGAGGTGATTGGACTGCCTTACCCCCATTTTTTTCTCCCCAGAGAGGCTGATTCCTAGGCTTGAACCCACAGTTTGTTGCTTTTGGTGGAAGGAATTTACCACTGCACCAAGGCCAACCTCTATCCCAACAGCAAAAAAGAGTTTTCCTGTGGACCCCATAATAATTATTGAAAATTCACTTACTGCCCAATTGAGAATAGAATTTCCTTTTGAATTGATACCATGGATTATATTGGTTTTGTTTATTCTTAAGGCCATGTCCCTAGTTAATGAGCTTAGTCCAAATGTCACTTCCTCCTCTCATAATAATGGGATGGAGGGTGAGGTCGTGGGTTTAATACTCATTTGCATGTATAATTTACCAATAAAAATAGTCCATGAGTCCCTGTGCTGGGTATGAATCTAAGCACTGTCCAGACTAGAGGATTTAGCTATTAAGATGCAATAATAATTCTATTTAGTTGAATGGTATTGGGATGTTAATTCATATATTTTGATATGTTATTTGTTATTTATTTTAAATCGTGACATTTTTCTTGTCTGGTAGGGTTATTATAGTTTCAGCCAGAAATTGAAGCATATTGTTCGCTTACCTTTTGCCATCACTGCATATGGTATGTAAGCATGAATTTTTTTTCCTGTCCTCAACCACCCCCCCACAACCCCCCCCCCCCCCCCCCCCCTTTTCTATTTTTGGTTTCTTTGGAATCTGAAAGAATATATATGGTTCTCACTGAAGTTAACTAGAGAGCAAGAATTCATGTAACTAGATCATAGTTGTTGGGATTTTATCTTTGCAATTATTGTTGTTATTATTGGACTTGTTTCAAATATTTTGGTTCAATGGTAGGAACTGCTGCAATGCTACTAATCATGGTATGGAAACCCCACATCTATATTCTTTCCATCTCAACAATACTAAGGTACACATACTATCTAATGGTGCCGAATAACATTTATCTGCAAGATATATTGCTTCATGTAATAAAGTTGAGATAAAAGGGCAAAAAAAAAATTGCAAGAATTTTCCTTTTTGGACTATAAACAATAACTCTTAAATTTAGATGATCTTGAATGTGAATTTTTTTTTCTCAAATTATAATACAAACTACAAAGTGAATCAACAAAGGAAGAGATCAATCTTTTACTTTGAACTCTATTGTAAGTGAATTAACCTAAAGGAGTTTTGTTTGACTAAAAAGACTTTTTCACCGTCCAGAATCTTTTTTGTTGTTGCCATAAATGTTCAGATTCCTGATCTAGATATGTTTAATTTGTTTATAAAAAGCTTAAGGAACTATTCATAGGTTTGAACTTTAATGGTAGGAAGCATGAGTGCAGATTTACAGTACAGATACATTGGTATGGCAATTTTTAGAAAAGTATATAATACAATCTGGTGAGGATATATTAATAAATGAACATACTTTTGTAAATCTTCAAGGCATAGTTGTCAGTATCGTATGATACGCGATATGTATCGTATTGCGTGTAAAAAGTTCTGTATCATATCGGCGTATCGTAAGTGCTTATGAATCATATGATACAATGTGCATATCCTATGAATCGTATTGTATTGTAAAATCGTACGATACATGGCAAATGCTTTAAAATGAGATCTTTTGTTAAAATTTGTACTTTTATTTGAATCTAACAAGTTATTAGACTTGTTTTTAACAAAAAATTATTAGTTTACTTTGTTTACCCTACCAAAATAACATATTCATAAGTTTTTTTTGCTCTCTCTCCTACAATTAGACTACATAGTACACACTTACCCTTCACTTTAATATTTATAAATTTATTTTATATACTACGAATAAAATATTAATTGACAATATAAATTTTTTATTTTTATTATTATTGTTATAAGTCCAAGAAACTAGAATGCCAAAAAAATTTTATAAAAATATTATTAAAATAAAAAGAACAAGAAGAGATGGTAAATGTTAATGACAAATTTTAATGAAGAAATAAGTTTGCAAAATTATAAACATGATGATAGCATTGACTTAGATGGGGTTGATTAGGCAATTTGATGAACATGATGAAAATAAATTATTATTTTTGGGTCATTTGTAATATATTATCACTTTTGAATTTAAGAAATTTGAATGCATATGTTATAAACACATGCTAGTTTGATTTATTTAGTTAGCTTGTTAAATATTATTACATAAGTGATGAATAAATTAGTCATTAGTTGAATATATTCAAAATTTATAATAAATATACCCTTTATATATGTATATTTATAATTTTTTATAAATTTTATTAAGTGTTTGTATATCTTACGATACATGATACGATACGATACATGATACAAAAAAATTATTTTTTTTTTTTGATAAGTAAGAAGAGAATATTATTAGAAAAGAAAAGTAAGAGAAACAAAAAGAGTTCACGGTAGTGAACAATGGAAAAACAAAACAGCAAGACAAAAAGCAGCCCCTAATCTATTCTAATAGAAGAAATAAAATCCGTAAGGGTAGAACAATCCGAGAAACCCCAACAATGAGACCAATCGAAGAGGGTCCTCTGGCAAAACTCAAATAACTGAACCATCGTTTTCTCCTCATCCTCAAAGGCCCGCCGATTCCGTTCAGACCAAATAGTCCACATTAAACAGCCTGGGACCAAATCCCATATATCAGAACTATGCTTCCCAAGCCAATGAAACCAACAGAATAATAAGTCCTCAACTGAACCTGGCATGACCCAAGCGATCCCAAACAACCGAAGCATATGCATCCACAAAGAATGAGTTATCGGACAAGAAAGTAACAAGTGATCCACAGATTCCGCATCACAACAGCACAAATAACATCGATTCACCATAGGGCGCCCACGAAGCATAAGGTTATCCAATGTTAGAATTTGACCATGAGCCGCTGTCCACATAAAAAAAGCCACCCTTTTAGGAACCTTAACTTTCCAAATACCCTTCCAAGGGAAGGTGGAGTGAGCTGCATTACGAATCTTATGATAGAAAGATCGAGCATCAAACTTCCCACTGCCATTAAGATCCCAACAAAGCCTATCACACCCTCCACCCTAGGGATTCGGGTTTGGATGAAAAGAAGAAGAGAATAGGAGGCCGCCAACTCCCAATCATTGAAATCCCTCTGAAATCTTAAACTCCACACTCTGTCATTATCACCCACTGAAGGGCTTAACACATCAGAAATACAAGCCTCCTTATTAGCTGAACACAGAAATAATTGAGGATAAAGACTTTTAAGAGGGACATCCCCAGTCCATTTATCATGCCAAAAAAGAGTACGAGATCCATCCCCCACCACAACAGAGAATGATTAGCAAAAGTTTCCCACCCTTCACTAATACTCCGCCATAACCCACAACCATGAGCCCTACTACAAGCTCTAGTGCACCAACCCCCTTTTCCCTCCCCGTATTTCATGGCTATGACCCTACGCCACAGATGAGAGATTTCATGACCATACCTCCAAAGCCATTTCCCTAAGAGGGCCTGATTAAAAATCGATTCATGATATGATTCACGTTTTGACAACTATGCTTCAAGGTATATCTAGTACTTGTAACCAATGAGTATATGGTAAAATTTTTACATTAAGTTATTGACAAATTTTGGGTACACCCATAAAGTGTTGAATACATATTGAGATTTATCTCTTTCTAATTTTGCATTATTGACTTTTAACACTTAAATATTGATTGTTATTTCTTGACACAATGGATTATTGTCAACTTACCATCCTATCTGTTGGTAGCTTGTAGTTATATATGTTTAATGTGAATGCTACTTCTCGAAATTGTATTCTTGTTTAGTTTATGATTAAATATTGATTGTGACTGTGGCAAGCTATGTGTTGCTGACAAAACTTGGTTACCCATAAATCTGCAGGATTATTATGGTAATCGAAGCAATATGTGCTGGATCTTTTATGAGTGTCTATATTGGTGAGTTCTTACATCCTATTGACATTTAAAGGATTTGACATACTAGAGGCTTGTGATTGAATCCTGTCTTTATTAAGGGGTTTGTGTGTGTGTGTGTGTGTGTGTACTATATCCATATTATACTAAGACCAATACAAGATAACCTCATAAGGTTGGTTGGTTTGGTTGGCTGTTTTTTTTGCTGGGTCTCTCCAATAGGTAAAAAAATCACACACGCCCAATGAGTTTTGAACCCACACTTCACCTTGCTCTAACAAGGGGATGAGATACTGTTTGAACTAGAGCTCACATACAAAAAAAGAAAAAGATAAACATGACCTAATTTATGTTTTGTTTCATTCCAACTGCGGTTTCTGTTTTGTCCAAGAGAAAAGCATTTTCTTCAGAGAATATTAGGATTCCTTTTTTCTGCTATCCCTTATGCTTTTGTTATGAAACAATTTTGCATATCGTGGTGTTCTATTTTGCTGAATGTGAAGTTCTAAACTCATTTTGCATTAGAGGTTATAGGTTCCTTTAACTCTTTTCAATGTGTATTTTGGTGTTTGCAGGTTATGTACACCAATACAATTCATTGAATTCTCAACCTGATGTTTTAAAGTCATTATATTCTCCACTTCAACCATCAAGTTCTTTGGAAGGTTTGAGGTAATCATGGATTGTTAATTTTTTTTATTCCACTATCCATATTCAACACACACACTCCCACACTCACACTCATGCATATCTAGTAGTTGGATTATATATAACGCAATACGTGATGCCATATGGCAAATTTTGGTGCAACAGATATCATGAAGGTGGTCGACTCTCTGATGAGCAAATGGCTTTGTTGCAATATCAGCGTGAAAATCTTCATTTCTTGAGTGAGGAGGTATATGATGATCTGAAATTTACAATTGGTGTTGCTCCTATTGCACTGCATTTCATATCCAACAGTTCATTATGTCAGCATTAACTGCTCCCGCGTAATGGATTCCACATAGTAACACACACACACAAAATATGTATGTACAATATTGTTACTAATTTCAGAGAAAAATGTGCTCATGCAGATTCTGCGATTGCAAGAGTGCTTAAGTAAATATGAACGGTCTAATGATGGAAGCACACCCCAGGTATTTGTCATCCTGGAGATGATTTTCCCTTATTCTGTCAAATAAGAGCAATCTGAATGTCTTTGTTTCCTCAATGAAAGTTCTATCCACATGATAGTAGATGGTGATGGTCAATTTTAGATCCTTGAAGACTCTGAAAAGAATGTGATGTGATTATGGGAGTCTTGTTAACTCCATATTCATATGTGCAATGGCTTGTAAGATACAGGTGGTGTATTAGAGAACATTTTGTAAAAGACATGAATTCTGATGGCCGGTTCATGCTTGTTAGGGAGAGCTTATTTCATTGGTTTATTGGCTGGGCTACCTAGAAAAAGTAGGGTTTTAAAAAGTTTTACATGAGCCAAAAAGTTATGGCAAACAGTCACATCTAATTGAAGGATTTGATGAAATATTTGAAGTGAAATGTAATAATAATTGTATGATTTCTTTTGGAGTCCATCCAGTACGTCTATGTTCAATTTTTCACTAAAAGTTTTTAAGAAGGACAAAACTTAGATATAATTTCCTTGGTGTTGTACCTTAGGTTCCCTAATTGAATTCAACAACGTGGTCCATAACATTGTTTGTACCGCATTGGTCAATATAATCATGTGATCGAATTTAATTGGGGAATCTAAGATACAACACTTAACACTATGTTTGGTTGGGTGGAAGGGGAAGAGAAGAAAAGAGAATAAGGAGAGGGAATAAGAAAATAATAATAAAAGATCATTTTACCATTTTATCCTTATAAATTAATAATTAATTATGAGGACATAAAAGTAATTTCACAAAAAATTCAAAATTTTCCAAGGGTATAGAGTAATTTTAAAGATTTGAGGGGAAATTAAAAAATAAAAAATTGGTGGGGCCCATGGAATCCATTTCTTCCCCCTTTATTTCCTTCTAACCAAACAAAGGATAATGAGTCATTTCTCTTCCCTTCTCTCCTATTCCCTCAAACCAAACAAAGCCTTAAGGAATTGTACCTAAGTTTTACTTAGTTGAGGAATAGTCAGAAAATCATTTACTAATGCCTCCATGTACAGGTTGATCTCGCCCACATGTTAGCAGCTCGTGATCAAGAATTACGGACACTTACTGCTGAGGTAATACCTGGTTGATTTTCCTCACTTGTTCATGTTAGTATGTTACACTTCTCCAAATGTCAATCCCTCATGTTGCTTTTGATTTTAACATTGCATGAACACTGTTTACTGCTGTTATCCATTTGAAAATGAAACAGATAATGTGCGTGTTAATTTTGTACTCTTGTGTTTTTTGATAAGTAACAAGCCTAATATTGTGTTCACATTTTGCGATGCGTGTTTGAAAGAATTTATTGTTTCTATCCAGGAAAAAGAAAAGAGGAAAAAAGAAAGGCACATTATTTTGTGATATATAATAAAGGTAGATTATGCCAATTACTATGTGAAGTACACAGGCATATCAACATTTATTATAAGGGAGAAGTTTTACGTTTTCAAATTCGTAGTTAAATGGGTAGTCCTTTCTACTTCAGATACAATGACCTATGGCATCATATAAACAACAAAAGAATGACCCTTGGAGAGGTAAAATTGCAGCAGAAAAATAGAGATTTATACATTCTTCTTTCTAGTCCAAAGATGACTGAGATGGGATCCCTGTTTTTATTTTGGTAAGTTACACACATCTATGAGTTTTGAACTCACAACTTCACCTCCATATTCTTGTGGGAGGAAGTGACATGATGAAATCCCTACGTATTTGGTAATGTCTTTGGGGCTAATGTAATTGTTAGTGTCAAATGATGTAATCTCACTTTTGAGTTAAGTTAAACAGAAGTATACATACTAAAACTTATTAGTCAATGACCTTAAATACAATTGAAACTTTTTCTCTGCCCCTAGACACTGGGACGTAATTTGTTCATCCATTCACACTATTCTTTTATTTAGGAAATTGAATATAGCATTTGACAACAATCTACTGCGTTATTAAACTGGATACTGAAAGGGACTCACATTGTAGGTGAATCAACTGCAATCTGAGCTAAGGCTTGCTCGGTCTTTGATAGCAGAGAGGGACTCTGAGATTCAGAGTGTTCGTGCTACAAACAATCAGGTAGGTACTAACATGTTAGCTCCATGTCATGTTAGTATTATGTATATGTATTATAATTATTGAAGACCTGGAAACTCTTTATTATATCAATATATTTGTATCATGTTTAGCATCTCCAGCTAGTAAGATTGACATGCTTTTGAGGAGGTTTTATTCTTTCTATGGGCATGTTTCTGCCAGGATTCCTAGTGGGGAGGGGGAGGACATTTTGATCTGGCAATTGAATCGTAATGGTGTTTTTGATGTGCGATTCTTTTATATTGCTTTATTGAAAGCCCCTTCTGTTTCTTTCCCTTGGCAGAGCATTTGGTGTGTAAAGGTACCTAAAAGGGTCTCTTTCTTTTTATGGACTGCTGCTAGGGGTGGGATTCTTACTATTGATAATCTAGTTAAGAAGACCTTGCCCCTTGTCAACTGGTGTTGTTTATGTAGGTGTGATGAGGAGACTGTGGATCACCTTTTGATCCATTGTAAGTTTGCATCTGCTTTGTGGAGTGAGGTCCTTAGTATGTTTGGGGTTCAGTGGGTGATGCCGGACACTATTGTTTCTCTTCTTTTTGCTTGGAGGAATTGGTTGGGAACTTACTCTTCAAAGGTTTGGAATTTGGTACCAGCTTGCCTTATGTGGTTAGTATGGAAGGAACGCAATACCCGAACTTTTGAGGACGTTGAGAGTTCTATAGATAAGTTGAAGGCCTTGCTTGTTAGGACTTTGTTTGAGTGGTCTCATATTTGGGGGCTTACGTATTGTAGTGCCTTGTCTGATTTCCGTAACTCTATTAGTCTTTCCTTATGATTTGACTGTATCTGTTTCAAGGGCAGTGTGTTTACAATCGTAAACACATTGTTCTTTTTCATCAATAAAACTCTTATTATCTATCAAAAAAAAGATTGACATGCTTTTAAGCTTTTGTTGATTTTTTTTAATGTTCTTTATATTTCTGGGGGTACTGAACAGTATGTAGAAGAGAATGAAAGACTAAGAGCTATTTTAGGAGAATGGAGTACCCGAGCAGCAAAGGTATTGTCAATTCGTTTAACTATTTGGTGTATGCAGAACATTTGGCTAATAGAGTCTCAAATTTTGATTTTTTAAAGCTTGAACGAGCATTGGAGGTCGAGCGAATGTCAAATCTTGAATTGCAGAAGAAGGTTTCAACACTCACAAATCAATCAAATACATCAGCAGAACCTACTGAACACCGTGGAGCATAGTCACACTTGTGTTGAATGTTTCTCAGTTCCATTCCTCTGCTAGGTTAAATTGAGAGAGAGAGAGAGAGAGAGAGAGAGAGAGAGAGAGAAGAAGAAGAAGAAGAAGAAGAAGAAGAAGCGTTAAAAGAACTCAGCATTGACAAGTGATGGTTGATTGTATATAAATTTGTTTATAGATTGCCCTTTTTTTTCCCTTACTCTGATAGGAGAAGAAAATATATTCGCGGCAGCCACCTATATAGGTGGTGGAAAAAATCCTCCCATTTTGTTCTTGATATAAAGAGTCCATAATGATTCATTTCAGTTGTCCCATGGCCATGGAGGATTCATAAATACTCGTCTCATATTATGCACCCATAAGGTCTCTCTATTTTATTTTCCTTTTAATTTCAACAAAATGGTATAATTTGATCCCTGATTTTCCTAGCCAACACTTTCAATTTCAGTCAGTTACAACTGGGAGGAGAATATGAATAATGGAAAAGAAAGAAAAGAATATATATATATAGTCTTGCCATTCTCTCATTTGAGAGGTTTCTCCTTCTCTTTTTATTTTTTATTTTTTATTCTTTTTTTTTGGGTGGGGGGAATTAACCCTTTTTTGAGAGTTAATCGGAGGGAATTACTTTCCTTCTTATACTAGCTTTTCAACCCCTACAAATTTATAAGAAATTGAAGGAAGTGGGATGAAATGAATCATTTAGAAATATTTATTCTATTCCCTTGTTTGGGAGTTTTAATAGGAATTGAAAAACCATTCTCTTATTTGGAAATTTAAGTAAAAGGAAATGAAATTGATGGAACATTACATATTTCTCTCTATTTCCCTCAAAATGTCAAATTTTCATTTTCCTCAAAATTTGGATGAATCAAAGGGAACAAAATTAGGCTTAAAAGAAATTTTATTAAAACTCACAAAATACCCCTACATATTTGGCAATTTATTTTAAAATAAGGGTTCAATAGTAATATTGTCATAAAATAGTTTCATTACTCTCCCTCTAAAACAAGATTACTTACTTTCCATTTATTTTTATTCTTTTATTTCAAAACATTCAAACAATATCGCTTAATTTTATTACATTTCTTCCCCATTACTTAAATACATCATGTTTCTTTTCGTTCCTTTTCATTCTTTTATAATTTACTTATTACATTCTATTCCATTCCTTAATGAACTTCTAAATGAAGTGTTTCCATTCAAATCACCTAAAATGGAATGTTAGAAAGCATGTTACATCCAATCCCTTTTATCACTCATGATGTTTAGAGCACTTATATTTGTGTGTGGATTGCATAAGGTGTTAAACTTGCACATTCAAGCCCAAAAATTCACCCACATTAATTAATTAAAAGTGTATAAATTTACATTGTTGCTATAATAACCAAGTAAATATACATGGTTGCTATTCACATGCAAATTTTTTTTAATACTTCTTTACTCATACACGAAGAGATGATTAAAAAAAAGTAATAAAAAATTTGATAAAAATATAATATTTTAATAAAATGTAATATAAAATAGATAATATGATGTGAGATGTTTTGAAAATTGTTGTGTAAAATAAAATAAAAAATTTATTTAAAAAAGTAGGTTCTTTTATGCTAAAATCAATAAAGATGAAAATGCTCTAATAGGAAATAGATTTAGCTAATTTTAACAATGTGCATATCCAACCCACATTAAAGTCCCAATGCCAAAAAGTACATTGAAAATTATGGAATTCTAAATTTTGTTGTCTCATAGTAAAATTTCAATTAGTTCAACTGTTAATAAAATACTTGAGTTCTAATCCCACCCATACAGCATAGAAACCAGTTGTTATCTTGTTCTTATAATTTTTTTTTTTTTTTTTTTTTTTTTTTTAATCATGGAATTGACTCAATAGCTTTCAATCATAGCCTATCTAAAAAAAAAACCATGATGATAGCAAGCAGAAATGGGAAATAGACCGTTACAAAAAGATTATTAGCTATAATTCAAATTACAAGGGGCTGACATGAGTAGTTTCATTCAGAAAGAGACAGCCAAACACATCATTAAAGAAATCACGACCTTTGATTTCTCCTCCAACTAGAGCTTCGGTATCATACTTACATGCTCTCGTACAGTCGGGACAATAAGTCACCTACACAACAAACAACATAACTCTTCATCATTTTGCCAAGTGCATTGGATAGAAACAACCCAAAAGAACACAATAATTGATACTAAGACGAAGCTGGCATTCAGACTTTCAGGTACATACCTCCAGTAACTTTGGCTGGAAAGAGGTATCAAGCATGACATCCACACCATAAATAGCCCTTGATTTCGGACTGTGCATATCTGGATGTACTGCAGCAGCAGCCTCGAAGACTGATCGAATCATTGTTCTCACTCGCAGATGGATCTCCGACCATTTAACTACAACAAAAACAGGAATTTTCATGAGTTATGAGAAAGGTGATGATTTTTTAGAAGTTCTCAAATGACCATTCCCTTGGGAAGGCAAGCACAATTTCAAATGAGCAAGCCCTCATACCTTGATGTTCCTGTTCAAACTCTGTCACAAACTCTGGTGTATTCTTGTGACTAAACCTCCCACGATAATTCTGTAGGCCATAAATTGATCATGCAACAAAACTTAAAACTTACTTTAATGCACGAAAACTTAAATTTTTAAATAAAATGTCAAAATTTGTCTGGTTTTATTTACACAAACTTCGGGTTAAAACCTTTGGGGTGGGGGGGAGGTAGTCCATAACTGCGTGCTAACTAGAAAATTTATATAGTGATACTCAACCATCATGCATAGAACATACCATGACAGTAAAGTGGGTCTCATATTCGAAAAAACTGTGCTTGTCTAAAGAATATTGGTTGTTCGCCAATCTAACCTGAAAACCAAAAATGAAAGAACAATCTTAATATGGAAATCTTAAATGAAGACAATATCCAAGATACTCACATGCAAAATGTTGTTCTTCATTAATCTTTAGATAGTAAAGACGACAGGTTCATATCACATAAGCATCTAGGAAGTAGTACACCAACGAAGAATGAGCATACCCAGAAAACGTCGGAAAGGAATATTTCTAGAGGGTTTATACTCCGAACTAATACTATGTAACGGAGATCAAACTTCTTCCCATTGAACAAAGCAGGGTGTTCAATATACTTTTGGCATATTTTAGGACCAGTCTCCATATGACGGATGATGCAGGATAAATTATCAGTTACAGTTGTATCAATGGTTCGTGCCATATTCCAAGGTTTTAAGATCCACAGATTGTCAAGCCCATCTCTATTGCGTACATAATAGTCACCAATAAGTTGAGATAGATGAGTTTCAAGATTATAAGTAGGCTGCAACCATTCAGGAGATCCATAGGCCTGTTAGAACAAAAAAGATCCGAAGTTAATGATCTTCTTGCAGAGAAAAAACAAGCCTTGTTTTTGTCTTTGACTTGATTATCCAAGCATGCCATAATGCCATAGTTACATGGAGAAGTAGGCAATTTAATTTAAAACTGCTGACAGGCAAAGGTCAGTTCATTGAAAGAGTATTGACGCTAGCATTCACATGCAAAGTGAGCTTTTCCTAACCTTATGAACAGTCTCTGCCAAATGATGTTTCATGACAAGACAAGCCTCGAAAGGAAATTGGTTTATATATTGCTGATCTGTTATTCCAGCAGCCTTTTTCATATCCTCATCTACCTGGGTACTTGTCCATACAATATCAGCATCCTTTGGTTCAGATACTGTAAGCAAAACAAATCATAAAAGAAAACTTTCAGAAAAGAAAAAACCATAATTGAAAAAAACCATCAAAACAACAAATATGAAATAAATTGTTGTCAACCAAAGCTGACACACCAAAAAATACACCTAAGTTTTGCTTATCAGTGTAGTAGAGGATGCAGATAACTGCTACTAAACTGGCAATACTTATCGTATTCCTAATAATATTTGCAGATGCATATCTCATAACTTAACAGAAAAACACTATTGAGATGTTACATACTAAACACAACTATGAAAGAATATAAATTGATTAAATGAAGTCATAACATAAAGGAGTTGAAAGCAATGAAACACAACACATACTGATAACAAACTCCGAACGTGTCAAAAACTCTTCTACTTGAGGTAAATCAGTGTACACACGTAAAGGAGACCCATCAGTATGATGTATACTTCTAGTGGTAGAAGACTGTACAGATGGAGAAATCAAACTTTTCGATTGCAACTTCTGACAGTGCTTCTCATACTCCTGAAGGATTAATGTCATGTAAGACTAGGCAAGAAGACACAGTTTGAATGAATAAAAACAGTGAATCACAATTTAAGATAGAAATCGGAGACAATACTTTTATAAAATAATTCTGCGGCGTATGGAACCAAGCTGAAAGTCTGGCAGAACGTTGTTTGTCCTCCCCAATACCAAAAAGAAAATCGCGAGTGCATTCATCTCCTTTTTGAACATTCTGGGTTGGCCATAATATAGAAAAGCTGAAAAAAGATAACCAGGAATTATAATTGTCAATAATTCAGCTAGTACCATTGGATTTACAACAAAGGAAAAGCTGCATCAAACAAAATGCATATGATGTCTCCACATGCATTTATATGCACGAAGTGCATAAGGATCATATAGGTGTTTACATAAATCACGCATGAAAAATCATGTGGAGAGAAATTACAAAGTTCATCTACAAATGAGAAAAATAGTCTCTGCAACAAAGCAGAAAATTAAAATGAAGGATAAAAAGACAACCTCACAGCTGATGACAGATTCCCCTCTGGCATGAAGAGAAAAGGAGCCACCCTGAAATTTGGTTCATCATTATGCCGCAATGCTGAACCTAGTTCATCCATCACATACCTAAAAAAGAAATCAGAAACAAAGAATCATCACTTCGAATTATCCCAATAAGAAAAGTTCATCAATCCTTAAATGCATACCATACAGAGGTTTCATCAATCTTTTCCTCATCTGCAAGCCTATATGTCATCAAATATAGCCACATAGCACTTATAATGCGATCAGTAACAGGCTCCTCAGCAGTCCATTCAGGAAGACGCGGCTGAAGCACTGAATCAATCACATGCTTGCCAGTATCTAATATTTTTGATGCATTGACACCATTCAGTTCAGAAAGCTTAGGAAGAGATTCAAGAATATCTATGGCACTTTCCCCAAGGGGCCCAGGAATATCCACCTGCAAAACAATTTAATTTCTATAGAACCACAAAATTTTTCCAATGTTGCCTTCAACAGAATCATCTCTGCATATATAGGATTGTAGCTATATCAAACAATACTACCTCCAAAGACCGTAAGCAGGGAAATTCCTTCAGGACTTCCAACAAGACAGCAACAGAATTCTGTTCCAAAGGATTCCCCCGAATATTCAAGTATGATAGAGAAGGCAACTCAACAGGTGAAAAAGCCTGAAAAAGACAAAGGGGAATTAGGAAAAGATCAGCAATGACCACTCCATCAGACTAACCAATCACACAAAATTGTACATCCAAAAATCAAACTCAGTCCCTTTTTCTTCAAATTGGTATGGAAATATCAAAATTATGTCAGTGAAGTAAGTACAAGGCAACCCCATTCCAACATTCTAGATTTCAAATTTTTTATCATCATAATAGTTGCTGATAAAATAAAGCATATAAACAAAGAAGAATCATGCGAAGGAAGTACCGCCCGAACCTTACTGATCAAATTGTGAATACATCTATTTGAAAGGTCAAGAGAGGAAACACTCTCCAATTGATGGTCACCCTCATGGATACTGCCTGGATTATCCTTTCCATACACTCCTCCACAGAAACCCAATGCCCAAGCACCAAATTTAGCGGTGAAACGCGAGTTGTAAATTTCAAGTCTTGGCAGTCCTTGAAGAACTCTATTCTCCAGCTGACTATCACTGGAAAAAGAATACATCAGTCCGCTCTTAATATAAAACCACTCAGTTAAAGCACAAGTGCATAACAGTAACAATTTTCCAAGTATTAGGGCCACATACCAATTTTTAACAACTGGGTTATTGTTCAACCAAAGAGCCCTTAGCTGTTCGAATTTAGTAACTTCCCGAGCAATTATTTCCACATTCTCAAGCTTGTTCCCACACAAGCTAAGTGCAAGTAAACCCTAACGCATAGCAAAACATATAGACACCCAAAATTCAAACAACGCCACATCTGCTAATATTATGAAAATTTCTCAAATAACATGTAGCCTGTAAAAGTTAAAAAGATCGTCACACCGGAAATCTACTAGATAAATCAAGGGACAAGAACGTGTCATCATCAATGTCAAGCTCCTCAAGCTCCAGCCACCTGACTGCACCATCTCCATTCTCTTTTGCACCATGAATTTCACATTCCATTGCTTCAAAAACGCTCAATTTGGTACCATTTTGATGTGAAATTCCATCAACAACTTCCTCAGCCTCTTCAGCATTGGAATTCAAATCAATATCGACACACATCAAAGCAGCCATCCTCTCAGCCAATCCTGAAACCTCCTGCAACTGTTTAAAAAAGAAAAAAAAAACTCTTACTTTGGTACATGAAAAATGTGCGGAAGTTCAATTTCATTCCAAACTGTCAATTTAATTGAAATTGCAAAAGATAGTAATGACTTTGTCAGTGAGCAAAAGATAGTGACTTACAAATACCCAATTGAAAACATAATAAATTTCAATCAGAGTTTGCAAAAACAAATTAAAAAGAGAGAGAGAGAGAGAGAGAGAATGGTGTTTCAAAGTAGAGAGTGAGGCACCTGTTTGTAGGCATCGGAGAGGCGAAAAGTCCAGGCATGGTCGACGAGAAACACTTGGGATTCCTTAGGCATGAAGTCGGAGGAGGTGAGTAGGAGACGCCTTTGACGGCCATCTGAAGTGGGCTCGATTGCGAAGTGGGCTCCGCCGTCAAAGGTCTCCGAGGTGAGCTTCTGGAACAGCTGGAAGTGCAGCGACTGAGGTAGCCCTGACGCCGTTAGTAACAGCCCGTGAACTTTCACGAAGTCCGAGTACCTCGTTATTCTCTTGCCCCCATCCCCATCCCCAACCATTGCAAACACTATTGGCCACTTTCAGTCTCTAGGAACGTCTACAACTACAAGTAGAAGAAGAAGAAGAAGAAGAAGAAGAAGGTGGCCTTGCCCTTTTCACTCGCTTCACTACAGACTACAGTAATAGGCTTATTATGAATATGAATAAAAAGACCCAAGCATTCACATTTGCGTGAATTATATTATTAGGGCGTTAATCATGATTTCAAGTAGGATGGCAACAGGGCAGGGCAGGGCAGGGCAGGGCGGGGCGGGGCGGGGCGGGCCGAAGGATGGGGTCTTCGTTTTCGCCTTGTATAGTTTTGTCTTGCCTCATTTTCATCCCGTCCCGTATGGCAGGAAAAACTTTCTCACCCCATCCCCACCCCTTGGGACCCCGCGAAGCCCCGCCCCACCTCGTAAAACTCTACTTTTTGTTAATTTGCTCTACAACTAGTACAATTTTTTTAATGAAACCTATTTCATTAATAAAAATATACTTAAAATTACAACTAAATTTATCCCATCAAATCAAATCAATTTTTAGAAAAAATTAAATAATATATCCAAGTATTTAACAAAACAATCATATTTAAAATTAAAAAAAAATAAAAAAAAAATCTCATAGTATAACACATAACAAAATAAAGACAAAGAACCACATTGGGTAGAATAAAATAAGCTAATACTGATATGGTTATTTAAATAGTAGGGTTTTAAGGTATGAAAAATTTACAATTATAACTCTTAGCAACACGGGGCGGGGAGGGGATGGGGACGGGCGGGGCGAGGTTGGTCTAAAAAGTTTAAACCCATCCTCTTGCCCCATCCCCACCCCACCACCTTTGCGGGGCAGGGAAAACTCGCAGAGGGCGAAGCGGGGAGGGGCGGGTTAAGCGGGGCGGGAAAAAATTGCCATCCCTAATTTTAAGAGAAGAAATACCCTAAAGCTTGTGATATTTTGATGCATAATAAAAACTAAATGGGTTGATTAAATGAAGGGAACATTAAAATTCAAATTCCTTATCAGCCCAATGGTGTTCAACAAAACCAGAGCCCAACCCGTTCCTTTGAATGGCCAAGGCCAGCTCTTCATCACTGCTCACTACTGAGAGGGAAACAACATGTTTCGGGGCAACTTGCTCCCTCGGGGCCCAATTTATGGGATGAATGCCAAGGGTGCCCTATCCTCATCACCCCATATCCCCAATTTGGGTAAGAAAAACCTATGAAAGACAAGTTAGTTCTAAGATGGGTTTTGAGATATTTCGTCATCACATATAAGTTAGCTAAAATATAAATGAGGCAGAGATGAAACAAAAACAAGAGAGGAAATCTTAAAAGCTTTATGAGAGAGAAAAGCATGAATTTTGGGAATGGTAATTGAATATGTACAATATATACTATTTTTATTTTTTTTTGGGTGAGGCAAGGCAACCAAAACCTGTCCCCCACCCTATCTCCTTATCAAAACTGTGGAAATTTTTGCATAGGATTGGGGCAAAACAAGGTCAAGGAGGGCAAGAAATTTTTGCCATCCTTGCATCTGCTCTTGGTTAATGCAAGGCATACAACCTAATTGACCAAATTTTCCATCATAATCAGCTTGATTTGGGAAAGTGATTTTTTTTTTCACATTTGTACCAGTTAAATTAGTATTAATGCTCCTTAAATGCCTTCGACTAGGGTTTTGCGTGTTCACTAGTGAGGAAAATTTCTCTTCCTAAGACCATATATTCATCCATACTTAGTATATCTTCCATCACCCAAAAATCCACATTCCACAAAATATTAGGAGTATATAATAGTGAATTTTCTCGGAGTTGGTTTCGTGGCTTTTCCTTTAGGAGAAAGGGCTTCCCACATTTATAGGCTTGTAAAGTTATTGAGAACATTTTTTCATGTCATGTGTCACAATTTTATTGACAACCCACGCCACATCAACATTATCTCATACAAGAAAGAAAGAATGGGTTTGGGGTTAAATCTCTTTAAGCCCAAAAATGTCCAAATTTTAATTAACTAGGTGGATCAAGCTTTCTTTCCAAGAATCCATATATTTTTGGATTGGGGTTGTATGGACCAAGTATGTCAACCCAGTCCTGAAATGTAGGCCCATGCAACAATGTGCTTGGCCTGTCCTAGCCCACGGGCCGGATCGAGAGGGGCCTATCGAATCTTCGGCCTAAATGCCCCAAGAGTTTGCTGCGAACTAGGGATAATGCCTTAGGAGAATCCACTCACCTAGTAGTAACCGGCATTAGGCACAAGTTACCAGGAAGTCACATTAGTAGTAGGTAGTGGGTCCCATCTAATCAAGAATATGGGGTAGAGGGACCCACTGACATGGGAAAATCCCTTCATCATGACAACCCTACTAAGGGGAGGCTATAAATAGAAAAAGAGGTATAGGGATTAGGGATTGGAAAAATTGGGGAGAGAAACATGAGTGAAGTAGGGAAACACCAGCCTCGGGAACAAAGAGATCCTATTTGGATCTCAAGGAAAGGGCGCGGCTGCGTGATTGTAACCTCGACTGGGCCAAAAGAAGGGAAATTAAAGGCTAAAATAACATTTCTATTATATCAGTAAAGGTAAGCCACTTCTTGGACCTCCCATTGAGGGAGAAGCTCAATCTAGAATACAAATAAATTGAGGGTCTGAGCCTAAAAGTCCACGGTGATTAAGTTTAGGATGTCACAGGGTCATGGCCCATGACGTCTCCACGGCATGGGGTGGGATCATGACCCATATCTTAATATTAGCCTTTTACTATTGAATCCAATGGTGACTTTAGGAATTTTTTTCTAGGGTAGTTATTAAAAAACTTAAATTATACAAAATATAATAAAAAAGGAACTTAAATTATACCCTTTCCTTCTACTGATGAAATGAAAAGGCAAAAAGGGACTAAAGAGAGATAAAGTGAAAATTGAGAATGCTAAGATGAAAGTAATAAAGTGAGAGAGGATTTGAGATACTAATATATATATATATATATATATATATATAGAGAGAGAGAGAGAGAGAGAGAGAGAGAGAGAGAGAGAGAGAAACATATGATACTTACTACAACTACAAGCCGAACGGCTAGCTACAAGTGTCGTTGAGGAAAACTCTTGGCCATAGTATCTCACTTGGTATCATTTTTTAGGAAAAACAAAATTAGACATTATTTTTATAGAATGAGTTGAACAAGTTATGAATTTTAAAGACTAGGGATTTTTAATTTTTGTTTTTAAATGGTCTTTTGGTTGAAAATTTTGTTCATTTGTTGTTGGTTGGCCTAGTCTTGTTGTTGTTTAGGCTATTTTTGTTATTATTTGGGTTAATTTTTATTGATGTTATTTGGGGGGCATTTATATATATATATATATATATATATATAAATATATATATATATATATATATATTTTTTTTAAAGGGTTAAAGATTATGTTTGAGTGGCCAAGATTACTTTTGTTGAACCCAAATTCTTGGAATACTCAAGTCAGGATGTTTAATACATTTTTTTAGGGTAGATGTATTCATGCTTCATCATACCGTTGGATGTATAGACTTGTCTCATTTTGCTGCCAAGCGTTCATGACTGGACTTGTGTGTCATTTTTACTAATATCTTTTTGACAAATTTATAAACTATTATCATCTCTAACTCAAGATAAGTCATTGTTCCTCTACCTTCAAATTTATGAGTACTTAACCATTGAATGCAAGTTACTTTATTATTATTTTCACCACTAGATGTACATGACTTCACCAATACTTTACCATTAAACACATGCTACTTAATTTATTTACTTTTCTTCGATGTTGGATATACATGCTATTTATCTCACTACCCAATACACCTTACTTTGTTTTAACTCATCATTAAATCCATGCTATTACAATCTTCACTTAATGTTAAATAAATAATAAAGTTTTTTATTATTTGTGCATTAGGCTTTGTTTCTTATTTAAGCTTAAAAATACAATTGAAACCATTGGTCTTCTTTGAGTCAATGTTGAGTTTTGAATTTCAATACCAAAACAATCTAACACCTAGTTAGAACATTAGCATCAAGTGTGCTAAATGATAAATTTTTGGCATTTAGAACACAAAATACCAAAAGACCACATACATCAAATGTGTCAAATGTCAAAAAAAAAAAAAAAAATGGTTGAAGGGTATTGTAGCACCATACTATTTTTTTACTTAGTTTTTAATTATATTTTCTCTTCTCTCTCCTACTTAGTTCTCCACTCTTCCTCCATACTTTCCTTTTTCTCTACCTCTCTTTCTCTCTTTCCTTTTCCTTAATTTCTCTCACAGTCATCCCTCTCTCACTCTCAACCTCTTGCCATGCAGTCGATGCCGCCGACCTCACTCTTTGGTTTTCGGGTTGATTTTGATCCTTTTTTTTTTTTTTTTTGTGATTTTGGGTTAATCTAATTTTGGGTTGGTGGTTTCAGTGTGTTTTTAGTGGTTTGGGCCAGTGGTGGTTGGTTGATTTTAGGTTGTTTTTACGATAGCCAGTGGTGGCTGGGTTAATTTTGGGTGATGTTTGGTTGATTTTGGTGGTGGTGGGTTTGCATTTTTGCAATAGTGGTGAGTTGTGGGGGTGGGTTGTGGGTGGTGGTTGGGTTTTGTAATTTTTTATTTGTATTTATTTTTTTTATAACAGTAGGTTTTTTTAAGGATATTTAATGTGTTGTAATTATAAAATAGAATTAAGGATGCTTTAATGTATTGTAATGATAAAATAGAAGATGAGATGGATGATGTATTGAATGTCATGTTAAAAGAGTGAAGTTGCCTTTTGGTGTGTCAAAGTAACTTTTTGTTTTTTTTTTCGACAAATCTTATGCCACCCCTCCTCTAATGACTAACAGATGGCATGCACCCCAACAGAAGTGGTATCAATCAATACATTCATATTGTAATTTAGCAAATTTTCTAAAAAAAAAAAGTAATTTCTCAACTAAAATAAACCAGCGTAGAGGGGGAAATAAAATATAAAAATAATAACATAAAACCAAAAGGGACACAAACAAATTAAAATTTTGAGAATAAAAAATGAATGAGATGATTATATCCAAAGAGTAATGGGGGTATTTACAAAGTGTTGGACGGTGGTCTCCAATGTCAGATGAGATGCAGAGAAAGGAGAAAAATGAAAAATGAAAAATCTCACTTGCAAGTTCCAAATACGAGACCACTTAAACAAAGTCCTAGTTAGTATTGTGAGATCCAGTTTTAACTTAAATTTTCATTTTTTCCAAGTTGCGGGTCTCATGAATAGTGCCTATGTACCTACTAAAAAAATGCAGCCACTGAAAAACGCTCAAAACACGCTTCCCAAACTCATACTTCATCTCAATCCAAACCCAGCCTTCTTCTAACTTCTAAAACCCATGTTTTGCTTTCACAGGCAAACACGTCACTTAAGCAAGGCACGTGGCGTTATCTCTGCCGATTATGGAGAGAATATACACAACCTCTCTCCCTCATTTTATTTCTAAACTCTCCTTCTTACTATTACTAATACTCTAAAGGTTCGTTTGGATAGAACTTATTTTGTTGAAAACTGAAAACTGAAAACACTGTAGCAAATAAGTGAAAAAACGTGGATGATATATTTTAATATGGATATTGTAGCTCAGCTGAAAGTACTGTAGCAAATAAATACAGTGTTTACTCTATTTTTTATTTTCCTTCTTCCTCCTCACCGTACCCTAGCTAACGCCTGTGCTTTCAGATAGTTCCACGCCCACCAGAGAAATCCACAAGGAAGACCTACATCAGTCTGACACCAGCGAAGAGCTCACGTGAGAAATCCACGAGGAAGACAACCCCAGTCCGACGCCGACATGTACTCTTCCTTCCATAAACCCATTTCACCCTCTTCCCCAATTTCACTCGAGCTCCCACCCATGACACCTCTCTTCCCATAAACCCATTTCACCCTCTTCCAATTTCACTCCTCTCCCAACCTAACACCTCTCTTCCCATAAACCGATTTCACGCCTCTTCCAATTTCACTTGCTGACCCATTTTTTTAATTTCTAGGTAAATGGGTTTTTGAGTTTGTGAATTGTGGATCTTTCGTGTTCTAAGTCACGGTACCTTTCACAATATTCTCATTATTGTGATCTCTGTGTGTGTTTTTTCTTTGTTTCTTTCTATTTTGAGAATTGGATTTCAATACTTTGATTGTTGTTTGAAACGCGTGATGATCAAAGCTATAAACGGAGATGTGGATCTACTGGGTTTTTTTTTTTTTTTTTTTTTTTTTTTTTTTTTTTGGCTTAAGATTCGACTTAGCTTTATGATCAGCTCTGTTTTTTGTTTAGCAATGAGATTGGTTAATGTATTTACATATTTATGGACCTACATTGTGTAGATTGAGAGATTGGAAAATATCTGATTCTCTCTCTATAAAAACAGGGCGGATAGTGAGCTTGTTAGTTCTAGACCCAGCATGTAACTTAGCAATAAAAAAGAAAACCACTGTTGAGGGCCATTTATGAGAAAGAAAGCCCAATAACAAGAGCAACAAAGAATTGAAAAAGTAGACAGCAAAACCATTAGGCACAAGCGGTAGGAATAATGGATCACAGGCCTAAGAAATAAACAAATGAGTCTTGAAAAGGCAAGTGGGCTCAAAGAAGCCCGGAAAGAAAGAAATAGCATCTAATGGGCAGTGTATGAGATAGAAAAGCAAGAAAGGGCTGTCGCAGGCCCAAGGTAATGTAAACTAAGAAAGTAAGGGGTTTATGGCAGGCCCATAAACCCCAAGGATGAGAATAAGGTTATTGAGCCAAGGAAGCTCAATGAAGTTAGTAAAAAAACCCATGGGAGTGTGGAATTAGCAAAAGGGCTAAGGAAGCCCAAAGAAAGCAAACGGGCCAAGGATGCCCAAAGAAAAGCCCAAAGGTACATAGGAGCCTATAAGTAAAAGCAAAACAGTGGCCATGCCAAGCCACTGAGAGAAGGAATAAATGGCAGGCCTAAAAGAGGTCCAACAGGATTAAGTTATTATGGCAGGAATAACAGTACAACATTGCAAGAAATAAAGAAAACTAAGGTGTGGGCCAAAGAAATGTAAGGCCCATCATCAGACAAAGCCCAGCTCTTGAATGAAGCGGGAAAACAAAGAAAAGCCCACATAAGAAGTCAAAAAACACGGACGGCGAGCCTCCAGACCACGGCAGACGAATGGGCAGCAGACAAGTTTTGGACATATATGGAATGAAGGCACGCGCAAGGCTCAGGCACCACCAGCCTGTACCCAGCCAATACAAAGCATGGTGAGGTCGGGGGGGTCAGAGGATCAGAGGGCATGGTTTGGTGGTGGGGAGAGGGGAAAAATCTATTTTTATGGTTCCGGCTAAGGCTCTTTCGGGGAGGTGTCCTGCTGGGATGGCTTACTACCCAAAAGAGACAAGCTGAGTTGGAACCATTAGGTGCATGCCATGAGGGATAGGGAGAGAGAAATAACCCAGACCGTGGCAGGAAAGGGTGCCACGACAGACTAGCAAACAAAATATTCTTCCTTGTCTGGCGATGAGAGGGTGACACACAGACAGAACAGTGATGGTCGGCCAATACACCCAGACCAAATAAAGGGAATTAAGGGTTAAAACAGTAAAATTGGGTCACAGAAGGCACTATAAAAGGAGGGTCTTGCCGTGAACAGAAAAGGGGGGGAGGACAAGACGGAACAGAACTTAGAGAAGGAAATAGAAAACTTAAAAGAAGTAGAAAAGGAAAACATAGTGAGAAGAAAGAAAGAAATAGTGAGAGTTAGAAAGGTGGGCATGCACTGGTAGATTAATCCCTTCTCTCCCTTATGAAACCCAGCCCTCTGTAAGAGAAAACTTGAAAGTACCTACGCAGAAAACCACTCAGGCTCGTTTCCCTCAAGGCTGTTAACCTCTATGGCAGGATTCTTTCCTAAGAGATTGACTGCTTTGAGGAGGGACGTTCTCCCCTTTGTGGTTCTGCTCCTGTGGATGGAATTTCCGGTCGAATTCCTCCGTTATTCCGATTGACCCGTGAACATTTGATGTTTTCTCTGTTATTTCTTTTCTTCCTCTCTTCCGTAAAAGGAAAACAAATAGTGTTGTTATTATAATTGATGTTAAGGGCTATTTAGTCATTTCCCCATTTAAGTGGGTAGATATTTTCTGTTTATTCTATTATTATTATTGTAGGGTCACGTTCCGCGACGAACCGCAGTAGTGTTGGGTTCGCACGTGAATGGGCCCAAACAATATCATTTGTAGAGAGTGGATTCGAAAGGCTAGGCCTTAGTTACCCAGCGGTGGTTTTGGTGGTGTTCATATGTGATTTAAGTGCTTTCACTCTTGGAGTCTTTCTTCTGGAGGTAGACTGGAAGCCCTTCTTTTTTGGCCAGTCATCCCAGCCCCCCTCTCCAGATTACTTATTTTTTCTTTTATACTAGCCTGCGTTCACTTTCCTTCGTCCACGTGTAGGGTCAACCTTTCCAAGACTGATACTTGTCCCGTCAGTCCAAGTCCAAAGTTGTTGGGAGTGGTTGATAAAGCTAAAGGATAAGGCTCTGTTAGGCGCAGAGCTATGCATGGGGAAGGTAGTAAGGGCAGCCTTTCCTAGATATTTTAGATTTCCTTTCAAGTATGTCCCTTTACCGTTTTGCCCCTCCTCTTGGTGGATCTTTGGGTCAGCCGAGGACTGCACTGTCCTCGGCTGCTTCTCCGGGCCAATTGGGCCTTATTATTCTTGAGCTCGGGCCATGACCTTTTTTCGGCTTAGGCCTTTGGACTCCCCATCAGCAAGTGGGCCTGGCCCATCAATTATTGGGCCCCACAATAGCCCCTCAAAACCCTGCTGTCCGATATCCTGGTTAGAGAGGAGGGTTTTGATAATACCGAGCATTTATTATGGCTCATTTAATTCAGCCCTTGACTAACGCTGTCGACTCTTCACCTGACCAGGGAATGTACCGGTCTGCAAGAGATTCCCCTTAATTTGCGCATGATGCTCTTATGCCGTTTGGTTATACGAAGCGCGTCTTTAATATCTTCCTTTTACGAGACTTCCCAGATTCAACGGTTTTTGATGGCGTGAGGGAATGAAACGGACGCATTCATGTTTGCAGATTTTCTTGGAGATCTGAACACATTAAGTACTCTCCTCTTCGTCCCCTATATAAAGAGAAGAAACAAGAGTTGTTTCTCCCACAGATGAATCCCTTTAACCCCGCCAAAATTTAAAAACCTCAGATTCCTTCCTGAGTTTACTTTTACTCTCCAGTCATACTTTAACCTGAAATATATTCTCCATAGAAATAAGCAATGAAAAAACCATTCCCCTCCCAAAAACACCGTGTTCTAATGAAGCTCGAAATGGCTCGGTCAAGACAAGGATGGCGGAGACTCAAAATTTGTCTCGCCTTTCTTTCAGCCAAAATCCGAAGCAGGGACTCGTCACGTCACACTTTCGGCGTGACTGAGCCAAGGACACACATCGTCATTACTACCCGCTCTCTCATGAGCATACCTAATATGGCCCCAGTGTGTTAGGAGTCAGGACTGGGGCAGGGACTAAGTGTCCCTGCTTCTTCCTCTCTTCATTCACTGGCGCCTCCTTCTGCCTCTCTTTCTCCCTTCTCATCTTTTCCCTCTTCTTCTCCTCCTTCTTTTACTCATGTCCTCCATCTTCCTCATTCATCTCCTCCATCTTCTTCTTCCTTGTCCTTCATTTTCTTCTTCCTTCTCCTTCAACTTTTCTAAAGAAAGTTCTTCTATCAATAGGAGCAATACTGCGGCAGAGATTGGAGGGACTTTGAAGACGAGTTTAAAAGACACCTGACTGTTTACTTATCTGTATTGCGAATACTATTGTTGCTTCGGTAGTTTACCTTTTGTATAGGCTTGTTTAAGCCCCTCTTTGTACGTTGTAATAATTTTTCATATTAATAAAAATTGTTGTTGTTTTACTTTGCATATTCTGTTTTTATGTTTTTACAAGTTTACAAGCGCTGCTCGGCACAATAGTATAGCACTTGAACCAATGACAACTAAGGCCGAAATACTTGCTAATAAAAAGATGTCACCATAAGTTTAATAGCATTATTTGACACAGCAATGCCTATCTGGGAATAACGATACTTACCCAAAACAATGCCGACATTAGAACTGGATGCTCTATGCGGTGTGGGATATAATCATCCGAAGACATATTTCCCGCAAGAATGAACAACCCCCGTAGGCTACCAAATAGTGGGGTGTCTCGCCATCATCCTAACACTTTTATCGGCCTCAGCATTTTAAAGTATTTGAGCCGAGGGCTTTCCCCATTTGAGTAGTGGGCGTCCCAATAGGTTTGAGTCCGAGGACTTCACAACGCCTTGGTTCTGTCCAAAACCTAGTTTTGTCACCTAGGCAGTTGGTTTCCCCATTGGCTTGAGTCCGAGGACTACACAACGCCTTGGTTCTGTCCAAAACCTAATTTTGTCACCTAGGCAGTTGGTTTCCCCATAAGCTTGAGTCTGAAGGCCGTAGTTCAGTTTCTCCCTCTCCTCAGGTATTTCGCGAGGTGCCGAGCAGGAGGCTATCCTCGGCAACGGTTATTCCTCGGCGTGGGCCATTGTCCCTGGGCCCCCATGCAGAATGGGCCTGGGCCGCAAATTCACTAGGCCCATAACTTAAAGGGTATTTGTGTAGTTTTTGGTCACGCAATACTTTTTGGCGTCCCAATGTTCGAGGTGCACCTTCCCGAGACTCCTTTAATCCCATGGTTGCAGGTGGCGTTGGAGATTGAGCCAGAGCCATCTTGTCTATAGCGTTCCTTGGGACGCTGCGTGAATTAAATGCCACCACCTTATCTCTTTAAATAAATAGGAGAGAAAGTTGCTTCACATACGCACCAATTCTTCAGTTTCCTCCCAAATCACAACTCCCATATCCAGTGCTATCCCCCCTTAGCATAACATGTTTGAGGCGAGGGTTGGGGAGAAGAAACTCTCTCCGCCACAGAGGCGTCGTGTCCTCCTGAGACTCAGAATGGTGAGGTACGGGCAAAGGAAGCATAAATTTAAGAGAGTACTCCACTTCGACAGAGGGGAAAGGGTGTTTCTCCCTCTTCTAGTTAAAATCCAAAGCAGGTTCTGTTCATGCCAGAATTTTGGTGTGTCAGAAGAAAGATTCTCCGCCATCAGCGTCTCTGCCCTGTCGCAGGCAAATTTTTGGTGAAGGCTTCTCAACTTCCAGCTCCCTGCACCTTTCCTTCAGCGGTGTGAGGCTCAAGTTGGGTTTCTTTTGCTGCCTGAGTTATGGGCATATAAAGGCATTGAGGAAGAACAAGGTCTTGGAGCAGTAGCCAACCTCTCCTCTGATCCACTTCCTCGGCTTTATCTTATTTTCTTGTATCTTTCTTTCTTTTTGGTTATGTGGTTAGCTTTAGAAGCTAACCTCTCGTCTGTACTGCCTCTTCTGCTTTGTTTTATTCTCTTGTATCTTCCTTTCCAATTATGTAGTGAGCTCTGACATAAGCTGATTCCAGCTTTTCATTGTACGCTGTACTGTTTCTTTGTTTTAGTGAAAATGGAAACTTATTTACTTGTTTTGAATACTGTTCTTTTGGCAACACCACTTTGTGAATGAGTGTGCTCCATGTGTTTGTTTCTTCTCGGCGATATTTAAAGCAAGAACCCGTGAAATACAATCCAACTAATTCTAATTTGCCGACACTACCAGGCACAATAATAACAATTCATAGTAAGTTGAACTTAGGAAACTAACCGAGATAATGGTTGAACGTTCTGTAATAAGTGCGAGAATACTGTCTGAGAACGAAAAATTCTAAATAATTCATCCAAGGGGATGACCGAGCATTGAATGACTTCGCTTATGCTTTTGGAAACATGTTGCCCCATTTCGTACAAGTTCCTTTGGTGTTGAGGATCTGAGGGCAAACTAGAGAATCCATGTAGTTCAGGAATTAACCCAATTGTTAATGGAGAGTTTTCCTTGGGGAGATTCTAAGGTCCACGTAACATAATTTTTCCTTTTAAATAGTTGGTTTCCCCAGAGGCTTGGGTCTGAAGACCATGCAAGGCCTTGGTTCTGCCCAAAACTTGTATTGTCTTTGTAAGTAGTTGGTTTCCCCAGAGGCTTGGGTCCGAGGACCATACAAGGCCTTGGTTCTGTCCAAAACTTGTATTCTCTTTTTAAGTAGTTGGTTTCCCCAGAGGCTTGGGTCCGAGGACCATACAAGGCCTTGGTTCTGTCTAAAACTTGTATTCTCTTTTTAAGTAGTTGGTTTCCCCAGAGGCTTGGGTCCGAGGACCATACAAGGCCTTGGTTCTGTCCAAAACTTGTATTTTTCTTGTAAGTAGTTGGTTTCCCCAGAGGCTTGGGTCCGAGGACCATACAAGGCCTTGGTTTTGTCCAAAACTTGTATTTTTCTTGTAAGTAGTTGGTTTCCCCAGAGGCTTGGGTCCGAGGACCATACAAGGCCTTGATTCTGTCCAAAACTTGTATTCTCTTTTTAAGTAGTTGGTTTCCCCAGAGGCTTGGGTCCGAGGACCATCCAAGGCATTGGTTCTGTCCAAAACTTGTATTCTTCTTTATTTATTTATTTTCCGAAGGTTAGCCTGATGTTTGAAGCCCCTAGACTTGTCCATGCCATTGACACTGCGAGGCGTAGCCCCTAGTGGGAACTTATGTTGGCATAACAACACTGTGTCGCCGGTCATAAAGGCATCCTCATAGACCCTTGTTCGACAGAAGCTCAACTTCACCACCGCTCGAGCTAATGCGCAAGCCTTTCCCACAGACGGCGCCAATTGTAGGGTCACGTTCCGCGACGAACCGCAGTAGTGTTGGGTTCGCACGTGAATGGGCCCAAACAATATCATTTGTAGAGAGTGGATTCGAAAGGCTAGGCCTTAGTTACCCAGCGGTGGTTTTGGTGGTGTTCATATGTGATTTAAGTGCTTTCACTCTTGGAGTCTTTCTTCTGGAGGTAGACTAGAAGCCCTTCTTTTTTGGCCAGTCATCCCAGCCCCCCTCTCCAGATTACTTATTTTTTCTTTTATACTAGCCTGCGTTCACTTTCCTTCGTCCACGTGTAGGGTCAACCTTTCCAAGACTGATACTTGTCCCGTCAGTCCAAGTCCAAAGTTGTTGGGAGTGGTTGATAAAGCTAAAGGATAAGGCTCTGTTAGGCGCAGAGCTATGCATGGGGAAGGTAGTAAGGGCAGCCTTTCCTAGATATTTTAGATTTCCTTTCAAGTATGTCCCTTTACCGTTTTGCCCCTCCTCTTGGTGGATCTTTGGGTCAGCCGAGGACTGCACTGTTCTCGGCTGCTTCTCCGGGCCAATTGGGCCTTATTATTCTTGAGCTCGGGCCATGACCTTTTTTCGGCTTAGGCCTTTGGACTCCCCATCAGCAAGTGGGCCTGACCCATCAATTATTGGGCCCCACAATTATGTTTGCCTACCACAATTTTTCTGAAACAGTTCCACCTGCCGTGAACACGTTCCTGGCAGACTTGGCTTAGTTTGCGCACAACCCGGACCACCTTAAGTCGAAGCTGGACCGGTCCCGACTCCCTTATCCAGAAAACTTGGGCTTAGTGCAGCAGGAGGCCCAATACCACTAGCACAACCCGCCCCCCTTACAACCACCTTATGCATATATGTACAAGTTGCTTTTTTTGGGTTTGATGATTTTGAAGCTGTTGACAAATGGGGTTGTTTTATGTATAGTGTGAGTGTCTAGAGTTTCTGCACATATTGGGAAATAAGACCTGGTTTGGGAGAATGTTGTTTATAGAATTATAGTATAAACAACATTTGATTGGTAACGGAAATTCACTCATGGGTCTTTGTGAATTAGAATAAAGTTTGTTGTTTGTTGTTTGTTGTTGTGTGTATGTTATTGAGTCCATCTTCAATAATTAAATGGAATGGATATCACATCAGAATAGGGATCACACGACTCACAGCCTGAGTCTTGATAACTTTTGACATCAAACAAACTCTTTTTAATTTAGAAGGTTTCCGATTTCCAAATTGAAACCGAGGTGGTTCAACCATACATGATACATCGCAAAGAGACAAAAAGTCTATGGTGGGAACTATAACTGTAGGCAGATCTTGAAGGATCATACTGCTGAGGTAAAAATGCTTTCGATTCTATTCATCATGTCCCTTAACTGATGTCGACTTTGGGTGTAAAATTTGTCTTTGTTCTTCATGCTTTTAGTTTGTACTTCGGAAATAGTAGTTGAATTTTCTTATTCAATTCTTTCTTGTCTTCCCCCTCCCCCTTATTTCCTCTTTTCTTATAGTTTTGACGTACCTAGTAAGGTGCTGCTGGAGCATGAGACCTGTATGTGGTCATTAGTAAAGTGTTACTTCAATTAAGAGTGTTTACAGCTAAGTCCTTTAGTGTCAGGGAACTTGTCTCTCACTATGCTATATCACACTTCATTAATCATGTTCTTTTTCATGTACAACCTGCAACAGGAGGCATTTTCTCTCTATCTTCTTCCTTTTTTTTTTCCCTCCCTTTTTAAATGCTACACAATATTTCCATTAATTAATACATGTTGACCAAAATAATATCTTGACATCACAATTAATCTAGGATCTTTGAAATATTTTCTGACATTCATGAATACAATTGTTGCATTATATGCAATGATTTCCTCTTACCACTTTCAACACTGCCCTCATCAATGTGGTGTTCTTAACTTTAGAAAAATGGCATGCCATGGTGTAGTTTTCATTTTGGCACTCTTGGAATCTCGGATTTATTTCTTGGTGATGAAGTTTTGCCTTTTTCTCCCCTTTTTAGGTGGAAGCTAGTACTGTACATGCCACAAGTAACTACTTCGTGATTGTTTCTCTTGACAGCACATGGTGCTTTTATGAACTTTCTTCTGGACTATGTCTAACACAGGTCTCTTTCTCTCCTTCTCATGCATGTGTGCGCACTCAGACTTGAACTGACACACAAACCCACTGTTATATAGTACATCTAGAACTATGAATAGCATGCATGTATCTAAAGGTTGACAACCCATTGCATTGACTTAATCGATAGATTGAACACATGCACACTTAGACAAACATGCAAGTAAATGTCATTTGCGCTTTCAATAACATGTTAGAGGTTGTAAAAGAAATAGTGAGCTTTAAATGCTTTCATCAACCTTAAAGTATCTCATAGTCATTAGTATGTATCTTTTTCCCTTCATACTTTCTGGTGGGTCAATTTGACAATCTTCAGTTCTGCAGGTTGTGGACTCAACGGATTCTAGTGGATATACTTCTGCAGCATTTCATCCTGATGGTTTAATCCTTGGGACAGGAACTTCAAATAAAACATTTCACATCCCACTATTCCTGCAGTTTCTGTTACTACTACTTTTGAATTTTATTGGCTGAAGAAGTGGAAGCTAGAATTCCCTAATTATATGGTGTTGGTGCTATTCTCACATTCACATTCATAGACCGGAGAATAACCTATGAGCATTTTGCATCAATTTCGCGAGGTGCACTGCCAACTGAGCTGGAAACAGTTATATCTCTGAGCAATTCTAGTCTCCGTGTTATCATCTCTTTATAAGTACATGTCCAATCTAATGTATTATTATTATTATTTCCAAATTTTTCTTAATGAGATTTTGTTCTTTACAAATAGTTTAGTTGTTAGCCAAGAATTTAGCCTTGTATGTTCAGATGTGGTTGGGTGATAAGATTATGACAATTGTTTCCTAAAATTATCAAACTGCCTTTTTTTTTTCTTTTTTCTTTTTGGTGTGTAATTTGTTGCACTTCAAATAGAATTCAGGGTAGATATTGTTTTCTTTGTGAGCCACCAGTTCTGCTTACTAACAATACAACAACAAATGGAGTTACATTATTGAAGTTTGTGAACCATCAGTTATGGTCCCCACAAAAAAAAAAATCCATAATGTTAATGGTATTTTCAACCACACTAAATTTCTATTGTGACAAAAATAATAGTCATCATAATTAGTTATCGTCCACACATATCGATGCTGTCATACTATCACGAACCTCTTTCATCTCAGTTTTATCCAAGATTGAGATCATATGTGCCACAGGATCATAATGATCTCTCTCTCTACGTCCAGATGTGCCCCCTGTAGAGCTGAAACGTTCAACGTCATTGTTTATCTCATGAGCTCTAACAAAATTGTGAAGAACCATTGTAGCAACAATGATGTACGATTGAGTGCGTATATGAAAGGGTAGCATATTTCTTAAAATTTTCCATTTATTCTTCCAAACTCCAAAAGTTCGTTCTATGATCGAACGGAGTGATGAATGGAGATAATTGAATCTCTCCTCTGGACGATGCAGCACTTCATGAGGCTGAAATTCGGGGATGTGGTACCTCTCCCCCTTATATGGTGCAAGGAACCCTTTCTTCATAGGGTACCCAGAATCAACAAGATAATATTTTTCTGCAAATGAACACGTTTATTACATTAGCATTTTCACTACATTAAGACATACTTTAATACTATAATTAAACTGCATATTTACAAACTAGCTAGAGCTTTTGGGAAGCTGTAACTCTCATTATTGAGGCAGCTTAAAAAAATCCTCGTGTCATCTGCTGACCTTTCTCATCCAACACACGCGAATGTGAATTTCATGTCAAAGTCACATGCGCACATGCAATTTGTTGTGGTGATCCCCTTCTTGCCATAATACGGGTGTTGCTCATCAACTGGTACGACCATGGGAACGTGGACCCCATCAATCGCACCAATGCGACCCTAACCATTGCCACAAAAATACCATATGAAATGAAATACGTGGTATGACCATAAAGATAATTTGAATAAAATCAAGTCAAGATACCAAATTCACAAAGTACCTTGAAATGTGGCCAATATCAACTTGAATGCTGAATATGTTCTGGCACGTCCCGAAATGTACGATCAGTAGGCTTGATAATATCCATTGCCATAACGGTGGCTAACAATGTAACTACCGTGGACACGTGTCGATGCATTGTCTCACCTAAGTGCTGAAATCTATCCTGCACCATTCTGTTACCCTCAGCATGACCAAGTACCACTAATGTCATTGCCAGAGACTCTTCCAAGAAAACTCTTCTGGTACCGTTATATCCATACTGGCGTAATGTATTACACAATTGTCCAAACACATGGCTTGACATTCTAAACTGTCTTCCACATTTCTTCTCATTTCCAGTTAATGTATATTGTACCCATTCATACCTTGTTTGTATATTTGTATGCAATGGTACTTTGGTCATATAGGTCTGTCGGGGACGTTTTTGCGACAAGGGTCGAAAATGCAAGAATGACCCAAATCTCCCCTTGGGTTCTTTGGAAGTGTTTATTTGTGGAGAATCAAACCCAAAATTCCAAATGTATAATGAACAAAAGGCTAATGGTGCTTTGACAAGAGAAAATCAAAATGCTAATAATGAAAGTGCTGAAAAAGCATAAAAACATAACAGGTTTGAAATTTCGACCCACAGTCACATAGAAAAAGAAAATGAGGAAGGTCGTGAGGAAGAGAGGGAATGTTCCCCTGTACTCATATTTTCACCCCTAAGGTTCAGAATTGTGAGAATGTCTCTTGGCTCAGTGGGTTTTTGCTCTCAAGTTTCAGCTCTATAGGGAAAACGTGGTTTAACAGGTTTGAAACTTTGACTCACAGTCACACAGAAGAGGAAATTGAGGGAGGTCGTGAGGAAGAGAGGGAAGGTTCCCCTATACCCATATTTCCACCCCCAAGTTTCGGAATTGTAAGATTGTTGAATAGCTGAATAGGTTTTTTGCTCTGAAGTTTCAAGGCTCTAGGTAGAACGTGGCTGCCCTTTTTTATGAGCTGAAGAGAGAGTTTTATATAGAGTTTAGGGTGTTGCTCTTGACTGGTTTTTGAATAATGGAAGAGGCTTTTATCCCCTATGATACCAATTTGGTGTTTTGGCTTGGGTTGCTTTTTTTAGGGAAGAGTTTGGTAAGCTTTTTACATAATTTTGGAAATAAAGGAGGTTTGCTCTAATTGTTTGCCTTTGGTCAGACATTTCAGACCATTAGGAGGCTTACCTAAGTGAGGTCTAGCAGATGGAGTTGGCCAATGGGAGCCAAATATGCTTTAAAGGTAAAAATGGGTTATAGCGGAAACTTTAGGCCACAGTCACCCAGAGCATAAAAACTATTTTGGGGTGGAAATTTTGGATACAAGACCTATTCCATGAGCCTGAGGTGCTACCAGTTTCCCTTGCCCACTTGGTAGCACGCATGGGCTGGGCTCTTGCAAAAGGTCCGAAAGGAACCAACCCATACCTTCCAAACCACACTTCCTCAATTTCCCCCAATAATTCGCATGGGCTTGGGCCATGTTTAAAAAAATAAAATATAATACATGAATTGAGCCCACAAGAAAGTCGGGCTTGGTTGAATCGGGCTTGTAGAAAATGTGTCGCGAAAATGGGTATCAACATTAGCCCCCCGA
This sequence comes from Quercus robur, assembly GCF_932294415.1. Classification (NCBI taxonomy): domain Eukaryota; kingdom Viridiplantae; phylum Streptophyta; class Magnoliopsida; order Fagales; family Fagaceae; genus Quercus; species Quercus robur. The sequence goes on along the minus strand of NC_065544.1, from coordinate 923,980 downwards.
GCACGCGTGGCGCTTGTGGCATGCGGTGTGAGTAGTTGATGTGTAGGTTGGCTCTTCCTTAGGAGATCGCAGATACCGTGAGGTACCGACCCATAAGGTTGAGTCATTGTAATTGAATCTGAATTTCATATCGAAGTAGACTCCTTATTGATTTTGATAGTCGCAAGGTATGAAAATCAGTTCGTAGCATGACCATGCCTGATATTGAGTTGGTATTGGTGTTGGAAGTAGAAGTAGCATACTTGACTGTAAAATTGACTTGGGTCCATAGGAGAAGATGATGATGAATGAAAGGCTATCTTGAAACTCTATGCAAATTGTACCACATTAAGGATGCTTCAATTTTCTTGAGTTGCTTGATTGTTGGTTAATTTGATGAGATTACGTTTGCCAAGATTTGTTTCGATGAAGCTATAACCACAAGCGATAAGTGATATTGCTAGCCGTATAGCGCATTTGAGATGGAATAGAGCAAAAATATCACTTGGCGATGTAGTATAAGGGTGTGACATAGCTGCTGTATGTGCTGGCACTGGCAGCCCCCAATATTGTGTTATCATGGCGAATGCGAATAAAATGCAGAGTCATAAGTTGTTGTTGCTTTATGTTTGTTGTGATGAAGAGGAGAGTGTTGGCGAAACCATTATTAATGATTTCATAGAGCGTCTATTATTTGATTGTGGTATTGCCCATTTATAACAGCCCATGTGTCTTGGGCCTTGATAGGACCAGATTGACCATGATAGCATGAGAGGTTGCCTTGTAAAATAGCTGTTGTGTATGCTAAAATGATGAATGGTGTAACTTGTGAGCAAGTAGGAGATTCCTTTTTGTTGCGTGGCTATAAAAAATGTTCAATGAAACATCGTTGTGTCGAGATGCTTTCACTTGTGGTAATGTCGCAGCTCCATTTGTTTGAGAATGAAGCCGCGGATTTCTTTGGCAACATAAAATCTATTGTGAGAAGTCAAAACTCATTGCTAACCCCTTTTCATGCCAATAGGGATTATTGAGTGCGTCGCATTGCCATCCTGCATAGAATAAGTATATTTTGGGAGATACAATTGTTGAACGGGAACTTTGTAACTCACTTGGTAAGCCATATATCGTTCTTCATTTTCTTTTCTTGATTGCATATAATGGTATATTGAGTGAGTTGTACTATGATTTTTTATAGGATGACTGTGGCTTAGACAATTGTGATGCCGTCGTTGGGACTTTCATTCCCGAGGCCAATCCCATTGCCAATGTATCATTTCCTGAGATTAAAGCTACTGCGAACAACAACATAGAGCTGCAATAAATGGTACCACGACTGTTGCTAATAACTTTGGGCCATTTTTAGTCCGTTTCTCACTTGCGGCTTCGAAGTAAAGAAGAGAGAGATTGCAAGCCAATGTCCCAAAGATTGTGATGTTGGATAGGGACTATGACATAGCTTCAACTTTTTCCTTCGCCTCCTTTCTTGCTTTCCCCTTTTTTCTTTTTTATCCGATTGTCTTGTATTGAGCCCCAAGTTGTGAAATTTCAAACTAGTTGAAGTGTGTAATATGGGCTGCTGCCTTGGAAACATTTTCTCTCGTATTCCACCCTTGTGGACAGCCCACTTATGTATAGAGTAGCTTCTGTCTAGTTATATTGGTGCCACTTTGAATTTGTACTGTTATGGTTAGTAAGTACAATTTGTATTTTGTACAAAGAAACACATATACTATGTCTCAATATGTAATTTGAATTTTGGAATGAAAAGAATGATTTGTACCTCAAGGATGTAAATAGTTTGTATTTTGTACCTTGAGAATGAGTTTCTACCTTTCTTCAATAGGCTATGAACATGTTTTTGTTGCGAAAACAACTCTTGTATGGCCGTGACCATTTGAATATATTGAGAAAAGCTTGCTTAAAAGGGTCAAGTGCACCTTGCGATGAAGTAGCATAATTTTGATAGATTATATGACGTAGTCTCTTAAGAATAACTCGTGCTTAATTGGATATGTTGTGAATATGGCTTTGCCTTTGCAAGGGCAAATTAGTAGACATGTTGCTTGGTTGTCATGCCCTCGCAAAAAGGTTTTGGCTAAGCGCACGTCTCGCTGCTTGTGCACCATTTTTCAGCGCTTTATTGACAGGCAGACTTGGTTTCACAAATAGCACCTCATATGTATTGAAGCTTGGCTCGCCACTTGGTAGTCGACATACATTAGGTTGCTATTTCTTTAGTTTCAAGAAGCCCTCACATATGGGCTGCGTTTGCGCATGCTACAGCTTGTGGTGCATTTGTTTGTCACCGTTTCGTAGAGGCTGATTGTGTTCTCACAAACAGTAGCTTGAATGAAGCTTGTATTACTATCAATTTTGAAGAAATCACATTCTTGGATATAACGCCCTATAGAATGCACGATTTTGCCATTCTCTTGAGGAGTTGTATCCTTGCATATAATGAATTACCATTCGACAATGGGGTAATAGTTTATTGACTTCCTTGCCGCTTTATAAGGTTTATGCATCGGCTTTCTTATTCTTTTGAGGGCTGGCTATGTCCTCGCATGTAGTGGATCACCGTGCTTGAATTTTAAGATGTTATGTTGGCTTCCCTACCGCTTTGAAAGGCTTGCTGTTAAGAAAATGTTGGCTTTCTCTACTTTGTCGAGGGCATTGCATCCTCACAAGTAGGGGTCTTGCCACATATGAATGATATGACATCTCGTCGGCTTCCTAATCATTCGGTAGGGATTTCCTTTGAGGGCGCATTGGCTTCCCTACCTTGTTAAGGGCTAGTCGTGCCCTCAGAAGTAGGGGTATCGCCATGATAAAACGTCTCATTGGCTTCCTAGCCATTTGATAGGGCTTACCATTGAGAGAGTATGCGTTTGGCTTTCCTTACCTTATTGAGAGCATTTTTTTTTTTTTTTTACCCTCGCATGTAGAGGCTTTACCATAAGAGTAATTTATTGGTTTTCTTGCCATTTCGCAAGGTTTCTCATTAGAAGAAAGCGTTGGCTTTCCCCACCTTATTGAAGGCATTGCACCTTTGCATATAGGGATCTCACCATGCTTAGATAATATGATAGTTTGTCGGCTTCCTAGTATTTCATAGGGCTTGCCTTCAAAAATTGGTATAAGCGAGACGTATTGTTGTCGCTTATGAACGAGACGTCAAAGCAACAAATGATATGCTTCTTGATGAGTTTGGCTACAACCATTCCCATCACTTTGCTTGAGTCAAATTGCTTCTGCCCACTTAGTGAACTATTTAGTGGCGGCAAAGACCCGAATGTACTCATTCAAGGGTGAATGGATAAGTCCGATGAGTTCAAGCCCCCGAGTATAAAAGGCTATGGAGCGCTCATGTCTTGAAGGCTTATATGGTGTGTGTGTATAAGCTTGGAGTGCACTTGGAAGTGTGGCGACTTTAGCGAATTTGGTTATGCCAAACCAATGGTATCCCATCGCCAAGAGTTGTTGGTAGGATTTATTCCTCCCTTAGTACTCACCATATTTCTCCAAGATGAATTCCAAAAATGGGGTTCCTCATTTGCTATATAGAGGGCAGAATATAATTCCTCTTTGTCGAAGATTTGTTGTGCCGTAGACAGCGTCTCCATACTCAGCTAATTTGACTTCTAATTTTGGGACAATGATAGGCTAAGCATCGAAGATGTCGGTATAGGGTTGTTTCATTCCCAGCACCACAGTTTTTCTCCCACACTTCGGTTAGCCTCTTTGTCGAAGATACATGGTACCGCAAATAGCAGCTCCATACTTTGCTTTGCTTAGCTTCTAACTTTCAGACAATAATGGGCTAAGCATTAGAGACATCAGTATAGGGTTGTTGCATCCCTAACACAACAATTTTTTTATTGGCCTCTATGCCGCTTATTCCAAGCTTTCACATCAATACTAAGATTCCACTCGAAAATCTTTGGAATGGATTTCTAGCAACTAGCTTGTGATTTTTGAGTTGTTTGACATCAATGTTTAGAGCGAGCTCTAGTGAAGCATTCCTCAAAGGTGCGCGCGAACTTTCCTTATTAGTTGGCTTGGCCGCGGATTTCAATTGCAAGAATTGAGTGACAAGAACAATTTTCTTGATGATGGCAACGTTTGAACTTCCCTCTTCAAGTATAATCTCAAATTCAAGAAGGATTAAGGCGTTGTCATGGCTTAGAATGCATGTGCTTGTCATGACTTGAGATATATGAATATGCTATGGCTTGGCGTGCGCGGATCAACCAAGATTTTGGATGCGTGAGCTTGTCATAGCTTAGTGTTCATAAGCGTGTCACAGCTTTGGTGAGAGGGAATTGAGTTTGGATTTTCTTTGTCATTGGGTGCTCTGAGAAGGTTTCCATTTCACCCTAAGTGCAAATGTGATTTATATTAATAAGCGATAGTCATGGCCAAGCGAAATAGCATAAATGACTTATAAAAAATATTATAATTAAAAATTTGAAAGATTAAAATGGTTTAAACGATATGTATAAAAAAATGAATTAGCGAAAAGAGTGCTCGAGAGTCTTAGCTTAAGCACGCTTTAAACGATAGTATGTCGCTCGTATGACTTCAAAACTTGGCTTATGAAATGTCGCTTCTTAAAGACTTGATGTATGGTGTGTCGCAACCTTAAGGCTTGGTGCATGGAACGTCTAGCGCCTTACGGCGGGCCATTTAGCTATGGCTTTTAGCTCTTTGGTGAAGACTTCATTTAGCGATGATGCCAAAAATGTTTAGCTGCGAAGGGTCGCACACAGCAGCGATTATTATTGTGCCAAAATAATTTAATCACTTGCAGTAGCCCCCATATGCTCGGCGCTAACTCAACAACAATACAACTTGATGTATGGTATGTTGCTACCTCAAGGCTTGGTGTATGGAATATCTAACACCTTGTGGTGGGCCATTTAGCTATGACCTTTAGCTATTTGGTGAAGACTTCATTTAGCGGTGACGCCAAAAATATTCAGCTATGAAGGGTTGCACACAATGACAATTATTGTTGTGCCAAAATGAGTCAATCACCCGCGGCTCCCATATGCTCAGCGCATGAGGGGTTCTTGGTTTTGAAATTGATGTTTAGAGCTTTGCATTGTTGATTATTGGTTGGAACCGTCATACCCTTCGCGGTTGGATTTGTGGCTTGCCATTTTTGCATTTTCAAGCTACAACAAATTTTTTTTTCACAAATATCATGTAAAGCAAGAGATAAATGGTGATTCATCCATAAGAATGATATCTAAAATATATATATATATATGTATATATATATATATATACATATACATATATATATATATATATATATATACATATACATATACATATATATATATACATATACATATATACATATATACATATACATATACATATACATATATATATATATATATATATATATGGATGAGTGGAAGAATTTTTTTTTTTTCCTTGAATAAGAAAGTTGATTCTCCCTCCATCCTTCACTTCTTGGGTGGTTTCCGGAGGTTAGAGCGATTTCGTCACATGATTTGGAGCATCTCCAGCAGCTCAATGAGCTAAGGATAGAACTTTTTCAAGCTCAACTTCACAATGCTCTTCTTGCGCGGTAAAGCATCATACAACTTTCCTTGGAACGACAAGTTGGTGTGAGAAACACCATCTTTTCACTAGTTCCACACCTTTGGAGGCACCATTTCTCTTGTGTCAACTACTTGACTCCCCAGTGGAGTCGCCAAAATGTCAGGGACGTTTTTGCGACAAGAGCCGAAAATGCGAGAATGACCCAAATCTCCCCTTGGGTTCTTTAGAAGTGTTTATTTGTGGAGAGTCAAGCCCAAAATTCCAAATGTATAATGAACAAAAGGCTAATGGTGCTTTAGCAAGAGAAAATCAAAATGCTAATAATGAAAGTGCAAAAAAAGCATAAAAATATAATAGGTTTGAAACTTCGACCCACAGTCACATAGAAAAAGAAAATGAGGAAGGTCGTGAGGAAGAGAGGGAAGGTTCCACTATACTCATATTTCCACCCCTAAGGTTCAGAATTGTGAGAATGTCTCTTGGCTCAATGGGTTTTTGCTCTCAAGTTTTAGCTCTATAGGGAAAACGTGGTTTAACAGGTCTGAAACTTCGACTCATAGTCACACAGAAGAGGAAATTGAGGGAGGTCGTGAGGAAAAGAGGGAAGGTTCCCCTATACCCATATTTCCACCCCCAAGTTTCAGAATTGTAAGATTGTTGAATAGCTGAATGGGATTTTTGCTCTGAAGTTTCAGGGCTCTAGGTAGAACGTGGCTGCCCCTTTTTATAAGCTGAAGAGAGAGTTTTATATAGAGTTTGGGGTGTTGCTCTTGACTGGTCTTTGAGTAATGGAAGAGGCTTTTATCATCTATAATACCAATTTGGTGTTTTGGCTTGGGTTGCTTTTGTTTAGGGAAGAGTTTGGTAAGCTTTTTACATAATTTTGGAAATAAAGGAGGTTTGCTCTAATTGTTTGCCTTTGGTCAGACATTTCAGACCATTAGGAGGCTCACCTAAGTGAGGTCTAGTAGATGGAGTTGGCCAATGGGAGTCAAATATGTTTTAAAGGTAAAAATGGGTTAGGGCCATGCTTAAAAAAATAAAATATAATAAATTGAACCCACAAGGAAGTCGGGCTTGGTTGAGTCGGGCTTGTAGAAAATGTGTCACGAAAATGGGTATCAAAAAGGTCTCCACGTAAGTTACACATGCACACTCGACTATATATGCTGCGAGTACAATGTCGTCGCTCAGGTCGAAGTCATTGTCCCTACATATGTTACCGACTTTAATTGCATGTGCAAATACTAATGTGATACTATAATATGTAGGCTAAAAACAAGTTGTTAAACGTTATTGAACCTTTATTACTACTAGGGTCAAACTATTGTGGTACCAATAAATTAACAATCCTAAGCATATGCTTTCACGATTTCATCCAAGATTTCTAAAAATCATATATTCACATCTAGAGGGGAAAGTATAGAAACTCACTGGTGTTGGGAATCAGATGAGTCATTTAGCAAATCCATCCTTTTGTATACCTTGAGACTGCTTTACAGCTACTGAACAATGATCTAAAAGATATCAAGCTTAAAATTCAGAGCCTTGAAATACGGAAGATATCTAATGCTACAAAACCAAGAAAATTAATAATAAGAAAATAGTATAAGCACTGGTTATAGAATAAATAATAAACATTACAACCAGTTGATTAGACTGCCAAACCACAAGCACAAGGTATTTTTATACTAAACAATCACCCACTTCCTAACATACTTTTTAAATATTAATCATGATACAAATATATACAGTACCAAAGGAATACTCATATAATAAAATAATATAAAAGAGCAAACATGCCACAATAAAATAATCGATAACAATTTTTTTTTTTTTGAGAAGTGATACCATTGTTTTGAATGTCAAGGAACTCAAGGTTTCCATTTATTAGTAAAAACAGGTCCAATCAACTCAAACATGCAGCCTCAAAGAAGCTTAAAAAAAATAGTAGTTAAACAAGCCCAATTGCAATCAAAACTTCCAATAGAAACATTCCAATAATTGGCTTTTTTGCAAAACAATTACACTGGTTGAGGTGTGTGTCTACCAGTTCATTTTTCTGAAAATTCAGCTTAACTAAACCTTAATTCTAAACTAATTGGAACTGTTTGAAAATTTATATTAGTAGAGTAAAGAAAAAAAGGTATAATGAGATTTGCTGCAAATTTCTAAGACTTTGTGATCCAAGTGTACCCTCCAAACTGGACAAAAAAGTGTAAAAAGGAAATCTGATGTTGTAAGAAAATTCTTTGCATACTAAAAGGTAAAGCATGGTATACTCTGGAAGGCCAACTAAATCAAGATCATCTAAAATTGCAAACCACATGGACTGGAGATAAACTTGCTGCCAAAAAACATTAATAAAAACAATCACCCACTTCCAAACTAATAAAATCTTTCCAGCACATGAATGACTTCCATAAAGACAAAGAGCTAAAGTCATTATCCTTCCCTTCAAAAGGAATCTAATTATCAGTCTCCCTGTAGAACTAAACACAACAGTTTTATCTCATTCACTCGCTCTCATTTTTTTACTCTCTCTCTCTCTCTCTCTCTCTCTCCATATATGTGTGTGTGTGTATCTACATCCATGTTTATGTGCGTGTAAGATTTAGAAGCAAAGTACCTGACAATGATCCCTATATTCCTCTGGAAGCTCCTTAGTAGCCAACAATGCGTCAAGCATGCCAAAGTAGACCTGAGTTGGCATTTTGGTTATAAGAATTTAATTTAAATTTTTTTTTTTAAAAAAGCACTAAGTTGGTATAGAAAAGACAGTGAAGTAAGATGCTTCTGATATTCTTCTGCAGGTACATGACAAAGCACCTTTGAGAATCTTTTTTTTCCCCACAAAAAACATGCCCTTTCTCATTCTTCTCTAGCAGCTGCTTAACCTATATTAATTACCAATAAGTCACATTATTACAAGGATTTACTTGAATTAATGCTTCATTAATTTAATTCCTATCTCCTAATAGTTCAGTAGAGTCAATCTCAATTTAATGCAAACAAACTCTAAAAACAAAATGAGATTTTTGTGACCTTGTTGCACCAGAGGAATTCACTTAATTCAAGAATAGAAGTACTTGACCAAAGCACAAGCATCTACAGATTATGGCAGAAACAATGCAACTCAAATACCTAGAAATCTAATTTAATGAATATTGACAACGGTTCTGATGCTCCATTAATTTCAAACTCTTTACACTCAAAATGAAGCAGTAACTGACAAAAAAAAAAAGAGCGAGGATGCAACACAGTAGAAATTAGAAATGCTAAAGGTACAAGCTCATAAGATCATGGAAGAGCCATGAGGATAATAATCTATAACTGAAGATGTTCAACTTTGGAACCCTTAAACAACTTATCTCCCTTTGTAAAAACAACTTGAAAATTAAATTTTAGTAACTACTACTCCATAATAAACTCATGAGGGAGCCATAAAAATTACATAGTGGAAGATTTTTTATTCATTTGAAAAATTAAAGAATCACTTAGCAACTGTTATACCTATACACCCTTAATGGTGGCATCCAAAAGACATCTAACACTCTTGTCTAATCATGACCAGCAATTTTGCAGCAAACTTATTGGCAGAACCAGAAAACAACCAAAGCACACTAAACCAGAGCTCAGAACATGCTTCAAGGATTATATCCCATGACTTCTTCTTTCTAATCATAAACGACCATCATCAAATTTTACCACAAATAATAGTGCATAACCATCAAAAATACAAAAAACTCAGCTAAAAGAAGCATTGGAAAAACATATATAAATATACCAAGAAGTTGACATAGGAATGATGAGCATTGTCTTACATACACACTGATGGTAAGCATTAGTTTCGACCAATAAAAAAAAAAAGAAAAAAAATAGTGCAATAGGTACAACACTGAAAATTCGATTACTACACTAAGCCCAAACAACCCTATCGAGACAATCCCCTTTCCTTCACTAAAAATGAAATTCAAGGTGCCTTTGGTACTCTTTTTCTAGCCACTTTAGTTGGATGTTCTTGTCATCGCCAAGTGCAGCAAACATGTGCCTACCCCGCTCTTTTCCATGAAGTAGAGGGTGTTGAACAGATGAAGGTAATGACCCGAGTGCACCCCGGGAAGACTCAACACCATGTCCAGAATTGCTTTAACCTGAGTAATTGCTGTGGAAGCAATATCCATATGGGTACTTACACTTCTACTCTCAACAATAACATCTGAGATGCTCTTCAAAGAGTCAAACATCTCTTGCACAACTAAACGCTTTTTTCTTGATTTCTTACAAATTGGCTTGAAAAGGGGGACACTGGTTGCCAAGCTTTTCCCCTTAGTCACTGTTGGTCTTGCCCTCGACGATGATGGACCTTCAACCTCCATTGCGTAAACATTCACAAAGGGTTCACATTGGGGGTCAACAAATTTTGTGCTATCAACAAAGTCCCCAGACCCTTCAGTGGTTTCCTTTGGTATTTGACCGCTCGTGCAAAACACATTTTTCCCCGTTGCAACCGTGCCTTCAAACATGATGTTCAGGAAGTCACGATTCGACAAACTTTTATTTTTTAAGGTTTTTGCATTGGGACATGCCTACATGTGGACAACCAGTAGTTAGAACACAATAATATAGTTGTAGACAGTAAAGATTTTCACAATTATGTAAAGTGAACTAACCGCAATTTTTCGAGTCCACCACTCATCACTGGCCTCAAGCATTCCAGTTCCAGCATCATAACCCAACCCAATGTCATTGTCAAAACACTCGTTATACTGCTTCCACCCTTTTTTCAGATGATCCCATTTATTTTTAACCTATAGGTGAGTCACCACTTTTCCCATGGCACCCAACTGCTCAATCACTGTATCAACCCTAGTTTTGGTAAAAAAAATCCTCCTTTCCTCTTGCCGTCTATGACTTGAACAGCATAGAACTCACAAAAAGCTTGTAGTTCTTTAGGGTCTTTCCAGTCAGCTTTCGGATCATTACTACCACCGTTCTTCGATTTCTCTTTAACCATTTTTGCTACAACTTCCTTCTATACTTATTGAGGTATTTCAACAAACAGTTCATGTGCATATCATTTTTCAGTTAGGCATGCCCACATGAAAAATGTCAAGTAAACTCACGTATATCCAAATACAACAGAGGTAGGAAGAGAAACAATGGTATTACACGAAGGATCAAGAAACACACATACTAGTGTCATGGAAAACACAAAAGAACCACACACAAACATTGAACACAAAAACCACACACAAACGTTGAACATAAAAAACCACAGATTGATGAAGCCTCATAGAAAACAATATAACCACACACCAACAGATTAGAGAGCATGAGAAGTTAGACACAACTTACTCGTGAATGCAGAGACCTAAAGTGGCGGCAATGATGTCCCGAGAGGAGAGAAGGTGAGCTACTACTGATGAAGAACAAAGGGGATCTTTTCAGAGAGTTCCGCGTAATGGGTTTGCTTGTATCGTGTGTGTTCTGTTTTGATGGTTTTGTGGTTGGTGGGTAGGTGCAATTCATTGATGTGGTTTTGGACGGAGCATTGAAGAGCTTTGAAGGCATTCTGCCACGGTAGTTGAGAGGAAAGAAGAAAGCTGAAGATTCTGAAAATAGCCGTTGTGAAGAGCACACCATTTTGATCAGATGATATAGCTGTGCTTGTGCAATGAACAGTACAGGCACCGTGAAACATCCGTTGAGCGCACCGTTTTTCACAGTACACACACACGCCTTGGAGCTTAATGAAACAGTGCGTCTCAGCAGCGTTTCAGCTCTTTTCAATTCATTCCGAATGTTGCTGGCTTTGGTGTCCATGAACAGTACTTCAACACGCGTTTTCCATTTAATGAAACGGTGCGTTGAGCTTGCATTTCAACTCTTTCATTCTTGCGTTTCCTCAACGTTTATTTGTCTACTGTGTAGCGTGGGTCCTAGCAAATTTCCAAACGCAAACGTGAAACGCAGGAGTAAACGTGAATCCAAACAAATACTAATATTATAATACATGCACTAAGGTTTACGATAATGTCTATGTTGAACCGAAATAAATATATTAGTATTATTATTGTGATTTTTTTTTTTTTTTTTAGGGGGGTTGGAGGGGAATATTATTATTATTATTTATAATATGCGAAAAAGATAAAATTTCTTCTGCGGGTCGGGTCTACTTTACAATCAAGAATATTGCAACATATCTGAAGCAAATGCAGATCTGGATGAATACGGAACTATCAGTGGACTACATACATTCACATAGTAATGTAATAATAATCATCTTTATTTTAGTATTTCTTTTTCTGCTTTCCCATGCCTAGCTCAGCAGAAGAATCAATAAAGTGTTTACTGACCAGACACCACAAAAGCTACTATCTGCATTAAGATAAAGGATAAGATGGAGTTATATTATATATTCACAATTATTTAAAGTATATCTATGATCTAAATTGTACCACATTATTTAAAATTTTATTGTGGACTTTCTCCCTGTTCCACTACAAAATACCATAAATCTTAATCTTATCTCATAAACTTTCATAAATCCTAAACTTGAAGATAAAAAGTTTTGACTCTTTCTTGGTCTTTTATAATTGTAAATATTACTAGAAAATTTAAATATCTTGACAGTTGGATTAAACAAAATAAGAGAAGTCTCTTATTGTCAACCTTGTTCGTAAAAAAGTCTTGTTTCTCATAGGAAAAGATAAGCTTCAAATGTTTGAAACTTGGAGGAAATTAATAATGGATGTTATAAATTTAAGTCTCAAAATAACAAAAAGTCTCGTAAGAAAAGATAAGCTTCATATTTTGCTGAAATTAAAATTTTTTTACTGAAAGTATTATAGATAAAAGTTAGCTGAAATAGTATAGTGGAACTCATGAATAGTACCAAAAAATGTAATGAGATCTATAAATAATAATAAAAATAAGTTAACAAATTTCATTCATGCCAAATGCAGCTTAGTTCATTAAATTTGGAATATAAGGAGACTTGTATCATGTATGATGTAATTTGAAAGGTGTAAGGTGTGGTCAAATGTGAAGAAGATGATAATGGAGCCGTTCACATCAAATACCAAGACTAAGTATGTGTTAGGATCCAGATAAACCTGCGTTTGTGTTTTTAGTGTTTTACTTTTCTTTATCTTTTTTTCCTCCTACACGCGTTTCAGCTTTAAGAGACAAAGTGACTGTTCACGGGAACTACAACTACTTTATTAAAAAAAAATATTAAAAATGAGTCTCACGGTACTATTCACCTATTTAAAAATTATTTTCTTACAATATTTTCAATTTCCAACAAAATAAACTGTATTCAAACGGATGGTAAGAGATCTAACGAGATCTAACACTATCCTTGTACAGCCTCGAAACATCTTAACCAAGTACAACCTGGTCTACAACACAACTCTCACACTGACTGACACATAATATTTTATTTTATTTAAATGAAAAAACAAAAACAAAGAGATAAATTAAAATCACAGACCAAAAATCGAAAAGGAAATTCTTTCTTTCTTTAAAACAGTTTACTTACCAGATGTCTTTCATTTCCAGGAAATATATATATATATATATATATATATATAATATAATTTTAATTCTTCTTTGATCTGGATAAGGCTTCGGAGCTTCACTTTCTCCCTTATTTATTCTCTCTCTCTTTTTCCTTTTTTTATTATTAAAAATTAAAAAAAAAAAAAAAAACTCTGTGTGTTGCTGAGATATCAAGAACGGAGAAAATATCGGAGACCCATGTGCTTGTTTTATAGTAAGAGTATATTTAGATCAGAAATAGTATTTATATCCACCAACTAAGCTCATTAGTCTCTCTCTCACGCACTTGCTGCTTATCCAAATTTTATTTTATTTTATTTTATTAATTTCTGAAGACTAGTAAAAGTCCTATATTGATCACAAAGAAAGAAGGAAGCATGTCGATCACCATCGAACGCTCCAAATTCATGCAGTGTATTCCGATCTACGACTCGCCGCGGTTCCGGGCTGAGAGAGTGGGTGACGACGAGGACTCGTGTAGCTCTTCATCGATCGGGAGGAACAGTGTCAGTGATACTTCGGACGGTGGTGGTGGTGGTGATGATGATGAGTCTGGAGAGGAGAGTGAGGTTCAGAGCGCGTTTAAGGGACCCTTGGATACCATGAATGCTCTCCAGGAAGTTTTGCCGCTCAAGTATGTGTTTACTACTTTTCTGTTTCTGGGTCAAGCTTTCATTTTTATTTGATTTTACATTGTTTGATGCATTTAATTTTGGAGTGGTTTAAATAAGGAAAGTAAATTTGTGTATGCGCTTGTCTTGATGTCCTCTGAGTGGAGTTTTGATGAAGGGGTGGGGCTGATAAATTTGTGGGTTTTTAATTTCGTATCTTGTAGTCTCATAAGCTTTTATGCCATTTCTAGAATTTTGTTATCACAAATACGAAACCCCCTGAAATGATTGATGAAGTTGTTTGTGTCTTCTTGCATTTCATTACTCGTCTTAGGTAAAGCTCAAATTGCTGCACTTCAATTAGGTTACTTGATATGGAAATCATGCTCTGGCTGTTTCCTTTATCTACATCCTTGTACTAAGTGTGTCTACACTGTTACTGAATGGAGTTTTGTTTTAGTCGGGAAGCTTAATTTTCCCAAAATCAAATGGAGCGTAAAGAGGTGTAGCATGCCGTAGCCAAACGAGTTGTAAAAATAATAGAAGGACGTGAAAAAGTGCTGATTATTAATGTTTAGGAGCTTGAATTCTAGGAGCATATAAAATCAACTTTATCTTAATATGGCCTATTAACTAGTACCTATTACCTATAAGAGTGATGATGTACAAGAAGTGAATATCTAATTTCTATAACTTAAGTAAATACTGATTTATTTCCATTCAAAATAAGAGAAAATGAGTTTTTAACACACTTGTATTCCACATCATTAGTATTCTAATTCTAAATATGCCAATTTCCAGCTTTAACTGCCTATGTTTGTATTAGGTTGAAGTAGAAAAGAGCGAGTCTATAGATTAGAATTATAGGTCTTCTTGCTTAAGAAGACTAATTCTATGGAAGCAGGCTTCAAGCTTATATATGCAATTTTCTATTACATGTTTCCATGGTCTTTTCTTGCGTGAAAACAATTTGACGCATAACTGGAGTGTTTTTCCCTTGGAGATCATTTTAACTGGAACAAATGGATCTTCAACTTCAAGATTATAAAATATAAACACATGAGCATGTAGCACTTGTCTTTCTTACAAATGTAATAGTTGGCTGATAAATAAAAGTTATGCTGTCCATCATTTTCATTGTTACCATCTGGTTTCTTAATTTTCTTGCAATGTTGTGCTTTGTCTCATTTCAGGAGAGGCATATCTAATTTTTATAGTGGCAAGTCAAAGTCCTTCACAAGCCTAGCAGATGCCTCATCTGCTACCTCTATTAAAGACCTTGAAAAGGTAGAAAATCCCTACACCAGGAAACGCAAGAATTTATTAGCGCATAATTTCTTGGACAAGAATCACAATTACCCTTTGAAAAACAATGGTGGTGGGATATCAAAGAGACCAGCCAACTCCAGTCGAAGCACAACTGCAGTCGAGGACTCAAACTCAGTTTCAACATCCCCTTCTCTCTGCCTTCCACCTCTGCATCCACATGGTAAAACACCACCCAGCAGCAGCTCATCACCATCGCCTCCACGGCGAAATTCTCCATGGCGGTCATTCTCTCTGTCTGATCTACAGTGTGTTGCTGCAGCAACTCCTAACATATCTAGCTTGGCAATTTGTAGTCGAGATGAGGAAAACAAATTACATTGACAAGCTTGTGTTTCATCCCATGCCGAGTTTGAAAGTTGGAAGCATGTTTGTGTGTTAATTCTTTGCAGGCAGTCTCCTTGATTAATATGGAAATTTTGCCGATTGTACTCGCAGCTAAAGGTATCATGCCGGGGCATTTCTAGAATATGATCATAACAATGCTGCCCCCGCTCACCCCACTTCATTCCACTTTCGCAATCATGTAATGACTACAATGCTTTATTACTGTATCATAGAAGAACTTAAAGTTTGCTCCTCTTGTTTAAGCTATTTTAATTGTCATCAATCTATGAAAGCAATTATCCTGCTTGTAGAGAATTCTAGAGGCGTGGGGGGAAGCATTAATTTAGAGTTGACGAGTGGGGCGATTGGATTATTAATTTGTTGGTGGGAGTCGAGAGCAAGCAAATCCGTGTTTTTCTTTAAAAGCTTCCCATAATAGCTAGCAGTTTAACTTTAAAATATCACATCTCACTTGTTTCTTATTGAAATGCGTTGTTCTTAAGCTCAAATTGAAACTTTGGATGTCTACTTTCCAATAAAAAAATTTATTTGACTATTTCTAAACGGCCAATATACTTTGTGAACGTTAAAATCAATCTGCGTGACTCTGTCATAATGCCTTTTGAAGGGTTCCATAATGATTATTTGGATAAATTTTCACAATTTTCATAGAAATTCCCAAGAATTCGCATAATTATTATTTGGGTAAATTTTCACCATTCTCGTAGAGATTCACAAGAATTCTCTCAAGAGTACTACTTGAATAAGTCTCGGCTTAGTTGTGTCCTGGGTACAAATTTATAGCAATTCTTTAGTATCATTTTTGTGGGGGAAAAGTATTATCTAAGGATAATGAAGTGATCGTGCCTCTAAACCCTTTGTTATCTAATTATTTTGTAATTCCTTTACTGAATTACATATATTTTCCTAACATAAACATGACTTCAAAAACACCAAGATAGAGGGATGGGAGAGAATTTTAAATTTCGAGATCCTTTCTCTTTTATAAATATAAGAAGAAATCATTTGAAATTGGACTTTTGGCTCATCAAATTTTAATATATATATATATATATATATATATTTTTTAATAAAGAAATTAGGTTGCTTTCATACAACACCTCTCACTACAAGTGGCATGACTAAAGTTTCATTAGTAATCATTTCCTACCTCTTATACATCATTCACATATCTCTCAAGCCATCTCAATCATCCATCCAAAACCCTAGACAGCAAAAAATTCATCAAACACCTGAAATACTTTTTGATTAAACTCAAAAGTGACTTAAGAAAAGATCTAGTCACATTTGCGTTATATTCCAAAATGACTAATCTAGTCATAAGTAAAGTTCATTGTAGTTGTTAATAAAACCTTGATCAACCTATATGGCTGATGTGGGAGATCGCCCTTCAAGATCATCATCTCAAACTCATGATGATGAGATCTTTAAGTCAATTTCAAGAGTCTTTCATCCACAAAATCTGAAGACATCAGGTTGCACATTAAAAATTAACAACGTACACAACAAGAAGAAGCACAATCTACCATGCAGTTGACAAATCCATGGATCAATCCAAGAAAGCAAGGCCAATAACTTATTCTATATTTTTTATAGTGATCTGCCATCATATCATTTATAAGAGGACATGCATGTAGGTAAAGATCCAAACTTAATTTAATTTTCATCATAATTGGTTGGATGAAAGCATAAACTTTGATAATATGGGTTAATTCATATGCTCATGGATATAATACTATAATCATGCATTAGATCTAGGTTTAGAATAGGAATACTACTAAATATCACAAGATGAGGATATTATATTCAAGCAATTCATAGCATGGTATCATGTTGGATGAATGTGCATACATGACATAGTCATCAATTTTCTAAAGATTGATGTACGGATAGAATAGAATGGGTGCTTAACTCATTCCTATCTTTGTAACCTAGCATTTGAATCTATATCTTGAGTTTGTAGACCGAGTCCTTTTCTTCTTCTTCTTTTTTTTTTGGAATTTTTTAGATTATAATTAGAAAATAACGCAATATACTTTTCTTGTTCTAGATTTTAACGCTTTTACCATAAGTTACTTTAAGCTTTCAGTGAAGTTGTGTAAGGAGATAGATGTCTAGATATGAAAGTTTTGGTGGGGTCATAAATGGAGATAGAAGATCCACTTACTAGGTTAGATGTGAGAAATATTTTTGGCCAAAATAAGTGGGGGGTTTGGGCTCTGCGAAAATTCAACGGTGCACTCCTAGTTACACAAGTGTGGCACATTTTCCATAATATTAATTATCTATTATATATACAAAGTTTTCAAAGCAAAAGTATTTCTCTAAAGGCTACATTTTGGAAGTAAAGGAAAATAAATCTAGGTCATATATATGCATGGAAGAGTATTTTCAAAGCAATCGATGTTATTCAAGATAAGACTCTTTGGACAATAGGGGATTATATATATATAGAAGGATAGGTGGTTACCACAACCAAATAACCATTGAGTTATTAGTCCACCACACACACATCGAGTAGAGAGTAGGGTGCCCGAGAAGTAAATAAAGATGGTAGAACCTGGAATGAAGAAGTACTAATATGGCACATGTTTATAAACCATGAAGCAGAAGCAATCCTGATGATCCCACTAAGTGTTAGAATGCAAGGAGGTAAATTGGTTTGGTTGGGTACTCTTAGGGGTGTCAATTCAGATTAGCGTGTCGAGTTCGTGTCGTATCAAAGTAGGGGTATTCAACTAAATAGCTTAACCCGAACTTGGTCCATTTAATAATCGTGTTATGATCCTTCAACTCTAACCCCGACCTGTTAATAAGGCGAGTTTACTTGACCTAACCCACTTGACATGCTTAATAAACGGGTCGTGTTAGGTTGATATGAATGTAACACAACTCATTTCAACTTACATAATACTCTTTCCGTCCTAGTTTGTTTGTCATCTACTTCATTTTGAGATGTCTCAAAATATTGTCCTATTTCTAAAATTAGAAGTCATTAATTTATTAATATTCCTATTATGCTCCTATTGTATTTCCAAAACTATTTGAAAAGAAAACCAATAAATATTTTAAAAAATCAATATTAATTAAAAAGATAAACTAGAATTTGTATTTGAAGTAATCCAAAATTGCTTGGAGCCAATACCCAATAGTTTTTGTATTGTGGTAGTAGTAGATTTTTCAAATTTGATTAAGAGGATAAGTTACAATTTGTGCAGTGTAATTTCAAAAATGCTAATACTACTAAGGAGCAGATTTTTGTACCTGTAATTTTAGATTTAATATTCCTATTTTTTGATAAATTTATTTAAGGGTAGTTTGGAAAATTATACATTTTTTTAAGGCAGACAAGACAATAAATGATGTTCCCTTAAAAAAATTTGATTTTTGAAATAGGACAAACAAATTGGGATGGATTGAGTATTAAATATAACATTCATCTAGAAATAAATTTTTTTTTTACATCCCAAATATAGTGCATGCACTTCAAGTCTTCAACCCACATTCAAAATAATATAGTTTAACAAAAATATAATATCTATCTAGAAATAAGTTCTTTACACTCCAAAAGAAGTGCATACACTTCAACCCAAATTCAAAATAACATAGTTCAACAAAAATATAATATCCTCAGAACTCGCCCAATGCTAAGTATCAGTATTGAAAGAGTTTGAGCAAACAGTAGACTAATCCTAACTATGACTACGATTATCATCCATAGATTCTTTGTTGATGTCCAAATTCATAACATCTCCCACAAGCTCATCCAATTTCATTTGTGCAAGTTCTATGCCAAAATATATATATATATATATATATATATATATATATTAGTAGTTATAAAATATGATCATGCCTCAACAGTTTTACAATAACTAAATAATAATAATATAAGAGAAATAATAACTAACAAAACAAATAATATTACCTTTCTGTCTATACATCCAATCTCTAGTGCAAACCAATGCCTCAACAGTGTTTAGCCTTAATGAACTCCTAAATTGATCAATCACTCTCCCACCAACACTATAATTAGACTCTAAGGCAACATTAGAAATAGGAACACTCAAAACATCACAAGCCATGGAAACTAATCCAAGGAATCATAACTGATTTGCTTTCCAAAATGAGAGAATATCTAAGTTTGCACTCTTGTCCACTCTTGGCTCATCCAAATAGAGTTCTAATTGACTTTTTTGTGAATGGGTAAACTCCTCATCAATTTCAAATGAATCAAATTCCTAGATAAACAACAATGTCAATTTAAAAAAAAAAAATTAGATATTTATAAGAAGGTTTATAGAGTTAGGGTTTGTAGGGTTTAGATCAGATCTAAGGTTTGTAAAGTTTTAATTTCCAATTATACCCCTTGTAAGCTTTTGTAATTACTCACTTTTCTTTTTAAATTTAAAATATAGGTTGGATATAAAAGGTATTTGACAAATCTAAGATAAAATAAATATTTATTTGTTATACGACTTAAACGGGTTGTGTTAAATGGGTCATTTCAGGTTGGTACAAATAAATTGGTATGTTAAACGTGTCTATTGCGGGTTATGCGAGTTGACCCGTTTATGACATGTTTCTTATCATGTCGTTTTTAGGTTGACTTATTTATGACCCAAACCCGCTAAGGTTCAACCCTAACCCACAAAAACCCATGTCGGGTTGTGTCGTGTTCACAGATTGAGTTGAACATTGACACCACTAGGTACTCCACATGGATTGTGTACTATTTCTAGTGCATAATGTACTTGCCAAGGTTAAATCCTAATTCTTAAAGTGAGCTTTGCATGATGCCATTCCCATGAAAGTGGACTTATTTAAGACAAAGTTCATTCATTCATGAAGCGTAGCTACTTTGAATCCTATTTGATGGGCTAATAATAAGATACAAATCATGCACTTTGTTCATTTAATTCTATTAGACTAGTATTGTGGCTCAAGTTAGGCTTGCTTAAATAAGAGATTAACTTATTATTTCATATCTTCGATCGATGATATAATAGTGGAAAACATATGATTGTTATGCTGTCCTAGGTAATTCCGCAAAGGAATAATAAATTTTTTAGGGTGAAGCAACCCCATCACTTCAGTGACTAATTTGGTCAGATATGAACAAAACTTACTGAATGAGTTCCTATCACACCAGCCGATCGAACAACAAACCTTTAAAAATCGAAGATCAGTACAAAGTAGTCATATATAGGAGCCACCAGATGGACATTTTTAAGGTGAAATTTTATAGAGCAGTTTTCTTAGATAAAAATTGAGCGGGCTTAGTTGAGTACGGTCATTCCGATCCAGATCAAACTGGTTCCATGTTTGTTGCATTAAACAAAATATCTGAATGCACTTAATGATAGAGGAATCAAGGTATATTATGGAAAAAATGACGATGCAATTTTGCAAGGAGTGTAGAGTTTTTTTTTTTACAAGATTGAAATTCTAATCTAACCTAATCTAAGTATATATATATATATATATATATATATATATATATATATATATATGTGTGTGTGTGTGTGTGGTTCCATGTTTGTTGCATTAAACAAAATATCTGAATGCACTTAATGATAGAGGAATCAAGGTATATTATGGAAAAAATGACGATGCAATTTTGCAAGGAGTGTAGAGTTTTTTTTTTTTTTTTTTTTTTTTTTTTTTTTTAAAAGATTGAAATTCTAATCTAACCTAATCTAAGTATATATATATATATATATATATATATGTGTGTGTGTGTGTGTGTGTGTGTGTGTGAAACTCCCTTCTAAAGACTTGAACCTTGACCCTTGGCCCCACACCTTACAAACACTTATGTTTGTAGAGTATAGAGTTGATAGAGCAATATTGGACGGGTGATTATTATGAATGCAAATAAAAATGAAGTTGTAAAGCATGCTTAGTATGTGAGTTTGCCATGTAGGCAGCTAAGGCAACATCGTGGCCACGCGTTAGCAAGGAAAGCAAAAGAAATGCTCATGTGTAGAGGTGAAGCTATGTAATAGGGTGGAGCCATAGCTCCGCCAAAATTTTGAAACTTTTAATATATATATATAAAATTATTTTAATGTTTTCAAAATTTAGTCTATAAAAATCAAGATTTTCAAACCCGAACCAGATTGAGAGGTTGGACTGTGAAAATCGGGAACCGAGATGAAAACTGGTTTTTTAAGCATAAAGAACCAGATTTTTTGTTAATTCCGTGAACCCCTAAAACCGGGGTTGGACCGCACGAACTGGTGGCAAGAACCGTGAACCCGTTTGCATTTTTTTATTTATTTATAAAAACAACTTAACGCGATTTTATTCTACTTAATTAAATTATCCATCTCTTACAAGGAATAAAAAAAAATTATAATTAAAATCCTTCAAAGATATTCAACTTTACTTCAAAAATTAATCATAAATTTAAATGTTTTCATGGTTATTATTTTATTTTATTAACTTTCTTATTTAATTATTAAATATATGCTTGAAAATCATTAAATTTCCCTCACATATATAGATATATTGTCAATTTTGCTAGTTCTATAAATTTAATATCTATATTTAGGTTTTAATTAATTATTAAATTAATTATGATGTCATCACGGTTCGATCTCAAAAACCTTGAACCTCTCCCTTTTATGGTTCAATGAACGGTCTGGGTCTGAAAACCTTAATAAAAATAAGAGTTGGCCATCCTGAATATTTGAATTAGTTCAATAATGCTTTTAAAAAATTAATTGGTCTAATAGTTGTTGAGGAGAAAATTTTGATGTTCCCAAATAAAATATGGAGTAGCCAAGCCGAAATTCAACGATGGACCCTTGAAATAAAGCCCAAAGGCTTTCGGTGTTGTGTAAGTCCGCCCAAGCAAGAGATAGAGGTTGCAACCTAACAAGAAGACAACAATAAAATACAATAAACACGTTACTATTGTTAGTTTGTTATATTATTAGTCATTTTACAGCATCATAGTCCAAATCAGTCTTCTAGTGGTACGGTATTATCTTCAACGGTAGGATAATTTCAGGTTAATAAGTGTGCTTACATGGTAAAAATAATATGTTTTCCTTATTATTATTAAGTCAACTTAATGGAAAACTTTCATAGTATCCAAAACATTATGGCCTTCATCATAATAATAATAAACAAGGATTAAAGGCTTTGAATGTTCAATTAGTGTATAAAACACCTTGAACGTTTAGAACCCCAATTTACAAATTATCAATTCAAGTTTATTATCAAGCAATTAATGTGCGGAATTTGAACATAAGCATAAAACAGAATTGATCAACAATCTTAGACCAAATAAAATCACATTCACAGTAGAAATTAAATGGAAAAGATTAAGGGAAGATAGATACAAACACAAGGACAACACACGATGTGTTATCGAAGAGGAAACTGAAGCCCTCGGCATAAAACCTCTCTGCCGCTCTCCAAGCAGTAAATAATCCACTAAAGAATGTAGTTGGGATACATGAACAGCAGAAGACCCTCTAAGCCTAATCTACCCAGTGTACCTAAGTCCACTAAGTTCCTACTCCAACGAGGTTACGCCGAACCTATTTCTTTTTTAGCTTTCCGGATTCCGCTATTGACCATAGCATCAACCAATATGAAATTGGTCCATTCTTAACTGCTTCCCAAAGCACCAAACAGCCTTCTCACAGGTATGGTGAGAAAATGTTTTGGTAATGTACCTCTCAAGGATGTAACAATGGAGAGGAAGAGAATAGAGGAATTTGAAGAGTCTCTATGTGAAGATTGAGGATGAGTCAATCTTGTTTTTCTCTAGGGTTTCTCTCTCAAAATTCTCTCTAGAAGCTCTCTACATTTCGTGGGTATAAGGGGTATTTATACTAAGATGAGAGTGGAATGCGAAGAGTCAGGTTTTTCAAAACAGAGCTGGTTAGCGGCTTGGCCTCGCGACTTGACTAAGTCGCGAGTTCAAGCCGCGAGTTAACAGAACGACCAAGCTGGACTTTTTGTCCTGTAGTGCTCCAACTGGCATGACTGTTCATCTTCTTTGCACACTTCACTCGTGTGCTGCAGTAGGCGACTTGCCAGTCGCGAGTCACTCGCGAGTCCCAGCCGCGAGTCTTTGCATCCTTGTACAATCTTGAGCATTACTTCACACTCTCTCACTCATTACCCTTACATGATTCCCACCTAAATACAGGATTACTAATTGCTAAAATACAAGCAAATTTGGCATGGAATAAAGCCAACAAGGTGGTTGATAAAATTCAACCTTACAGGCTTCATAGTTACAAATAAAAGAGGAAAAATATGATGGAATGAAGGGAGAGAGAGATCCTAGCTCAGTGTAGCAAGTATTAAACTAAGATTTTGGTGAGTGTGTATTTATAAGGCATGAATGAGGTGAATGTGAGCCATTTTGAGTGAGTGAGATGAGATTAATACTAAGATTAAGGCTTTTTGTGAGTGGTGGGCTGTTTATGACTAGTTGAGAGACACTTATGGGCTGTGATTGTGTGAAAGGGGGAAAGAAGTATCTGAGATTAGATGAGTGTGGGCTAAAGATGGTGAGTGGTGAGCTTGAGGAAAGCTAAACCACAAGCAAAGTAGTAAACAAACCAAGAGTTTTAGAGAGGGTAGCTGTCCTTTGGTCAATTATGGGACGTTTATGGAGTAGGAAGGTGTAAGCCAAGTGGTGAATGTTGGTGTTATGGTGACTATAGGTTGAGAAAGGTTGTGAGTGAGCTCAAGATAGCTTGAGGAAGCTTAAAGAAAGCTTGATAGGGACTAAATTTCTGCATAATGAAGTCAATGACAAAAAATTTTAGAGAGGCTCCCCCCCTCTGTGGGCTGAGGTGTGTATGTTTTTATAATGGAGTTTTAGAGAAGTATTAATTAACAAGAATTCAAAAAACGTATGACTAATCAGAGGTAGTGAATCAAGGTTAATTTTCATGGGATTTTTTGTCAGAAATAGGAGATTTACTTTAGGGGTTGCCTTGCCTCTTTGGTAATGATGGGATTTTAGAGTGCTTTGCATTAAATGCCAGGATTTCTGGGACTGAGCCTAATCAATGAGATTAAGGCGTGTATCAGGAACGAATCCTAATGTTGCAACTGAGATTTGGTCCCCTCAAGAAGTAAGATTTAACACCCCAAGCCAGGTGTCAAGCCCTAAATCCACTTCAGGGGGTTCCGCTGGAGATCCTTTTATGCCTTCCAAACCACATGTTCCCAATTTTTCCCCTTTAGGATTTATGGGCTTGGCACATGAATCATGTCTTGAACGGTTTTGCCATTTATAGCATCAATTTGCTGAAGTTTGGATAACTTGGTTTTAGGTACAGTCTTGAGGAAGATGATGGAGTTTCATCGTCCTTCAGACTTCAGCTGATATGACAACCCTCGAGTACTATTCACGTTAAGTAGAGGGTAGCAGAAAACTGATGCGACAACCCCTAGTTCATCCTCAAAGGCTTGGTTCTCTTGTAGGGGTCTCTAGTTGTTTTTTGATTAGGCATGAACAAGGGCTGGTTGCCCACTTTCAAGCCTCTTGCTGGGGACCTTTTTGGACTGGAACTTTGCTCCATTTCAGCACTTTTAGTTGGGCCACATGGCCCTTTCTTTGCTTGGGCTTGTTCCCTACTCCATTAGACTCGTAGGCCTACAAAATGGGCATTAAAGACATGCTTTGCCATGAGTTTTTTACTCCTCATGGGTTTTAGTTGTTAGTAGAAATAAAATGAATCCATGAGCTTTAATAAATATTTATGATAGATTTTGGGTATTAATTCCACGGGCTTTAAATAACTACTTGTATAATTTCTCATAATTTTTACTATGGATTATTTTGTAAATGATATTTTCTTTGGGGCTTTTTTAAATAATGACCTCCAATATTGTTCTTGAGAATAATATTTACCATGGGTTCTAAATAAATATGGTAACAACCACTATAATGGAATAATGTGATGTTCTCATGAGTTTCTCTATAGATAATCATAATGGACACGTAGGATGAATAATTTCCATGAGTTTTGGTAATAAATATTATGAATGTTGTGATGTAAGATAGATAGTGAACATGAGTTTATAATATGAAATAAATAAACGTCATGGGTCTAATAATCATAACTTTCCATTGGTTTTTATAAAATGATTGCCATGGGTTTTGAGAATAGATAATTCATAAATTCCATGAGCTTATAATATTGTAGTAATAGGTTTAAGAATCTAAAGTATCATTCATCAGTGGACTTTTAAGTGAAATAATTATGATATAGTATTTTGCCAAGTATTAATAACCTTGGGCTTTTGATAAAATAGTGTCAAGTAGTTAACTTGGACTTTTAATAGTGTCAACGTAAGTTGGGTTTTTGATATTGCCAATAAGAATTGGGCTTTGATATTGCTAGCAAGAACTGGGCTTTGATATTGCCAATGAGAATTGGGTTTTGATATTGCCAATGAAAATTAGGCTTTAAATATTCCCGCCAGCAAGAATTGGGCTTCGATATTGTCAATGAGAATTGAGTTTTGATATTGCCAATGAAAATTGGGTTTTAAATATTGCCAACAAGAACTAGGCTTTGATATTGCCAATGAGAATCGTGTTTTGATATTGTTAATGTGAATTGGGTTTTAGATAAATAAATTGCTATGGGCTTTGATTATGGATTTGAATTCCATTGATAAAATTGTTTTACCATGGATTTGAATCATTGGCTTTTCAAATATTGCCAAGCATAAGTATTCTTGGACTTTAAATAGAATAGGATGTGTTTATTGAGTTCATAGGGCCGGTTTTGGGCTTATTTAAATAATGATAATAAAATTGGATAAAATATGAGTTTTTGGGCTTTTTTATGATATTTTATATCATAACTCAATTTAGATAATGAGATATGAAACATTTGTGATTAACATAATAATAGAGAAAAAAATATTTGGGAAAACCCAATAACTTATTAGTGGTGTTTGAAAATAAATAGGTGATACTCAAATAAAATTAGGTGTAAAAAAAAAAAAGTACCCTAACAATAGTTATAAAGATATAACTTTATTTTTCGCAACTTTATTTTTCGCAATTCTATTTTTTATTATAAAATGTGGTCTTATATCTTTTAAATATTTGATAAAGTTTGGCACCAAACATATTTGAATATATCTTTTTCAACTCGTTATGTAGCAATTAACAAGTTATTGACTCATTAAAAAAAATGTTGTCACTAAAACTACATATGAAATATCTCTTTAGTTGCCATATAATGGGTTAGAGCAAGATAACTTCAAATATGTTTAGAGCTTAACTTATTTCTTCAAGTTTTGGATCATTCATGTTTTTAAAAATTTCATTAGTTCAATTGAAAGATTTTATTTATTTATTTACTTTAGTGTAAAATTTGCGAAAATGAAACTTTTTAAGAATTTCACTGTGAAAATGGAAAAAATGAATTTTATTTTATGAAAGATTGCCATCAAACATAATTTTGTTAAAAATACTAAGCTCTTTTTTTTTTTTTGGGTGTGTGTATATATAACTTATCAAATAGAAAAGTGTATATATATATATATATATATATATATATATGTGTGTATGTATAATAAAAAAGTGCGCGTATAAAAATCAAAATAATGATTAAATTATAATAAAGGAACTGATTATTAGGTAATCGTTTTCACATTTCACAAATCAAAATAATGCAATTAATAAAGTAACTAATATATGTCTTCTTATTATAGGATGAACCAGTAGATGCTTTCTTTTCAATGGAAAAATTTACTGAATATATAGAATAATGCTACAGTCACAAATTATTTTACAATATTTTTACAAAATGTTGATGTGGCTAACCTCTTATTGGTTTTTATCTAGACCCACTGTTAATATCACATTTTCATTTACCAATAATCAGTAATCACTCACCACTTCAACAGTTTGTAAAATTTTTTGTAAAATAGTTTGTATCTCTAATATTATTCGAATCCATATCACATGCTTACAAAATACAAAACATAGAGTATACTCATTACTTAGTAAGTAATCCAGTTTGCAACTTGCCGCTGAATCTACATGCAATAAATTGAATTTGATTATATACTACTTAGTCATGAAGGAGAGAATTGAGAGTTGAAACAAATTGAAAAATTAACACACACATACATATATATACACACACTTTTAAACTAAATTGTTATTCTCTGTAAGTTCTAGTTAGCTCAGCTAGTAAAGTTTTCGATGGTTATATAAGAGATTTAGGGTTCATTTCCCGCTTACACCAAAAATTGATTGGTGTCTTGATTTTGTGATAATGAGTTATCATCAGGAGTGAACGTCATAAGTTGAAACTCTCTCAAAAAAACATTTCTATTCTCCGACCCATCAGACTATTGTATAATTTTTTAATTGCCAAAAATATGGCTTCCAAACAAGGAAAGATTATTAATGACCCAACTTGCAATTTCTACAGAAAGGTTCAAAACATTAATTATGCATTATCATATATGAATTCTTACCTAAAACAGATGTTGAAAAAAAGATAATCATTGTAATATGAAGAGGACTTTGATAAGAACAACATTATGATACTAACTCATTTCTGGTTTACATAAGTACTAGACTGACAACGTATATAAATTTTCACAGACTACGAAGTCATATTTGTGCGACTTTAAGAGCCTCCTGACCTTGGCTATCCTAGTTGGTTGACAATAAGTTCACAGTGAATACCAGTTTTACTTAAGAAGAATTACCTCCAGGTTTCTTTGCACTTTATTATAAATTGATTGTCAATATTTGAACTTTTTTTTTTCTTTTTTGGTATTGTTGGCATGAAACTTAATGTCTTTTGCACAATGAATTTTGTTTAAGTAATTCCTTTTAATTACATATTTGGTCATAAAATTTCTTAGAAGATGCTAGTCTTGACCAAATTGGCTTCTCTAGCATGTCGAGCATGCATTGACATTATCTCTCTTTTAGTTATTTTAGTATTGTGACCATGAATTTTAATTCTTCTTTGATTCATATTTGTCCTTGACTTGAAATTTATAAAATTTTGTTAATAGAAATTATGATGACAAAAATAATATTGACAATTACATTTCTTAACCAGGATCTTGTTGCCTTATTACCAGAGTTAAGATATGATGGCTTCCTCATCTTCTTTTGTCTCTCAAGAGGAGTTCAATACATTCTATACAATTGACCGGAAGATTTACACCCTCCTTGTAATCAACCTTTGGCGAGATCCAGTGGAGACTATGCAAATTATGGCCTTATGGCTTTGGCTGGAGCGGGTGGGCTTTAATAATGTTGTGCATAAGATGTTATCTTTGCCTTACACTTTAGTCAATGAGCTCGCAGATGAGGCTATCATATGCCTCAATTGCATCAACACCAACCAAATACCGACCTCATCTGAGAACAATGATATTCCTCTCACCCAAAGTTTGATGGATAAAGAGATATCTCTCCAATTTTTCCTAGAAAATCGATTAAATGGTATTGTAGGGATCGCCAAAATTGTGAATGAGGTATGTATTAGAGCACTCTCAGACATCATGCAGCAAGCCGTTGAGAGAAATGCTTCTCAAAGTTTAGTAGAGAGCCAAATGTTGATGATGCCACCTTCTGCTTCCATTCACCAATCCTTAGTCCACCCTGGACTTCGTCAACCTAGAACCTCAGGAAATGAGGTACCAGCAGATGATAGGACCATGTTTGTTACATTCTCTAAAGGTTACCCTGTACATGAATGGGAAGTTAGAGAATTCTTTACTAGATCATATGGGGATTGTATAGAGTCTTTGCACATGCAAGAAGTGCAGCCGCATCAACAAGCATTGTATGCTCGTATCGTTTTCCACAATGCTTCAAATATGGAAATGATACTTGGTGGCTTGGGAAAGGTAAAATTTATTATTAATGGTAAGCATGTTTGGGCTCGAAAATTTGTGCCAAAGCGTGCAAGATCCTCATTGTTGCCGCCATTGCCAACAACATCACATTTGCCAGGCACCTCATTTCGACCATAGTTTATTAATTTTAGATGAAAGGGGTGTTTAGTTGTTATGTCATGTTTTCTTAAGTTATTGGAACAACATATTTGAATGAAGTTCTAGAAGAACAATATTGTTGGAATATTGTTTTATTACCATCAAACCGAAAGAATGAATGGAAAAATAAGGAAATCTTTGTAGAAAAGTTTTAAGAGTAATGCTACAGTTACAAATTATTTTACAATATTTTTACAAAATGTTGATATGACCGATTTTTAATTAATTTTCATCTAGGCTCACCATTAATATTACTTTTTCATTTAACAATAATCATTCACCACACTAACAGTTTGCAAAATTTTTTGTAAAATAGTTTGTATCTCTAACCGTACTCAAGTTTTAATTCTTTCACCTTAAGTAAATTCAAATTTAAATATATTTAACAAAATTTACTGCACACATTAATGCTACTTTTGTTGAATCTTAATGGTACTGGTGGTGCATTGATGATGTTATTTATGATATCTAAATTGATGATTTTAAAAATAATAAAAAAATTGAAGAAGGAACAAAGTCAATAAATGTTGTTAATAATTTGAATTACTATCAACACAATTTGAATTCCCTACATTTATTGGGGAAAAAAAAAATCCTTACATATAAGACATTAACTTTCTTCAGTAATTAATTTTATTGTGTTAGACAATTGACCAATCATTTGTTATCTTTCAATAATGATAATGAGCAGACTTTTTATTACACTTTTTAAATAAGGACTTTGTTAATAGGTGCCGGTCAGCATCTATTAATAAACCAACTATGGTTCATTTATGATCATTCACAAATCCCACCTGCATAGGAAATTAGTAAAGTTTTTACTTTTCAGCTGTAATTTTGTAAGATGATTTGACTTTCTCCATCTAAACTGACACACATTTAATACATATTCAGTTTTTTCCATATCCCTAAAAAAACGTAAATAATTTATTTTAAATTTTATCACATTAATGGGTGCTATACAACACCCGTTAATAGCACCCTCTAAATAAACATGCTTTAGAGGATTGACCATTACCCTTTTTCATTCAATATTTGACACAATTTTTCCATAACTTTCTAAGAAGGCAAGTTGTGAGTAGTAGACAAAAAGTTCTAAAATCATAAAAGCTCCCCATTAATAGCTCACCTCTTAACAAACTTCCTAATCCCATTGTCCATGATTGACTAAACAGTATGTAGAAAGAAACTAAACAGTGGTCACCATTACATTCATTTCAGGACAAAACTTAGATACAGTACTTTAGGTGATGTTCCTTAGATTTTCCTCTTAAAATTCAACCATGTGTCTACTTAACTAAAAAGATATACTTTCATCCCATGAGAAAAAATCCACATGACTAAATTTTAAGAGGAGAACTTAGGGAACAGTACCTAAATACTGTACCTAAGTCTTGCCCTTCATTTCAATATGTTTCAATTGGTTGCAAATGATTTTTAAGTTTTAGTGCACAGACTGTAATTTAGTTTATTAAAAAAAAATGCTACGAATAAACATAATGCAAAGTAGAATGTTTTTCCTGGACCCGTAGTGACCCTGAGAAGCTAAAGAAAATAAGAGTAAAAAACCTCCTTTTACACATGACATTAAAGGATATACCTTCTAGATGATTGCAATGTTGCCCATACTATTTGCAATATCTTTCACTCGATATATTTTAAAAAATGATATTGGATTTGTTAAGAGAAACTTGTAGTCTAGGCTAAAGAAGAGTGCATTACTAAATTCTTTTAATGGTTAAGGAAAAGTTTTGATTTTTAAAGTTTTAGATTGTTTTTAGCTCTGAATGTCTTTAGGGAGAAAAAATGTCAAGACCAGTAAACTTTTTTATTATGTACATAGCTTTATGAATTTATACATCTAGAAAAAATAATATCTTGTGATTAAATCATCCTGCAAGCTAATGACTCCTGGACAATTTCAACTAGTGGTGAAATATATAAAAGAGAACAATATCCATTCTCACATGTCATTATAATTTTAGGCTTCATAATTAACAAATGAATTTATTTCCAGCATGTATGAGAAATTTTAAAATGCCCTCAATTTCAAGAAAAGTTTAATTGAATTGAACTTTCAGAGAATTTATACATATTTTTTACTATGTAAGATTCAACAACATATCGATGTCATAGGTATCCTTTTGTTGAAGTTCGTTTGAGCTTATCCTGGGAGTATGACATGGGTTATTTCAGCACTGTAACGCCTGGTACTTGAACATTGGCTTTAGTCATTTTCTCTACCCCTTCTTACCTTGAAAAAGGGGCAGCTTGAGTTCTTGAACCAATAACCATCTCTCGGCTAACCTAGCCTCCTTTGTCCCTCAAGACCAAAAAGGGGCAGTACAGGAATATTCACCTGTTGCCAATCGACTACGCCTTTGGCTAACAAATTTTAATTTTATTAATAAATAATGATTTATATGTTAATATAAAATAAGACGTTAATTTATGGATATTCCAACGGAGATGGCTGCAAAATTTAATGCAGATGGTATTAATGATATTAATGTGGGTGAACCGTTAAAACCAATTAACGTGGAAGGAGCAGATGCGTTACTTTTTTAGCGAGATACCCACCCAAATTCGGACTCAATCATGTCCAAATCACCCCCAATAAATGCTCCTATTTATGAGGAGGTGATTAAGGAATTCGGAAATTCAATTCCAAATTCAATTATTATGCCAGAATTATTTGATATTCAAGTCAGGGAGATTGATGAGGCATTAATGACTAACGGGCAAAATCCTAATGGGAGTGAGATACCTAAGACAACAACTAATAGGGTTGTTAACTCGCCAACTCAACATGCCATCTCAGCAGAAAATCAAAGTACACGTCAAGCAGGAATTAGGGCAACACAAAAAAAAAAAAAAAAAAAAAAAAAAAAAAAAAACCTACGACAGGAGCAAACCAAGTTGGGTAGGCAAGGAGAAGGCTGTGACTGAAGTGCAAGTTGAAGGAAAAGTTGGTGGAAAGAGAAGGGGAGTTGCTCATCCGAAGTTACCAAGCAAACATAGGCGGGTTTCTGAGGATGAATGTGTGTCTTATTACTCAATGGTGGAGGCTGATGTTCAGCCCTGCCAATCACCATGAGTTGCTTAAACTGGAACTGTCATGGGCTTGGGAACACATGTACAGTGAACGAGCTTGCTGAATTGGTGCAAGCAAAAGATCGCTCTATCGTGTTCTTAGTCGAAACAGAGGCAGATGAAGCAAGGCTAAAAGATGTGATGAAGAAAATTCAATTTGAAAACATGTTTGTTTCTCCAAGAACTACTAGAGGAGGTGGGTTAGTTTTATTCTGGAGGGAGTCGGTTAATCTTTCAGTGGAGGGTTTTGATAAAAATCATATTGATGCAATCATAAATAAGAACAAGGAGAATGAGTGGCGATTTACTGGTTTCATTTAACAATAATCATTCACCACATTAGCAGTTTGCAAAAATTTTTGTAAAATAGTTTGTATCTCTAACATTACTCAAGTTTTAATTCTTTCACCTTAAGTAAATTCAAATGATATCTTAATGGTAATGGTGGTACATTGTTGATGTTATTTATGATATCTAAAATGATGATTTTAAAAAAAAATTGAAGAAGGGACAAAGTCAATAAATGTTGTTAATAATTTGAATTACTATCCACACAATTTGAATTCCCTACATTTATTGGAGAAAAAAAATCCTTACATATAAGACATTAACTTTCTTTAGTAATTACCACCGCACATCCTTAGTGCGATAGTCACTCCACAAGTATAAGTGCTTGTGGGGTGTGAGGGGTAAGGGCCGGAGTTCAAGTCTCCAAGAGAGAGCTTTCACACACATATACACTTAGATTAGGTTAGAGTAGAATTTCTATCTTGTATATATAAAAAAAATAAAATAAAATAAAATAAACTTTAGTAATTAATTTTATTGTGTTAGACATTAACTTTCTTTAGTAATTAATTTTAGGAATGTGCATTCTTGATCCTCCTTAGGTTTCGCCAACTCATATGCCGATGCGGTAGAAAATTCTCCATTTTTTGTAGCTTTCCAAATTAAGGTGTCCTCCTTACTACCATATAACTGGATAGGCGTAGCTGAAATTTTTTCCTTCACACTTGCCAGAAGCTGAAAAGACAGCTCGTTCCATTTCCATTCTCCATCTCTAAACATATCTTTAACTAATATCTTGTCTTTCAACTACTGTAATGGACCTTCTATGAGCTCCCTTAGGCTGCCCCCTTTTAACTAGTTGTCAGTCCAGAATTTCAAGTTGGAGTTATTGCCTACACTCCATGCAATTCCTTTAGAGAATATATGGAAGCCTTGTTTGATCGCTTTCCAGATTGAAGAACGAGGAAGCTTGTCAGGATCACTGGAGTTCCTCCTTGATTGAGAATAGTATTTGTTTAACAAAACTTTTGCCCACAGAGCATCCTTTTCATGATAGAGCCGCCAGTTAAACTTAGCCAAAAGTGCTAGATTTTTAGCTCTCACTGCTTGAATGCTTAATCCTCCCTCCTCCTTAGATTTGATAATTTTGTTTCAACCAACCAAGTGCATCTTGCTCTTTTCTTGAGATGATCCCCAAAGGAAATCCCTACTAATTTTATCCAGTTTATCACAAAGATGAATTGGTAGAGCCACCCCTTGCATCACATGATTTGGAATGGCTGACATCACAGATTTCACAAGGACCGTCCTACCTGCGAATGATAGTAACTTAGCTATCCATCCGGATAGCTTGTTGATAACCCTTTCCGCCACAAAATTAAATTGATTCCTTGCAGCCCCTTTATGTCTAATGGGAAAACCCAAATATTTGCCTAAATTGTTGGTAGGTTGGATTTGCAGATTGCTGCAAATTTTATCTTTTAGCTCTGCCTTCACATTTCTGGAGAAATAGATGCAGGATTTATTAGAGCTCACTTTTTGACCCAATTCAGCACAAAATCTGTCTATCACATCTCTAATAACCACACTGCATTCTTCACTTGCCTTGGCAAAAAGAATAAGATCATCGGCAAAAAAGAGATGTGATATCTCAAGATTTCCCCTTGAAGCCTTTATGGGAACCCAGTCACCATTAATACATTCTTTTTCGATTAGGCTTCCCAAGTACTCCACACATAGGATTAAGATGTAAGGGGATATTGGATTGCCTTGGCGGATGCCTCTTGAGGGTTGAAACTTTCTAGGGACTCACTATTAACAAGAATGGAGATGCTTGTAGTGGAAAAACAACTCATTAGGGGTGTCCACGGGTCAGGCCGGGTCAGGTTCGTGCCCAACCCGGACTTAACCTGACTGGGGTGGGTGAATAAAAAATTGACCCGAAACCAACCTGGAGACCTGGTCGGATTTTTCATTTCGAGTCTCGTCGGTTTCAGGTTGATTCGGGTCGGTATCGGGTTTAACACCGAGGACGAAATCTGGCCGGATCTGGCGAGATCTGGCCTAAATCTAGCCGGATCAGTCAAGATTTGGCCGAAATCTGGGTGGATCCAACGAGATCTGGCCGAAATCTGGCCGGATCTGGTCAAAAAATCGTAATACTTTGCTGGAAAGGATAAGGATTTGGTTCAGGTCGGGTGTCACGGGTTTGGAAACCAAAAACCGACAACCGACCTGCATGGGGTCGGGTTAGCTTCGCCGGAACCCGCATTCGACCGTCGGAGTCATCGAATCGGGTGGTAGCAGGTCGGACGCGGGCAGGTTGGCTGAGTTGAGCGAGTCGTTAGGTCTTCTGGACAGTCCTACAACTCATAATGAGCTTTACCAAGTGATGAGAGAAGTGAAATGCATGAAGAACTTTATGGATGAAATTCTACTCAAGCCTATCATAGGCTTTCTTAAGGTCCACCTTAATTGCCATGAAACCCGTCTTTCCTTTCTTGTTACCCATGGAATAAATGAGCTCCTGAGCTATAACAATGTTGTCCATACCCCTCTTACCCGGAACAAAAGCAGCTTGTAAGGGTGAAATATTTAATTTTTTGAAAAGATTCCTACCTAATCTATAGTCAAACTCACACTCCTCCCACCTAAGGTTTGCGTAAATGATGTTCTCCATTTGAGATTTCTACAAATGAATAAAACTGAAATATTCTTTTAGGAAAGTAATAACATGCGAGGATAGGACTTATTTATTGCATTTATAGAAGGGTCCTGTTAACAGGTCCTGTATAGCACTTGTTGAGAAGGAATAAAATAATAAATAAACTACACGTGGAGACACATTTACTGAAGAAAGAGAAATTTTTTGAAAAGTTAAATTTGTTACGTAAAAGACAAAAATACCCTTCATCATCTTTTACCTCTTCTAAACGTTTTACACAATTTTCTGTCTCTAACGTCTAAAGCATTCTTTTTCTTCTTCTCGTCTCACCTCCTTCTCTCTTGGTCTCTCTAACGTTTCAATCCCAAAAAAAAAAAGAGAGAGAAAGAGTCCACCAACACCAATGCAACCACTAGATCTGTAACCCACCCACCACCACCAAATTTGTCTCACTCCCTCTCTGCTATCTCGGATTCTCTCTCGTATCAACCAAAACCAAAACCTTGAGCTCCACCACCGTTTCTATTAGCTGTGCTTACCGGTGCCACCACCACAACCTCTATAGCCGTCGCCCTCGTTTTCTCTCTCTGCCTTTGATTCTACTTTTACTTCCCTTGTTTTTGGTTGTATCTGGGTTGCTATGGTGAATGGGTTCAATTTGGAACCTGAAAAGCTTGACAATTTGGCTTGGGTTTGAAATTTGGGCATTTGGCTGGTTTTGTAGATCTTAAAAAAAAAGAAAAAACTCAAAAAGTACAGACTGAGAAATGTTAGTGAAGGAAAGGAATATGAAAGAACTTAAAAGGGTATTTTTGTAAAATGACCAATTTTTATGCTTTACTAACACTTTAAGTGCCACGTTATCCTACTTTTTTCTACTCTCAAAAAGCAACTATGTTTTATTAATAAAAAATTCAATCTTAACGGGTGCTGTTTTATAGAAACCTCAAGGGGAGTGTCATTTATACAATTTTTTTTTTTTTTTTTTGGGGGGGGGGGGTGGGCGCTGGCTGTGGGTGGGGGGAGTGCCATTGTGATAAACTTAATGGAAGATTGGTGTAATTTACCTAATGATTAAAAATATTAACTTTTTTCTTGCAACAAAAAAATGTATTAATCAATTAATAAATTTCAATCCTAATTGAGAACGATTAAATTTCAAGTTAGTTTTCCTCAAACACTAATATAATCCATTAGACACTAATATAATTCTTTTTGGAAAATGTTTGGAATCAATTAATAAAATTTCAATTTTAATTGAGAATGATTAGGTTTCAAGTTAGCTTTCCTCAAACACTAACATAATCCATTAAACATTGATATAATTCATTTTGGAAAATGTTTGGATCCAAACATGTTTGGAGCCTTCAACTCTAACCACCAATAGAAGGATGACAAGTGTTTTGTTATATGTACATTGCATGTGACAAATATAAATGTTATCTTCCTATTAGTAGTTAATAGTCAAACTTTGTTCATTTTGTAATTGCCAAAATTTAACATTCCAACAAGGAAGAGTATTAACGAAGCCAACTACAATTTCTATAGAAGGATTCAAAACAATACTAACATCTTGCCATAAATGAATTCTTACTTAAAAAGATGTTGAGTCCAGCATAGTCCTTGTAAATGAAGAACACTAAGATAAGAACAACGGGAAATTATTGTATACTCCCGGAGTACCATAAATACGTACTCCCTCCTCTCACATGAATGGTAGGTCTCACCATGAATTTAATTAATGAGACCCACCATTCATATGAGAGGAAAGAGTACACATTTATGGTACTTCGGGAGTACCTAATAATTTTCCAAGAACAACATTATGACATTGACTTGTATTTATTTTTCATAATTGGATTGAAAATACTAATAAATTGTTTTGGTCTAAGAAGTCGTATTTGTGTGACTTTCAACGCTTTCTGACTTTGTCTGCGTTAGTTGGTTGCCGAGTGGTTCACAGTGAAAATTAGTCCTACTCGAGAACAACTATTTTCCGGTTTCTTTGTACTTCCTAAATCCATAGCAGGTCATTAAAAGACATTACTGTGATTCATTAGATGGATTACTCTCCTTAGAGAGTGTTATATATGATATATGGCTCTAGAGATTTATTGAAATGGTGGGCGTGAAATTGTACTCATGTGGATACAATCACATATCTAGATATAAAATCTTTTTAGAATGTGCTAACCCTGGCCAAATTTCCTTCATTAGCATGTTGTTCATGAACTAAAATTATCTCTCTTTTAGTATTTTAGTATTGTGATAACAAATTTATTTTCTTCTTTGCTTCCTTTTTTTCTTCTGAATTGAAAACTATTAAGTTTTTGTTGGTGACAACAAAAATAATATTGTGACAACAATATAATATTGACAATTGCATTTGTCTTGGCAGGATCTTGAGAGAAACTATGCATTCTTCATCTTCTTTTCTCTCTCAAAAGGAGTTCAATGCGTTCCATAAAATTGACAGAAAACTATACTCCCTCCTTGTAATCAACCTTTGGCGAGATCCAATGGAGTCTATGCAAGTTATGGCCCTATGGCTTTGGTTGGAGCATATGTGATTTGATAATGTTGTGCACAAAATCTTATTGTTGCCTTACATTTTGGTTAATGAACTTGCAGATGAGGCTATCATATGCCTCAATTGCACACCAACCAAATATCTTCATCATTTGATAACAATGATATTCCACTCATCCAAAGCTTGATGGAGAAAGAGATCTCTCTCCATTTTTTTCTAGAAAATCAGCTAAATGGTGTTGTAGGGATTGCCAAAATTGTGAATGAGGTATGTATTACAGCATTGTCAGACATCATGCAACAAGCTGTAGAGAGAAATGCTTCTCAAAGCGTAGCAGAGAGCCAGATGGTGCTGTCACCTCCCACTCACCATTCCTTAGCTAGCCCAACATGGACTTCGTCATGCATGTTGGACTTGGTGGAGGTGATTTGATTCAACCTAGAACACTAGGGAATGAGGTACCAATAGATGATAGGACCATGTTTGTTGCATTCTCTAAGGGTTATCCCGTACAAGAATGTGAAATCCGAGAGTTTTTTACTAGATCCTATGGGATTTGTATAGAGTCTTTGCATATGCAAGAAGCACAACCACATGAACAACTATTGTTCGCTCGTATAATTTTTCAAACGGCTTCAACCATGGAAATGATACTCAGTGGTATGGGGAAGGTAAAATTTACCATTAATGGGAAGCATGTATGGGCTCGAAAATTTGTACCAAAGCATGCAAAATCCTCACTATCATCACCGCTGCCACCATCACATTTGTCAGACACCTCATTTTGACTATGGTTTTTTTTTTTTTTTTTTTTTTTTTTTTTTTTTAATGAAAGGGATTTAGTTACTTGTTATGTTATGATTTTTTAAGTTATTGGTAGAATATCATTCTCAAAAAAAAAAAAAAAGTTATTGGTAGAATATAATTGAATAAAGTTCTTCATTAGAACAATTTTGTTGGAATGTTGTTTTGTTAGCATCAAACCAAAATAATGAATGGAAAAGAAAATCTTTGCAGAATGACTAAAATTCTTTCACTTTAATTTAGAACTAACATGAGTTGTATTTTTATGTGCAATAAATTTAGTGAAATGCATCAAAGGTTGACACTACAATCATCATGCTTTTTGGTGATATCTAAAAATAGATGTAAAAAGAGGAATGATCTTTTTAAATGGGGGAAAATTAAACCTATTAACATTCAAAACAAAACTTGAACTCTCTACATTACCCCCCCCCCCCCCCCCCCCCAAAAAAAAGAAAAAAGAACATGTCACATTTTCTTCTTTTTAGTTATTTTGTTATCTTTTATTAGACAAATTACCCATCATTTTGTTATATAAGTTAATAGGACCACAACTAGGCTAAGTGTCCGTTTGGATTGGGATGGAAAATTAAAATTATTTGACTATTCAGCTTATTTTTACTACTATTCATGGCCCCACTGTATTATTTTGACTAACTTTTACATTTATCTACAGTACTTTCAGCAATAAGTTTTCAGTTTTAGCAAAATAAGAGGTATCTAAACACACCCTAAATATTTAAAAAAAGAGGCCAATTGACATGACAAGTTTTTCTTTTTCTTTTTTGGTTGTTCTTGTTGTTGTTGTTATTGTTACAAGAAGGGAGGTTTTATTTATTTAAGTGAACTATTTACACATAGCATTTTCAGGGCATTATCATGGGTGCCTTGATAAATTAAATCATATATATATATATATATATATATATATATATATATATAACAATGGTACATAAACTAGGGACAATTATCATATTTTACTTTTATCTACAGTACTTTCAGCAATAAATTTTCAGTTTCAGCAAAATAAAGTTTTGAGGAAAAAATATATGACCCATAGGAGGTTGGCTTCTCCTAATGAATCTTCCCTGCCTAGTTCCCGTACTTGGAAAGCAATGAGGAAGGGGTTAGATATTTTTGCAAAAGGCACTAGATGGAGTCTAGGCCGTGACAGTAACATCAACTTTTGGTTCGATAATTGGACTTCAAATGGACCATTGGGAACTATTGTGTAGGGGCCTCTCACAAGAGGGGAAGAGGATTTTAAAGTCAAGGACTTAGTCTCAGACTTGGGTTGGGATTGGGGGAAGATTTCTATTACCTTGCCAAGTCAGATTGTCATGGAAATTCGAGCAATGCCTCAATCTTGTATTGCGTCAACAGAGGATAGGTTGATATGGGCAGCAACCTCTAATGGTCAATTCAACCTCAGTAATGCCTACTTGCTGACAATACAGCAACTCGAACCTCATCACTCCTTCAATGGCATTTGGGTTTGGAAATTAAATGTTCTTCCAAGGGTCCAATTCTTCATCTGGATGTGCTTACACAATAGCATTGCCACCCGTGAATGCCTTGTAGCTAGAGGAATCCCTGTGAACACCTCTTGTCCAATATGTCATCAAGTGCCAGAAACTATTATTCATCTCTTGAGGGACTATTCTTTTGCTGTAAACTGTTGGCAGAACCTTGGAGCTAATAGTAGAGCTGATTCTTTCAGTATGAACCTTCAGGACTGGTTGAAGTTTAACTGCAAGGTAAATACAAAATATGGGGGAGTATGGGGATTCCATGGAACATGATTTTTGCTTTTGGTGTGTGGACCATTTGGCAACACCAAAACAAAGTAGTGTTCCAGAATCGCAATCCAAACTATGATATTCACACCGAAGTCATTCATAGAACAACTGAGTTTGTGTTTTGTGCTCAAGGAAACTCTTCCAAGAGTCCTCATATCGAGCGAAGTATCAAATGGGAAAGACCATACTGCAACTGGTTCAAGCAGAATATAGATGGTTCAGCTCTTGGAAACCCGGGTACAACAGGTGGAGGGGGCATTCTTCGATCAAACTCCGGATTATGGATTCAAGCTTTCTCTAGAAGCATAGGAAAAACCACCAGTTTCCTAGCAAAGCTTTGGGCTTTAAGGGATGGGTTAATTATGTGTTTGAACTTGAGAATTAGTGCTCTTGAAGTAGAGTTAGATGCCCAAGCTGTTGTTGAATTGATGAACAATGACAACACCCCCAATGCTACTAACTCATTCCTTGTGGCTGATTGTAGACTTCTAATTTCTCAAGTTTCGCAGATTAAAGTGAACCACTGCTATAGAGAAGCAAACGCCTGTGCAGATGCTCTTGCTAGAATAGGATCTCTTCAAGATTCAGATATGTTGTATTATGATTCCCCTCCGTCTAATCTATTGGAGTTTTATCTTGCTGACCTATATGGTCTTTTTCATTTCAGGTTTTGTCCTGATTCTGATGTAATTGCTTCTGTTTCTTAGTTTCTTGAATGAAAGTCCATTTTACCAAAAAAATAAAAAAAACAGTATCCAAACACACCCTAAATGTTTTTAAAAAGAGGCCAATTGACATGACAAGTTTTTCTTTTTTTTGTTATTGTTGTTGTTATTGTTGCAAGAAGAGAGGTTTTATTTATTTAAGTGAACTATTTATACATAGCATTTTCAAGGCATTATCGTGGGTGTCTTGATAAATTAAATTAAATCATATACATAACAATGGTACATAAAATAGGGACAATTATCATATTTTTCTGCATTGCTTTCTTATTTACAACCCCTTCTTGCCGGTCAATCAGCACAATTATTGGCTCCACAGAAAATGTGCCCAAGATAGATGGTCTAGTTGCAAGCGATCAAGCTTCAGCAATCAAAAACCAAAATAGCAATAGTAGGTGCAAGTGCATCATTAGATTTAAGTGCTGTTTGAACTCATCGATATCTAAACATCAAAATAAAATAAAATAAAAGTAAGTGCTGTTTGTGAGTCCGTTTCCAAATAGACAAAATAAAGTTGCGAGTAGTGGTCGTGCATCATTCGTCACTGAACAAAAGGGCAAGGACAAATGAGGTAAATCCGCAGCTTGCTGTGATAAAAATCTCCACCTCCCAACAAAACAACATCGTTGTCAAACTGTGTGTGCACCTTTTGTTCCCTCTCGTCCTGATTCAGACTTCAGAGCCCTCCAGCAACAGGCCGGGCTGTACATACGTTTACATGTACGCTTGAAATACGTATTCGATTGGAAAGGTAATTCCTTTTTTGTGTCATGCGCTTCAAGCACTTCCTCTAAAATTTATGCTTTTGAAAGAAACAAAACTAAATTAGGCATACTGTTATGTGTTTGATGTTTCATACGCTCACTCAATTCTACAGCTTTGTTCTTTCTTCTTTTCGAAAAAGCAAGAATTTGTTTTTATTTTTTGGTTGCTAAATTATGGTGACCGAGTTTAGTGTGAACTTTTTGAGAATATGCAAGAAATGGGTTTATTAGCTTTTGGGTAATTCTTTCAGTTTTGATTCAATAAAAATGGATCCGGGTTCGAATGGAGAAGAACCCACTTCGTGGGAAGAACTATACAACATTAACTTGATGCCATCAGAGTTGTTTTTGAAGTTCAGGAAAGAAACACAAGGTATTCGTGTTGGTCTCAATTTGGAGGTATCTTTCCATGCCTTGGCAAGATTTAATTTTTACTTGTCCAATTCAATTGCTTTTAATTTCTGATATGTTACTTCTGTGTTTGGCAGCCAAAATATGAAGGTAAAGTTGTTATGGACTATGTAGTTAGTAGGTTACTCCTTTATAGTCATGTGGTCAGGGTGTTAGTGTTACTGCATCACTTTAGGTAACCCCAGCTCTACGTTAGTGGAAAAACGACGTGTTTTTTGTAAATAGATTTAGTGCGGTTAACAACTTTGAGCCGTGCCAATGA
The DNA here is from genome assembly GCF_932294415.1 of Quercus robur. Classification (NCBI taxonomy): domain Eukaryota; kingdom Viridiplantae; phylum Streptophyta; class Magnoliopsida; order Fagales; family Fagaceae; genus Quercus; species Quercus robur. The sequence continues at coordinate 881,201 of NC_065544.1, read as the reverse complement.
GCTTTAGCTCAACTGGCACTTCCTCCTCCCATAATAATGGGATGGAAGGTGTGTGTGTAACTTACCAACTAAAAAAAAAAAAACTGTAGAGGGGGTAGTGGTCATTTGCTTCAAAACATGGCAACACTGTATCAGAAGATGACATGCATATGCACGTTCTAGTGCCTCTTACACAAGTTTAGTTCTGGGATTGTAAAACTATGCAGTCAAGTGCTAGAACACATACTGCACTGTTTGTGATGGTCTTACTATGAAAAATTTTGTCTGTTTTTTGAAATTTGTCATTTTGTCTAGTATTTGATGTGCTATCTATATTTGGTGTCTTCAATGTGTAGACTATAGCCATAGAAACAGTCTGATTTGGGTATCTTGCATGTTTTGAATCATCTTTGTTGCAAGGAACTGATGAATAGTTTGAAATCTCAACAATTGGAGAATTATTTCTGTTAGTAATTTTGTTTGGCTGAGGGGATTTTCCCTTGGATATAATAACACAACTTTTCTAGTTTCTATTGTGGTAGTAATAAATTAGTTAGTTTAATTCAGTGGATTTGCTTTTGGCATTTACTTTGTAATATGTTATAGAGATATTAATATCTGATTATGCCATGATATTGCTGCGTATGACTTGATACTTAAATGTGAATATTAGTACCTTCACTTAATTGGCTGTAAAATGAATTATAATTGAAGCCTCAGTTGTGAAAGCTTAGGCTAGTTATGGTGCATGGATAGGTAATATTGTGTGAAGTAGTCCTGCTGGACATGTCCTGACAAGGCATGAGTTGGACAAAGCTGCTTTGGAGATATAACAATTACATGTGTTTGAACAAGAGCCAAACCTTGAGGGGTTGGCCTAATGGTTCTTAAGACCTCATGAGATCCATGAGGTCCTGGGTTTAAAACCTCTAGTCAGTATCTTAGGATCACCCCTAAGGAATTCCTCCCTGTAATTACCTAGTGTGTATGGGACCTGGATTTTACACAACAGGGGAAATAGTCAGGTGCTCAAAGAGCTTTGGAGACCTTCGCAAAAAACAAAAAGAAGAGAAAATAAAAAAGAAGTGTGTGATTGATTTTGCATTCATTTGATCTTTGTGGTTGTGCCTTGCTAACCTCTAACCTAATTAACTAAGTTCATAGATAGCCTAGTAACTACATTACATGTTTCACTCAACCACTTTGTACAAAAATATGGTATAACTGAATGCTTGAACAATTTAGATGTTTGGCTTTCATCTCAGCCTTTGGTTTGCTTGGATTTTACTCCTTCACTAATCGATTCCCTCATACTGTGATATATCATAATCTTATCACCTCCAATTCTCATTGTATGGATGATTTTTTTAATGGTATTTCCCAACTTAAATGTTGTTTTGGTTCAGTTCTATAATGCTCCCACCAATGAGTTTCAAGCAAAGCTTGTACTGAAGCCCTTAGCACCTGACCGGAGGTGGAAGTTTATGTATGAGCCTATCCATCAAGATGTACGCCTTCTTTCCAAAAAGATTCCCGTAACCAAATTTCTAAATCTCCAGGTTTGATGCTTTTACATACCTTTTTCTGTATACAAAGAATATAAATGTACACACACACACACACACACACACACACACACAGAGAGAGAGAGAGAGAGAGAGGCATGACTCAAGGTAGTTGGCTTTAGTTGTATTTGGGCTTTCACACACAAAGTGCAGGAAATATATAGTATTTTTGCACGCATGGACCAAGTAGTATTTTGTATTTTGTCATATTAGTGTGTGTGCACATGCTTTTGGCACCATAGATGGCTTTAGTTGTATTTGGACTTTCACACAGAAAGTGCTGGAAATATACAGGTTGGTATAGGCCACAATTTTCAGTTAAATGCAACTGGTTGGAAATGGAAGCTTACTACTTGTTTCGGTGGAGATGGCATATCTCGGATTCAGAATAAAACATCAGTTGGCTTGTTTCCTGGCATGGATTTGCGTTTTGGGTGGAGGGCTGATTATGTTCTTCCAGAAATTACTGGGTAACTGCTCAATGTTCTACACATTTACTATTGAAGTAAATATGAGAACTTCTGGAATTTATGATATTTCAGCATTAGAAACTCTTTTATGTTCAATGACGTGCTTTATCTTAGTTTTTTTATCTTTATTTTAAAAGTGCTATATCTTGCTAACATGTAGTAGTGACCTAATAGTTTCTTAGGAATACATGCAATATTGCTATTCATCAGTTCATTCAATTATTTTTTTTGTTCACACTGACAGTCTATCATTGTTGAAACCTTGAATTTAATAGGGCTCTTGGTACTAGTGAACCATTGTTCAACATGAACTCTGGACGGTTGCAAGCTTCACTTGATAGAGTCGAGGCCATAGTAACCCACAGTGATGCAGAATATTGATCAAGTCAAAAAAAAAAAAAAAACCAGGTATACTTGCTGTTTACTTTGTGGAGACAACTATCAAGGTATTAGCATTAAGTATCACCAATACATAGGGAATGGGTGTATTTGGAAAACAGAACATGAAGGGCTTTTATTTTCAATTTCAGAGCATCTCTTTTTTCTGGCGAAACAAATTGAAAAAAATCATAGTATTTAAAATGTATGAACTTTTTTATTAACTTCTAGTAGATGAGTATGTTTTACATGACACTCGTTGTACCATGTGGTTTCCAAGGTTTCATTTATTGTAATTGCTTGATGTATATACTTTTTCCATTATGTGTTCCAGTTCCAGATGCCCTTGGTATTGGTTTCATTTGAAGGGTCTTTTTCCCTCCAGTGCTTCTGTACACTAGAGGTGACTCGGGCACAACATGTGTCCTAAAATGACCACATGTCAGCCTAGTGTCCTGTCTAGTGCACGAGAGCATTAGACAGAAGCTTTACCCTCACTAGAAAATTTCCAGTTACTTTTTCATTTATTATTATTATTATTATTTACGTGAACTTCACATACAACAGAAGCAGCAGGAAACTCATGAAAAGCATGCCAAGAGGCCCAAGACTTTAGCATTGCTGAAAAAGGAGATATGATCATTACTTGGTTAGCTGTTCAAATGTTATGCAAGTGTCCAGTATTGAATTGTATAGCCTTAGGCTGGTGGGGATGCATAGTTACTTTAAGTTGAGAGATTCTTGCAATGTAAACCAAGTTGGTTTATGTAACCGGCTTCAGCGTACTTATGGTCTCTCCTGGCCTTTTGAAGACAATCCAGTGAAATTTGCAAGTGATGGTTCTTAATTCTTATTCATTTCATTCCATATTAAAATGATATGTTTTCGATGAGGACCATCATCTTTTCATTGTTTTGTATTGGTAATTTTCTTATGAGCATTTGCACGTTTAGATGGAGAAGTTACACATACGGAAAGAAAAAAAAAATGAATGAAACTGAGAAAAACAAACCCAAAGCCTTTTTAGTGGTGAAGACTTGGTGCGATAGTGCTCTAAGTACGACCTTTAGAAACAAATCTCTATTTTCAAATTGTTTTTTATTTATTTACAAAGCTTAACCCACAAATTACCTAGTCATTCTTATGTCGTAGTAAACTCCATATACTTGACATGATTATGATCATGTTTTTCAGTTCACAATGGACAAACTTTTCTCCCAAATTGAGTTAGAAGAATTTCCTCAAATCCATTGCATTGTATTTTAGAAGACCATTCAAGTGTTTTAAATCACATTATTTATTAAATCATTTAAAAGGGCAAGTCACATCACATGAATATTAAGTAGGTCATCTGAACTATAAATAATGTGAATAGTCTTGTGAGTTATTAACTAGAGTCTGTTTAAGAATTGATTATTTCTGTTTGCTTATTTGTATAATATTTATCAAAAGATATGGTTTTTAATAACTTTGTGTTAAATGTATTACAAAAAACAAAAACAAAATTAGTTTATTTCAAAAAAGGCTTATTAGATAAAATGCAAAATCTTTTTTAGTAATTTTTAATTTTTTTTTAATTACTGAAAATATAAACTTAGTAAATATGTATAATATAACTTATATGGAATTAGGTGCAGTACGCCGTGGTTTTTTGGAAACAAAATCAGCACCTTTACTTGCAGGTGCATATTTTGCACCTCCACTATGGCCGGCAGTGCAGTGACCGCATTTGGCAGTTGGTTTTGGTCAATTTAGGTGTAGTCGGAGTGGTTTTTTTATACAGCCCTAAGTAGAATTACATATTTTGTCCAAATTATTTTTTAAACTAAGTATACCAATAAAAATATGCTCTACCAAATGAGCATTATATATTATGGATCTGCGAGATGATTTACTCAATAATCAACTCTCATATCATGATGAACCAAATTGATCCTGGGGATGACATTTTACTTTTCTTGTTCTTTGGGAAATATTTTACAATAAAACAGCTGGAATCATTTTACTTTAGGCTTTTTTGAACTTGTAAACACCATCAAAATCCACAACATGTTTGAAAGTTGAAACCCAGAGGAGGGAATATTACATGGGAGTTGGGACTGTGGGACCTCTCTTACCTAGCCGTTGTAGCCTCCAACGGCATAATCCCATTCCATTCATTCCAACCCCTGCCTTTATAAATTCAAAATCTCCATTGCATCGCATAGCACATCTCAAGCAATTCCTAACATCTGAGACTGAGAGTCAGAATTCAGAACCCAATTAAAAATGGCTTCCTCTAAGCTTAGAAGCTCATGTTCCTTTCCAAATCTTGTCCTCTCATGCTTGAATTTCACTCTCTTTATCCTTTCCTCAGCTTCTCTTGCTCCCATTATTCTACTGAGAATGCCTCCAACTTCTATGGGTATGGCTTTCCTCATGGTCTCTTGTGTTTCATTGCTCTCCTCCTTTGTGGGCTTCTACTCTCAGCTCACCCACTTCTGTTTCATAACCCACATGTCACTTCTCCTTGGCTCGGCAATTGGGCAATTGCTTAGCATATTGGCCTTGTTTACAAAAGAGCAATCCAGCCTTTCCTTGCTCAAGTCCAAAAGGGACCCCAAAGAGGCAAAGCTTTTGGTGAGGTTGGAATGTGGGGTTTTGATGGCAATGTTTCTAATGCAGTTGGTGGTGTTGGTACTGAGCTGTGCAGTGCACAGCTGTTGGCTGAGAGAATATGAGGGACTAGAAGCAGAAAGAGAGGCAATGGCAAGGAAGAGGAGTAGGAGGATAGCTAAAGTACAAGAGGAATCCATGTCTAATGTAGCCAAGATTTCAGATGTTAAAGCTAAGGAATTGGATGACAAAATGAAGAGCAAGTATGGGCAGTGGGTAAAGACTGATTTTGAAGGCTAAGGTTCAGGCACTTTCTTGGCTGCTTATTCATTATCAATGTTTAAATGGGTCTATATATGTATAATAGAGCGTTTCTCACTGTCTGTTACTGTTTCTGAATCCTGGTTTCACTATTGGTGTGGCCATTGAGCGTGAAGTAGTGTGGAATCTATAGGCGGTTCTTTTGGTTTGTGTGGCAGTAATGTAGTATTGTGCCTATTGCCTTGTGAAAGTTTTAATGATTCTCTGTTACTCTCCACTCTGTGTGTGACTAGTAACCTTATACAAATCCAGAATCTGCTCTCTCTCTCTCTCTCTCTCTCTCTCTCTTAAATAATTAGAAGAAGGTGATGAGTGAATGCCTCACTTATCGCTTTCATATTAAAAGAATGCCATTTTACAAAAAAATTTCCCCCCTAGCCTAGAAAATTAAAAGCAGAGAATCGAGATTAAATTCCAAACCAACCTCAAAATACAATTAAAAGATTAATTAAGTGTTCCATAATCCAATTCCCTTAGATAACAAGGCCATGGCATAATATTCATAAGTTTTACATTTGATGCTTACATCTTTTAAGCATGCCCCACGTTTAATATGTGAAATGAGTAATATATATGAAACATGTACGCTAATGGGTGTGTAGTAATCAATATCCTATTTGCTTTAACAAATTATTAAGGATTAAAATGTGGGAAACATTTTCAAAAAACTTTTGAGAATATCCATGTTACCTCTAATTATTTGGTACCTGCACAATTAACTAATGCATAAATGATAGTCCACAATGGAGAGCCAACATGTCTCCCGCCGTTGCCATGCTATCCATTGGCTTTAGGTTCAGATAAGGCAACCAACATTAAATAATGCATCTAGGGGTGACCACGGGTCGGTCCGGGTCGGGTTTGTGCCCAACCCGCAACCGACCTGACCAAGTCAGGGTCCAATTTCTCAGACCCGCCGTCGACCAGTCAGAAAATCGAATCGGATCGGACGGTTCTTGTCGGAAAGTGGTCAGGTCTCGGTCGGGGTTGATTATTTGGAAAACGGCGAGAATCCGGCCAAGAAAATATGAAAAACAGCAAAATCCGGCGAGGAAATTTTGAATAACGGTTGAAATCCGGCCAGATCTCGCCAAATCCAGCGAGATCTTGGCCATTTTCGGCAAGATCTTGGCTAGATCTAGCGAAATCTCGCTGGATCTAGCTTAAATATTCCCAAAGAAAACTCAAAACTCGCCGGATCTACCCAAAAAAATCTCAAAACTCGCCGGGAATATGATGGGTCGGTCGGATCTGGTTTCTCGGATTTGAGAAGAGGAGATCCGATCTCCGACCCGTTGATCTCGGGTTTTGGAGAATGAAATCCGTTGCCGACAGCTGGAACAGTTGGTTCGGTCGGCGGCGGATCGGGTTCGGTCGGTGGGTCGGTTCCGGCGGGTCCTTGGACAGCTCTAAATGCATCAAATAAAAGCCACGCTATCTATTAGTTTGTTTAAGGTTCAAATTCTTCAATAAGGGATGTAGGATTTGAGCCTCAAACTTTTATGCTAGAGACACTAAAGTAGCATTTAAATTCAAAGGAATATGACGCTTGGCAATTTTTTTTTTTTTTTTTTTTTTTTGAAAGCGACGCTTGGCAATTTGAATACTAGGGAATGAAACTATTTTTATATTTTGCCAAAAAATCCTTTGGATAGTATCAATTCTCTTTTTTTCTTTTTTTTCTTTTTTTTCCCTCCAAATGTATTATAAGAAACAAAAATATAAACTATAAATCATGAAAAATTCAATAAAATTATAGTGAAATATTTTTAATTGACTTGTATAATACAAAATAATTATTTAAATTGTCAATAATTATATTATATTTTTATTTTATATCTATAGGTTAAAGAGTAGAGAGGATCAGAGGAATGTGGATATCCAAGGAATGTGAATACCCACCTTTTTCAAAGAGAATCCACATTCCTACCAAAAGGGGGTTGAGTGGGAATTCAAATTCTCAAGCATCTAATTCTTTTGTGTGATTTGCAATCAAATGTGAGAATGTTTCAACATTCTCAAGAATCTTAAAACATTACCCCATACCAAACGTCATCAAAGACATGTTAATTGAACCACAAGACTCAATAATTCAATGAATATAAAGTAGAATATCATATAAAAACCGTGGCATCCATAAATTTAAGAATTTTTTTTTTTTTGATTAACTTTAAACTTTTTTTTTTTGGTTGAGAAACATGATTAACTTTAAACTTAAAAATAAAGATTCAATAATTACATCCAATAGTTTTTGAAACTGATTGACACATCCAACCATTAGTATGGGGACAAAGTGATCATCCAAATCAAATCTATTAAGTTGTGGTTTATAAAACCATTTACGCATATTAAATTATTTGATTCATTAAATCATATAATGGATAATATTTTTAGTTAACACATAGTGAGTGAGATGAAAATTTTGTTCTACTAACTAATATATAAAGTTCAAATCGATTAATAAACTATTAGTTGTATCAATTCAATCTTTCAACTTTCATATCAAGTTAATGTCATCCTTTATTTTTATTTATTTATTTTTTTTTTTTTACGGAATCAATACTAGAAGTTGATTCTATTTTGAAGTTTTAACATGTTCAATAATAAGCTTTTAATTTATGTTCCATTTACTAGATCAGCTAATTTTGATAGATATATGGAGACAATAAGATATTATCGGATTAAATTAACTTGGTTTTGAAAGTTAAGAAATTAAATTGACAAAATTAATAACTGACAAACTAAATTAAATTTTATTTAATAAAAGGAATCTTTTTTGGTGCTAAAAATTCAATAATAGGATTAAATTAATAATGGCATAAATGCACTTTTAGTCCCTATATTTTGCACTTTTTTCATTTTGGTCCTTACATTTTATTTTTACTATTTTTAATCCCTAAACCAATTAACGTGTGACATTTAAGTCCTTACCATCAGCCAACTAATGGGAAAAGCTGAGGTGGCAGACGGAACACCCTATTAGTTGACGTGGCGCTGATGTGGCACTGATGTGGCGATTAAAATATTATTAAAAAAATATTATTTGGTATTTTTATATGCCACATCAGCATTTTAATTTTTTATAAAAAGCCATGTCAGACAATTTAAACCAAAAATTAAAAATTAAAAAACAAAATCATTTAACAAAAAGTAAATTGAAATTTTTTTTTTTTAAAAAAACCTTAAATCTAATTTAAACTAAAATCATTTCTTAAAAAAATAAAAAATTCTTATCTTTTTTATTATTTTTGTTTTTGTTTTTGTTTTTCTTTAACCTCATCAGCTTTAAAAACTATAGCAACTTTATCTTTTGAGATTATCCTTTTTTTTTTTTGAGATAATCTCAAAAAGACTAACCTCGATGGTCCTCCACCAAATATCCAAATAGATCAAATTCTCTCTTTGAGATAATCTCATCAAAGATTAATCTCAGATTCTCTCTCTCTCTTCACCATCCATGGATAGAATCTCTTACTCTCCACTGTAGGTCCATCGCCGGAGCTCACTCAGCCTTCTTCTCCACCACGCACCAGAGCTCACAAGCAGACCAACGACGAGCAGATCGTGCTTCTCTCTTGATGTGAAGAAAACGATGGGAACAATGGATTTCGCTGGAAAAACGAACTCGACTTACGTGAGAGAGAACGATGTGACGAGGCCAAACTCTCTCTTCGATTGATGAGGACGACGATGATGACAAGGTAGTTGTTTGTCAAGACAGCGTTGTTTGATGAAGTGGCCGAGGAGGCAAAAACAGTGGGGTTTGACGGCATCATTTTGGTGGAGTTAGGATTGGTGGTGTGAAATGATTTCGTTGGATTTGAGGAGGCAAAAATGATGCCGTTGGATCTACTCCAAACCAAAAAACTCATATCTGCTCCAAACCCAGAAACCATAGAATTTTTCTTTGAGTTTTTTGTTACTTGTTGTTGTGTTTGGTTGTTAAGAGATAGGTTTGTTTGGTTGCTAAGAGATAGGTTTGTTTGGTTGGGTTTGACTTGCTCTTAATCGATGGTGGTGGTGGGTTTGATTGTGAGAACATGAAGTTTGCTAGGTATTCTTGCTCTTGTTCTGGGTTTGATTGTGAAAAGGTGAAGTTTGATTCTGGGTTTGCTCTTATTCTCTTCGACATGCACTGTTGGTTTCTTTGATTTGTTTCTTGTTTTTCTGGATTTGATAGAGATTAGATTTAGTTGTTGGATTTCTTTTTTGAAAACGATTTGGTTGTTGGATTTAGATTCGGGGTTTGTCATATATTGGTTTGGGTGCTGGGTTTATTTCTTAGATTTGGGAAGAACATGGAGAACAAGTTCTTTTTTTTTATTAAAAAAATAATTTTAAGTTTTGTTTTTTAATTTATTTTCTTTTTTGGTTTAAATTGTCTAACATGGCTTTTTATAAAAAAAATTAAAATGCTGACGTGGCATATAAAAATGCCAAATAATATTTTTTAATTGTCACATCAGTGCCACCTTAGCTTTTCCCATTAGTTGACTAATGGTAAGGACTTAAATGTTACGTGTTAATCAGTGGTGGTTCTAGGAATTTTGTTTAGGGGTTCATTAAATAATTTTAATAAAAAAAGAACTTGAATATATCGAGTTACCAACAAAAAAATAATAATAATAATAATAATAATACATGAAATTTTACAATTTCCTTCTACAAGTATTCACATTTTGAATTATGAGTATTGTGGGGCCTGGCCCAAAATGATGGGCTAGTCAAATTACTAGCCCGTCCGTGAAGCATCCTGTCCGAGGAGAGGTCATAGTCCAAGCATCGTTCGAGCCCAATTACGGTAAAGAAGACCTGTCCGAGGAGAAACTCCTCCTCGGACATTACGAAGTCTGGATCAAGAGCTCACCCCAGCCATTGCAATTCACCCTCCAAGCATATAAAAATGAATAAAACCCAAAATATCTCATAGAAAGCTGCTGCCACCACATTAAATGAGTCACAACCATTCTCCTGACCGCATTAATGAGGAAAAGACCCCTGAACAGTGCTGCCTTGGACACTGCAACTCACAAGGTGATGATAAAGATGTCTGATAGGACAGGTGCTCAAGTGGGGGCTTAGATGATCAACAAGTGTAAGGCTCAGATAAGATCGAAAGACCTATATAATGTAGTGGAATCCCTCAGAGAGGGGGAGAGGCGGAAAAAAGAGGAGAAGAACGGCGAAGAACTTAATACTCCTCGGACTAATTCCGAGGAGTCCAACCCTTCAGGCTACATCGTCGTAGGGCTTGGATGTTCAGACCGAACTCCCTTCTACATGAGCCCTCCTGAAATCAGGACCAGACCGTTGCCCAGCGACCAAAGGCAAGCCTTTTAAGCCCACTCTCTACAAATCACATTGTGAGGGATCTTTTATGTACGACCCCAATGTCATTCTTGGGCCGTCCAATAATCGTGTCCCTACAAGTATCTATTGCCAATGTGAGTAGGTATGAGCCTACAATCATTTTATTTTGTTAAGTTTATCTAACAATTTATTTTTATGCAGTTTTTATTATCTATTTGGTATTGTTTTTATAAAAATATTTTAAACTAAATGACTAAACTAAACTCATTGTTTTGTATTAATTATTGACGCACACAACTACACTCATTCATACATCATGTAACAAACCATCTCTATTTCCTAATTATTAAATTATATAAATTTATATTATATTTATATTGTACACACAAACTTCCACACACATCATAATTCACACAAATAACATTATAACAAAAAGTAATGCACATAATCAATAATAGACACACTCACACATATAATATAAATTTATAAAAAAATAGTGACACTTACAATTCACAAGCACTTGCTCTTTATTCTTAGAGTTGAAAATACTTATAATAAAGATATGCAAAATTTAAGTCAAGGTGTGCAAAAATATTTTTTAAAAAAATTATAGTATTAAACTAACAAAAAATATATATTTTATACATATAATTTTTTTTTTTTTTTTTTGAAGTCAAGGGATTCATTTGAACCCTCTGAGAATAATGTAGCGCCGCCCTTGGTGGTAATTGGTTTTAGGGACTAAAAATTGTAAGAATAAAATGTAAGAATCAAAATAAAAAAGTGCAAAATATAAAGACTAAAAATGTAATTACGCTATTAATAATTTAACTTCCCTTGATTTAAGATAAATTACATAAAAATGAAAATTAGTGTCGGGGGGTTGTTAAGGATATCTACAAGTTGTCTGACAATGAAACCCAAAAGCATTGCATGACAGCCGCTAGCTGCTGGTTTCTACACCAATCTGTGTGTGTGTTCGCTCCAAAGCCACCAGTAAGTTGTAGTCGTAGTTGTAGTTGATGCCTTCACCTGTTCTCACTCTCTTTTCATGTCATGTGGCAATTTCTGATTTGCTGTTCCCAGATGACAGTACGTAGGACCCATCTAATGATTTTCGCACTTCTGGAATTTGGATAAGAGTGGCAGGAAGGACACGCCCAATTTTGACTTAATAAGTTTTTCCTATTTCTTATCTTAACTAACTACTCATATCATGTGTTACATTAACCATGCTAGTCAATATTGGTAGATTTCAATTAACTTAACTGATAAATTGTTTAATAGTTGAATAAGAGATTTGAGATTCAATTTTCACTCACACTAAAAACTGATTGATGTCTTAGTCAGATAATAAAGAACTATCATTAAGAGCGGACACCATAGGTTAAAATCCTCTCAAAACATAAAGATTCCTTAATGAGAGGATTATCTTCTCTAAATTAGATTTTTATATAGTTCAAAAATACTATTATACCCTAAGTGTTTAAGCACTAACAAAATTTGCGGACAATTACGTAAAAAAAAAAAAAAACCCAACCCCACTACACCACTTTCAATTTTTAAATACATGTCAAAATCCATAAATAAAAAGGTTAAAAAAATTTAAATCATAATCCATTCCAATTCAATGTCTGTGTTCTATTTAAATTCAAATACTTTTCTTAAAAAAAAAAAAAAAAAAATCAAATACTAGGCCTTAGCCTACTGCTTCTTAAAAAATAAATAAATAAATAAAAAGCTTTTATCCTTATCCTTATCTCAATCTTTTCTCCATATCTCAATATAAAAGTAGATTCCTATTCGGCTATTCTCATTAAAAAAAAATAAATAGATTCCTACAATCCAACACACACATATTGATTGCCTTTTAATTGAATTCAAATTTTTAATCCCTTGTCTAAACAAAAAAAGAGGAAAATTTAAAATGAAAAAAAAAAAAAAACAAACTCAAACAGAAACACATGTTAAAATATATATATATATATATATATACATACACACACAGCTCCCTAACTTCTTTAGCCTATTTTATTTGAATTCAAATTTCTTAATCCCCTACCTGATCCCCCAAAAAAAAAAAAAAAAAAAAACCTATCAGCTATGAACTTTAAAATCTTTGCACTATTTGTATATATTTCACTTTTTACTTTCTTTGCGCAAAGACTTCGATTTCCTCAATTTCTTTTTTCAATTCATCACCATCTCTTCATTGCGAAAAGTACATTTCTTTTGATATTGTTTTAATTATTACTTTGTATTTTTCATTGTATTTTCCTTTTCTTTGAACAAATCAATTTAATCTCCTGTTATCTATTTCTGTCTCATAACTTTTATCTATCTTTTTTAGGTTCTTCTCACAACTTTATTGATTTCCTCTAATTTTATCTTACTATAAACCATCTCCTCTTTGAGAAAAGGCTTTTTTTTTTAATTATTATTTACTTTTTAAACATTCATCACTCCCCAAGAATTTTGGTGAACAGTTTAGAAGAGCTCCTAAGGACACGTAACACACATTCATAGATGCTAGTATCATATACTATATTACTCATATGAAATGTTACATTAACAAGGCTTGTCATTTTTTTTTTTTTTTTGTGTGTGTTTGTGTGTTTATAATCGTTCTCATCCATGAATGTCCAAAACCCACTTCGTGTTCGTGATCCTGCCACATCACCATCTCATATTGCGTCCCATATTGATATGGAAAAAAAAAAATAGTAACAGTTATATAAGGGAAAAAACGAAACAATCCACCATGCCCAAGACGCATATAAAGCCATTTTGGCATAATTTTCCTCATAATCATTTTTTTATTATAAAAAACTATATGATAATTAGAATAAATCATATTCTTAAATTATATATATGACATTAAAGTAAATTCTTACGAACTAATATAAAAAGAGCAATCTTTGTGTTAGAACTACTTTTCCTTCTTCCTTGTTTATATGTGTTTGTTTCTCAAAAAAATATATAAAAAGAGCAATGTTAGATGAGTAATTATTGAGTACTCCGATAGTACTATAAATGCGTATTCCCCCTTTCACATAACTGTAAGTTCTACTAATTAAATTCATAGTGGGATCTACAATTCATGTGAGAGAGGAGAATACGCATTTATGGTACTCCCGGATTATTCAATAATTTTCCATGTTAGAGACATAATTGTTTCAAATACTTGTTTAGGTAATAAATGATAGGTTATGATTGTAAATGTACGATAAATTATACAGTCCTCTAGTGGACCAAGTCACTTGTCTAGAGGACTAAGTCACTTGTCCACTATTCCACTAAAAGATTCTCACTTGTTTAAAATTGTTGAGTCAGTAATCAATTTCTATTTTTTTTTAAAAAAATATAACTCAGCAATTTTAAACAAGTGTGAGTTTTTTAGTAGAATGGTGGACCATGTCACTTGTCCACCATGTAAACCGTATAATTTCTCGTAATTGTAGGGATAAGGATTGTTTGGAGCTATTTGATTAACTCCTACTCTATATAGTTTATAAAATTCCATTCATCCATTTAAAAGAGTAAATTAGATTTTGTAATGTTATTAATATTTAAACAAACATTAATTATTTTTCTTTTACTATCTATTTAAATTATTGATAATGTCAAAATTCTATCAATTCTTTTCAAAATAGATGAACAAGATTTTTGGAACGGAATAGTGTTACTCTAAAAACTCTAGATAATCTAACATGTGATTAGAAAGCAATATTACTTTTATATAACCCATGTTTTATAAGAAAGAAATATGACATAAGTATCACTTTTATTTATTGAATAAAAATTTCTTGTTTCTCTTTTAGAGTTCTATTTTATGCTCCATAAACTTAATATGTCATGTGTAGGGACACGATTTCGCAACGAACCACAACAGTGTAGGGTTCGCATGTGAAAAGGCTCATACAATATCATTTGTAGAGAGTGGGTTTGAAAGGCTAGGCCTTGGTTACCCGGCGGTGGTGTTTTTTTTTTTTTGTGGTGTTCATATGTGTTTAAGGTGTTTTCACCCCTGGAATCTTTCTCCTGGAGGTGGACTGGGAGGCCCTCCTCTCTCTGGCCAGTTTCCCCCCCCCCCCCTTTTTTAGATTACCTACTTTTTCTTTTATACTAGCCTGCGTTCACTTTCCTTCGTCCACGTGTAGGATCAACCTTTCCATGACTGATACTTGTCCCGTCAATCCAAACCCAAAGTCGTTGGGGGTGGTTGATAAAGCTGAAGAATAGGCTCGGTTAGGTCAGAGCCCTGCATGGGAAGGGTAGCTTTTCCTAGATATTTTGGATCTTCTTTCAAGTTTGTTCCTATACCGTTTTTGCCCCTCTTCTCGGTGGAACTTTGGGTCTGCCGAGGACTGAACTGTCCTCGGTTACATCTCCGGGCCATTTCGTGCTTTATATTGTCAAGTTTGGGCCATAGCCCTCTTTGGCCTGGGCCTTTGGACTCCCCATGAGTAAGTGGGCCGGACCCATAAATTATTGGGCCCCACAATAGCCCCTCAAAACCCTGCTGTCCGACCTCCTGGTTGGAGAGGGGGGTTTTGGAAATACCGAGCCTTTATTATGGCTCATTTAATTCAGCCTTTCACTGACGTTGGCGTTCCTCCACCTGCCCAGGAAATGTACCGGTCTACGAGATGTTCTTCTTAATTTATTCACGATACGCTCATGCCGTTTGGTTATCCGGAGCGTGTCTTTAATAGTTTCCTTTCACGATACCTCTCAAATTTAACAGTTACTGATGGTGTGGGGGAGCGGAACGGGCATATTCTTGTTTGCGGATTTCCTTGGAGATCTGAACAAATTAAGTACCCTCCTCTTCGTCCCCTATATAAAGAGAAAAGACAAGAGTTGTTTCTCCCATACATAAATCCCTTTAATCCCCAGGAAGTCTGAAACCCTTAGATTCCTCCTAGAGTTTACTTTTACCCTTTGATTATACCTCAACCTGTAATACATTCACCACAGTCATAAGCAATGAAAAAGCCATTCTCCCACCAAAAATACCATATTCTAATAAAGCTCGAAATGGCTCGGTCAGGGCAAGGATGGCGGAGACTCAAGATTTGTCTTACTTTCCTTTCAGCCAAAATCCGGAGCAGGAACTCGTCGCGTCACACGTTCGGCGTGACTGAGCCGAGGACACCCATTATCAGTACCACCCGCTCTCTCATGAGCATATCTAACATGGCACCAGTGTGTTAGGAGTCAAGACTGGGGCAGGGATTAAGTGCCCCTGCTTCTTCCTCTCTTCGTTCACTGGCGCCTCCTTTTGCCTCTCTTTCTTCTTCTTTCCACCACCAGATTCATCCTGGTGCTTTTCCTTCTCCCTCTTTTGCTCCTTTTTCTTTCTTTTCATCTCTTCCCTCTTCTTCTCCTCCTTCTTTTCATTCATCTCCTCCATCTTCCTCATTCATCTCCTCCATCTTTTCATTCATCTCCTCCATCTTCCTCATTCATCTCCTCCATCTTTTTCTGAAGAAGGCACTTCCCTCAATATGGGCGATACTGAGGCAGAGTTTGGAGGGACTTCGGAGACGAGTTTAAAAGACACCTGACCGTTTATTTATTTGTATTGTTGATGTTTTTTTTTTTTTTTATATTGTTTCGGCAGTTCACCTTTTGTATAAGCTTGTTTAAGCCCCTCTTTGTACGTTGTAATATATCTTTATATTAATAAAAATTGTTATCATTTTACTTCGCATGTTCTATCTCTATGTTTTTACAAATTTGCAAGTGTTGTTCGGCACAATAATATAGCATTTGAATCAATGACAACTAGGGCCAAAATACTTGCTAATAAAAAGATGTTGCCGTAACTTTAATAGAATTGTTTGGCACAACAATGCCGACCTGTGAAGAACGATACTTACCCGAAAACTAGCCGAGATGAGAACTGGATGCTCGATACGGTGTAGGAAGTAACCATCCGAAGACACATCATCCGCAAAATGAACAGCCCCCTTAGGCCACTGAATATTGGGGCGTTTCGCCATCTTCTTAACACCCTTATTGGCCTTAACCTTTTACAGTATTTGAGCCGAGGACTTTCTCCATCCGAGTAGTTGGTTTTCCCATAGGCTTGAGTCCGAGGGCCTCGCAACGCCTTGGTTCTGTCCAAAACCTAGTTTCGTCGTCCAAGTAGTTGGTTTCCCCATAGGCTTGAGTCCGAGGACCATGCAATGCTTTGGTTCTACCCCGGAACTCAGTTTCTCCCTTTCCTCAGGTATTTCATGAGGTGCCGAGCAGGAGGTTGTCCTCGGAAATGGCTATTCCTCGGCGTGGGCCGTAGCCCTTGGGCTCCCATGCAGAACGGGCCTGGGCCGCAAATTCACTAGCCTCACAATATCGGATTAAGAGGCATTCTTGTACTCTTTGGTCACGCGGTCCCCTTTGATGTCCCAGTGTTCGAGATGCGCCTTCACGAGAATCCTTTAATTTCATGGTTGCAGGTGGCGTTGGAGATTGAGCCGGAGCCATTTTGTCTGTAGTGCTCCTTGGGACACTGCGTGAATTAAATGCCACTTCCTTACCTTTTTAAATAAATAGGAGAGGAAGTTGCTTTACCAACACACAAATCCTTCAGTTTCCTCCCAAACCATAATCCCTAAGCCGTAATTACAACTCCCCTATCCGGTGCAATCTTCCCTTAGTATAACATGTTTGAGGCGCGGGTTGGGGTGAAGGGTCAACTTTTTCCCCCCCCCCTTTTTTTAGATTACCTACTTTTTCTTTTATACTAGCCTGCGTTCGCTTTCCTTCGTCCACGTGTAGGGTCAACTTTTCCATGACTGATACTTGTCCCGTCAATCCAAACCCAAAGTCGTTGGGGGTGGTTGATAAAGCTGAAAAATACGGCTCGGTTAGGTCAGAGCCCTGCATGGGAAGGGTAGCTTTTCCTAGATATTTTGGATCTTCTTTCAAGTTTGTTCCTATACCGTTTTTGCCCCTCTTCTCGGTGGAACTTTGGGTCTGCCGAGGACTGAACTGTCCTCGGCTGCATCTCCGGGCCATTTCGTGCTTTATATTGTCAAGTTTGGGCCATAGCCCTCTTTGGCCTGGGCCTTTGGACTCCTCATGAGTAAGTGGGCCGGGCCCATAAATTATTGGGCCCCACATCATGCATCATGACTTTTTTTTTTGAACTTTAATTACTTTATTAAAAATAAAAAATAAAAGTTATGTTGCATTCTATGATTAGTAGAATATAAAATGAAAAATTAAGGAAAAGCTTTTATTTACTTATTCGGCATAAAAATTAAGTTCAATAAAAATATAGTTGTCTTTCAAAAAGTAAAGTTTTAAAAGAGTTGTACACAAGTGAAATAAGCTAAATAAACAACTTAATTTTTAAATAACCCTCATCCAAATCAACACTAAATTTAAAAGATAAAAATAAAAAGATAATTTTTATAATAAGTACTTCGAACACAACAAATTTTACAATCCATTGAAATGATAAATTGTTTTACTACAATAACACTTCCATTGGGCCCATTAGACATCTACCACTTACATCATTTTTATCATACACCAACCATGATATGTCATTTCATCCTATATAAAAAATAAAAATATAAAAAATAAAAATAAAAAATGTAATGAGATTTATTGTGTCATTAGAAAGTATAGACTTGTAACGAAATTTTTATAAAAAAATATTATATTTATAATATTTTAACAAGGTTAAATGTAATGTGGGGATTGAGGTCATGTTGTCTTTGACAGGGCGGTTATGACGGGTACTTGCGCACCATGTTTTTCAGTCAAAAAAATCAGCTTCACCCTTAAAAGCTTATTCTATTCCATAAATTAGGCAGCGAGGTAGAGAGGGTCAAACAGACACAGACTCGGCCTTTTGCTTTTTCTAACAATCGCTGTGTGCGTTCCCTTCAACAAAATTCTGGAAAGCAAGCAGATATGCGCTCCTCCACCACCACCACCAACACGATTTCGATTCACAGACCCCAACTCTTGAGGTTTCCCCACGATGCTGCTGTTGTTGCAGCAAATCATATTAAATTTCAAAGGGTCACAACAGCTTCTTGGACAATGTGAGTTTTGTTTTTTTTTTATGAACAGAACAACCCATGTATGTGTTTATTAGTTTTAATGTTTTTGGTAACAATAACTGACTGACACTGAGACAGGGCAATGGATTCTAAAAAATCATCATCTTTTGGTAATTATACGAGCAAGAAGGATAAGAAGGAAGAGCTGTCCATTATTCCTCACTGGGAATCATCATCTTCATCCTCCGATTTCCGATTCGACCGCCTGCAGCCGTCGGATCAAGAATTGGGTACAGATCAAAAAAGACTTG
This sequence comes from Quercus robur, assembly GCF_932294415.1. Classification (NCBI taxonomy): domain Eukaryota; kingdom Viridiplantae; phylum Streptophyta; class Magnoliopsida; order Fagales; family Fagaceae; genus Quercus; species Quercus robur. The sequence goes on along the minus strand of NC_065544.1, from coordinate 862,248 downwards.
AGTTTGGACACTACGTGGCGCGACAGGCCCTTCTTGATGAAGAGTTTTGGGTATACTATATTTTCCATTTTATCTTCTTCATTATTTTCTTTGAAACCACTTTTTTTTATTAGGCACAAATTTTGTGGGGAAAAAAAATCTGCATCTATTGTGTGTGTGTGTGTGTGTTTTTTTTTTTTTTTTGAACTTTTTATATTTTTATTATTATGCGGTAGACAGCGGCATGGCTAAGAGCAGAGAGTCATTGGGAAAATAGAGCTAACGAACGGTATGCTTCTGCTTCTATTTCTATATAAGTTACACATTTTTTCCTTGCTTTTTTCTTTTTCTTAGTGACCTTTCGCTACAAATTAAGGGAGGGGGGGATTTAACAATTTGATCTTGTCTTTTTTAATCTTCTTTCTTTCTTGTTTACAATAAGTGAATTGGAACAAACAAACAGTATGATTTGAACCCAAATTCTTCCTGTGGAAAAAGAACCTTATATACAATGCCACTGAGACTCAAGCCTCTTCTCAATTGACAACACTTTGGAACAAAGGAAAGAAAGATTTTCATTAGATAGGCCAAATGGGTCATTGAAAGTAACCTTATAATATGTTCTTTTTCTTTTTTTCTTTTTTTAATCACAAGCATAGGAGGAGAAAAAGACTGCCAATTTTTGGAGAAACTGACAAATGTGGCTGATGGAGAAAACAAAGATGTAAAGGATTAGGAATGTTTTTTTAGATATGTTTAAGCCTCCAAAGTTTATTTGTTTTTTTTTTAACTCTGAAAATGGTGGCCTATTTGGCATGTTTGTAGCGTCTTATGAGGATAATTGTATTTTATGTATAAAAAAGAGGGGAAATTGTTTGAGAATGACCGCTAATTCTAGCTATGCTTGATTAACACAGATATGTAGATAACTTCAAAAGGAAATTTGCTGACCAGGTAGGACTTAATGTGTTCATATTATTTTAGTTCATATGTATATGTGGAATATATTTGTTGCATGAATTTCTGAGTAAGTACCTCTTGTTTCTATAGGAGTTTAATGCCATAAAAAGGCGCAGTAGAGGCCAAATTGGGCAGAAATGCACCTGTATTGTCACGGTATGAAACCAATCCACTAAGTTCGTCATCATACCCTTTCATTTGATTTAGTTCGAATATTGGTTAAAAACCATTGGTTAGGGTGAGTTTAAGTGGATAATAGAACTTCTCTATATTATGCTGGGAAAAAAGGATTATTGAATCATTGGTTGCTTGATCTAATCAAAGCTTCTGATAGTGTTCTGGTATATAATTTATCAGGTTATGAAGGAAGTGAAGAATGTAAAACGCACTGTAATTAAAAGTGTAGTTGGAACCCTTGATTTGAGTATCCGGTATATGTTGCATGGAGAGACTGTTCCTGGGGTACAATAGTTTTTTGTTTACATTTGCAGCTTTTATGTGTTGTCTGTCTAATCCAGTTCTTTGGCTAACTTGAACCTGGCAATGGAATTAATTGCTATTGCAGGAAAGGGTGAGAACTCCTCTCTTCTGCAGCATCAACAGAACAGACCAAAATAAATATGGGTATATTGCAAACTTATGTGTGATCAAATCAGCACGTCGTCGGGGTATTGCAAGCAACATGTTACATTTTGCTGTTGAATCAGCCAAATCCGAGAGTAAGTCAAAACATTCATCTTTTCTTTACAATAAAAAACTTATAAACTGTCTGATATAGAGTAGATGTTAAGAAAACATTTCTCTTCTGATCTGTTCTTCTATGGCAGGCGTGGAACAGGTATATGTGCATGTGCATAGAAGCAACATACCTGCTCTGGAACTTTACCAAAGGATGGGCTTTGAGGTAATGTGGATGATTACATGTATTCTTCTTCTAGCTTCTTTTTTGGGCTTTTTCTTTTTATAGCTGAAAGGCTGATAGAGCTTTTGCATTCTTGACTAGATTGTGGAAGTGGCAAGCTCTCAATTGGTAGAAGACCAAACTTACTTGCTTTGTTTGAAGACATAGAAATTCATTCAACACAAACTATTCCTTTTTTTTTTTTAGGGATGGTTACAGTAAACCCACCTGTGGTTTGGCCCGTTTTCACTTTGCCTATCCATGGTTCAAAACTTAACACTTTGCCCACCTAAGGTTACTTCTATTAGGACTCTGTTACCCACCTTTGGCTTTTCCGTTAGAAAACAACTTTTACAACCAATATATAACATAAAACGAATCAAAAAGTTAGGGTTTGAATTTTTTTGAAAGAGCTTGGATTATGGGGTTTTTTGTCTCTATGCAAACTGCTGGTCCTCTACTGAAATTCCTTTGAAAAATAATCAAGAAAGAAGGAAGGCAAGAAAGATAGGGCAGCGGCCAACAAGGACAAAGACAGCAACATATGTTTCCAGAGTTGAGTTCAAGGGTTTGGTTTTGGAGGTTTGTTAATGGTTATGGCCCTTATGGGGGCTGTTCTCCTCACTTCTCAGACCTCATGTGTAATCTAATGTAACTGGTGTTCTTTTTCTTCCTACTTCCTACTTGTTCTATTTGGCTATTTGCTATTGTTGCTGTGTTATGGGTTTGGGAATTGGGATTGGGGGGTTCAAGCTTTATCTGTTTGTGCAAGAGCAAGACTACTGGTGTTTCTTTGTATTTCCTAAAAGCTTCACCAAAAGCTGCCTTTATAATTGTACAACTACCTATATATGATGATAATGTTAAGCTAGCTATTGTTGTGTTTGTCCAAATGGGTATTTTATTTTTTGTCTTAATTGCATACTTTCTTTCTTAGCAACCAAACAGAGAGTTTTGGAAGAAATGGGAATAATTTAGAAATGTGAGAGACATCACAGAATCAAATGGGTCTTGAGAGAAGTCAGGCAGGCTGTGCCGTCTTCTTCCAAAATCAAAAAACACAAACACAAGGAAACCACCCCTTCCGCACCCCACCCCCCCCCCCCCCCCCCCCCAAAAAAAAAAAAAAAAAACGAATTTCACACTATATAATCGCAATGCTCGGCTTTGTCACCAAAACTTCGCCACCACAACCACTGTACCATCACCATTGCTGTCTTCTAACCGAACTCATCTTCCTTCTCCTCAAGACGTCATCATTTTGCCTTATCCTGTGTTAACCGTACTTGTTTGATCTTATCCTGTGTCCAGTTTGTTTAGAGTGCTTGATGGATGTGCTGTGATGTGGGCCGTTGGGATATAAAAATCTGAAATGGGTTGTGGGAAGAAGGGATGAGTGAGACAGAGAGAGAAATCAGAGATTGAGAGAGAGATGCAAATGAGATAGAGAAATGATGAACCAAATGTGTTGGCCTGTCCATTTGATCTTGTTTTGATACACATCTTGTTTTTCTACAAAAACCCCCTCTTTGATTTTGTTTGTTTGAGTTTTTTTTGTTATCTTTTGTTTTTAGAGGAAAAAGACATAAAATTGAAGATAAAGTACATTTTTCCACCTAATTTTAACAAAGATGGGTAACGGATTGAAGTTCAGGTAGGCAAAGTATAAAGTTTTAAATTACGGGTAGGCAAAGGCAAAGTGAAAACGAACCATACCACAGATGGGTTTACAGTAATTATCCTTCTTCTTTTTTTGTACGATGACAAAGAGTCAATGTACACACAAATTGTAGAATTCTTGATGTTAATAGGCAATCCTTAATTGAGATGGTGATTTCCAAGTTCTTGTAAGAATTACTTGTTAGTCATCATAGGCTGCAAAACCCATTATAACAACATTACTTCAAAGGTAATGAATATATTACAAAATTGTAGGCTTTCTGCTTCCAAAGGAATGTGGTCTGCATTTGAAAGTGTTTCGTTCTTTCTTTTTTCCCAAGTGCATAGTAAAACCTGACATGAATTCATCTTTTGAAATTAAGGGATGATAATAACAGCTCCTTTGTGGTGAACAAAGAAGTGTAATACTTGTAACTAATCTGATAAGGCAGTCTAATGTGCGCAGCCCATCAGCAGGGCATGTGGCGTTAGAAGAATAAACTGTTATAGAACAAAAGGAAAGTCGACCAAAGAAATAAAAATGGATTTTTCATGTCAAGAAAATCAGTCTCACCACATACAACCGGAACTACAATATATAAACAATTTGTGAAGCAGAAGCAGCAGTAGAATGTGAAATTAAGTGGGAGGAGAGTGCATGGAAAATCTGAGAATGGTAAAACACTGTCCAAACAAACTCTCTATGATATTTAACAAAAATGTGTTGCTTACAAAAACTTCTTTTTTTTTTTTCAAAATCTTCAGCAATTAACATATTCTTCTTTTAGTACAGTGTTGTTTTAATTTATAGTTTAGAAACATCAGTCGCTGTGCTACAAAGAATGCCAAAAAAGAAATAAAATCAATTGCAATTGTTCCATATGATGAACTAGTATAATCTCCTAAAGCTAACCAATTATAAATCAAGTGCCAAACCCCCACGGCCACGGGTCATGTTGCAATATGTTCCTGCATATATAGTCCATGGTGGGAGCTAAGTTGGAGGCCAAGGTGAAGGTGCTAAGGGTTATGGAGACGAGGTTTTGGCGGGACTGAGGATTAGAGTAAGAATGAGATTGAGCTCAAAAGAAAGAGAACAGAAATTCAAGAGACTGTCACTAGAGTTAGTTGAAAGTTGAAAGAGAGTAGTAGTTTTAAAAAATGCAATGGGAATGGGAATGGCAGTGGGACACCGGGTTGCTTTTGTCAAGAAAATTTACCCACCATAGGTATTTTAGAATAAGCAAAGGCAGCGGTGGCTCCATGTTTATCTCAAGATCACCCTATTTTGACACCTAATAAAAATGTTAAATACGAGAATTACAAAAATTTAGGTTTAATAAAAATAAGAGTAATGTTATAGACACAACATTTTCATAACAAATTATATGCAACAAGCTGTTATTGATGAGTAAACAAATAATGTCAGTATTAGGCCAAAATTAGAATCAATAACAACTAAGCTAACCTTTTTTTTTTTTTTTTTAATGGGAAGGCTACATAAACTTTATTAATAATGGAAAGCAACAAGTACATCAAAGAGAAGAGCTTGTTCAAAAAAATAAGGATTCTCTTCAATCCATACAAAGAAGTCAACAATGCCAAGGGCATGTTTTGCTAGTAAATGAGCGAGCCTATTCTCAATGCGTTTTTGTAAAACTACTACTCTCTTCCTTTCAACTTTCAAATACCTCTTTGTCTCTTGAATTTCTATTCTCTTTCTTTTGAGCTCAATCTCATTTTTACTTTGATCCTCAGTCTTGCCAAAACCTTGTCTTCATAACCCTTAACACCTTCACCTTGGCCTCCGACTTTGCTCCCACCATGGACTATATATGCAGGAACATATTGCAACATGACCTTGGGCTTTTGAGCCTAGATCCCCAATTTATTTGTACTCTAGTTGGGTTTATCTCACAATGGGAGGTCCAAGAAATGATTGCCGATGACATTGATGGTGTTCTGATGATATTTTGGCACTGAACTTCCTTAGTTACAGCTCTGCCGTGAAGACTGCTACACAGCCAAGCTCCCTCTCTGGAATCCAAACAAGATTTCCTCCTCCTTACTTCTCTCATGTTTTCCCTCCCCAATGTTTCCAACCCCCAATTCCTTCCTCTCCTCCCCTATTTATATCATTCTCTCAGTGGGGTTGTCATGATGAGAGAATATTCCACATGTCAGTGGATCCCTCCATATTATATCATTAATCAGGGGGGACTCACTTCTTACTATTGACATAACCTCCTAATAACTCGTGCCTGATGCTGATTATTACTTGGCGGGCGGATTCCCCTAAGACATTACCTCTTGTTCATAGCATGTCTTGAGGTGCTTAATTATATGCTCAACTAGCTCCGCCCAATTTGGCTAAGTGGGCTGAAATGGGCCAAAACTATTCAATGAGTGGGCCTGTAATTTAAGGACGGCCTGCTGTTCTCGGTCTATACAATTATCATTTCAAACTCTCCTTTCACTCTTCCATTTGACAATTCTCTTCCCAGATTGTGAATCCAAAAGCCTTTTAAGGTAGCTCCTTTAGGCAGGTTGATGTTCACCCCCGAAACTCGACAAAATCCAATTTTCTTTCTTTACAGTTTACGGTACTCGCTAGCAATCACAATCTTTGCCTTTACCTAGTTCAAAACTTGAAGACCCTAGTCCCACATTGTAATGGTATAGTAAGAGCTGAACCAAACCAATAATGTGGCTTCTCAGCTCAGGGGCCCTTCTTTAAATTCCAAAGCTCAAACCTTATTCTTGTCCTTGTCCATACCAAGCACATACCATATATATCCACAAGCTAGCTAGTAGCTAGGATAATTTTATCAAAGCTTGACACTACAAGACAAGACTCAAGAGCATTGGATATATGGGTTTGCATGAAAAGATTGGAGTCGGAGAATTAATAGTCTTGTTTGGGTTCCATCTTCCATGTTGTTATAACCCCGGCCCCCTTCTTTTACGTTTTCCTTCTAATTAATACTAATACATATATAGGGCATATTAATTAGTGGTAATTGTTACAACAAAAGTAACGTTGAAAAAATATTCATGTATAGTCATGAGATTGATTAGTGATCACGAAGGTCAGCGGTGGTGGTGGATGTGTTGGGTTTTATTTATTTATTTTATGTAATAGAATAAGAAAAGTATAAAATTATAAATTAATTAAGTAGGTTGGACACGTGGCAAGTTTTTATTAGTGAATCATAGAATAGAATAGGAAAAGTGAGAAAGAAGATTTGAACTCATGATTTAAATAGCAAGACAGTTCATAAAGCTAATCTATAATTTAAGAAGAAAAAAGTTAATACACGTAGAAAAACAAAATCACATCCAGAATTTAAGAAACAACATTTTAACAAACTTAGTGATCTTCTATGATATTAACTTTAGTAAGTGTAATTAAGTGCTTAACATGAAAGTATGGCTAACAAGAAAGACGACGTTTAGTTTTTAAAAACAGCTAGCGCACCGTTCAGGTTGAAACTAAATCGACATGTAGTTTACTTTAACAATGAGTGGCTTACTACTTCAACAATGCGTGGCTTAATTAATAGCTAGCAAAAGGTCAAAAAGATCAACATTTAGTAATCTAAAACACGACATAACGTTTTTATATTTTGTTGATAGAGTAATTGATTTTGTTGACAACTTTTTATATTTTCCATAAAAGTTATGTTAAAACTTTCCTAATATAGTTTATTAACTGCCCTAAGAGTATATGTTAACATAACCTTTTTAATAATGCAGTTCAAGAAGTGTAGCAAGGTTTGCTTTATTTCTTCTGGAGGATGGACGGATGGATGGGGGTTGTAATCTCATCTCGTGACATTCAACTTTGTCTGTCATTCATAATTAATAATTATCTCACATATATATATATATATATATATATATGTGTGTGTGTGTGTGTGTGCACGCGTGCGCATTCTCCCTTTCTCTCTCTCTTTGTGTGTTAACTCCTACACAACCATGGAGAGGGTCTTTATAGCCAGACCATCTGGGTATTTAGTTGATCTTAAAGATCAACCATGTGGCATTTTATGCTCGCTGTTAAAGTTTTACTTTTACCATCGAAAATCTACTGAATAATCACATTCACCTACATCTATTGCTGTAAGGGACTTCCTCAGTAGTAGGACCCAACAATTGAAAAGTCCAGAGCACATTAAAAAATTCACCATAAAACATGGAACGGCCATTCTGTCGTCCTATGACATTGCCAGGACACAACTGAGGTGAACTGTGAGAGTAAACTTTTCCGCTCTTCTCAGAGCCTCTCGCAAGAATGCCCCATAATAGTCCCTGCTTTTAGATGAGCATTCTTCTCCCAACACATTTTTCCAAACACTTTTGACGTAACTTGCACATTGGTCAATTTGTGATTGAATTATATTACTAACACAATAGAACCACCAATAGTACTTGTGAAAATTAAACAAATCTCCACCTAACACATCTACTAGTTGTGGCAAGTGTGTGCAAGGCAGCAAGAGTGTCTCCAAACTTTTTCTTAAACAAGATAGTCTCATAAGATAAGACAATTCATTGAAAGATCTCCAATAAAAACTTCTTGTTATAAAAGTCTGTCCACAAGAATTGCTAAAGAAAGCATCTAACTGGAATCATGCGGGATGATTACAAAATATCAACATTTGCAGTTAAGTTCAGTTACACAGTACAATACTGTGATCAATTACAAAAGCAAGTAACCAGACTAGATAGGTACAGGGCAAAAAAGAACACTGCTTAAGGAGTTTTCAACTCATATATGCTTTAACATCTTGAGTAACTTTTGTTATTCTATGTCTCTAGCTGCTGTATGATGTTAGTTATGATATTATATCTGATGATCCAAATTGAGATCAGATTCGAGAAGACTATGAGTAATAAAGCAATGGACCTTTTTCATGATCAGGCACCTTGACATGTTCCAATACTGGACACATCTTCAAGCCAATGATTTGTACATCCGGATTCGAGTGGCCATCGAGAAAAACTTTCGTAATCTGGAAAAGGAAAAAAAAAATTAAAAATTAAAAATGAAAAAGTTATCACATCTTGAAATCTATCTTCTTGCAAAATAATCTTAGATCCTATTAAATAAATTTTTGTAAATTTCAGAACAGGCCTCAGAGTGGATATAAAACTGATCATAATTTCAAAAACTCTGCATCTCTATCCAGGAGATGAGTCCAGAAATAGATACCTGAGTGCATCCAAAAAGTTTAAGCACCCTCAATGATAAGCAATTGTCTACAATAAAACCCACAGCCTCATCTGTCAAATTTCGGCACCAAGATAGATCCAGAGTATGCAACCTTTTTGAACGCCTGCCAAGTGATGCAGCTGTGTTGTAGCCAACCTAAATAACCACACAAGTCCCAGACAGAAATAAGAGAACATCATTTACGGTTAAGTAGGCCTGGTTTCAACAGACCCATTCAACTGAAGGGCTGGAATTAAACAAAGTGGCAATGAAGTTATTATAACTCAAATTGGCCAAAGAGTGGCACATAGAGCAGGAAATTCAGGCACAAATCATTACTAAATACCAACACAAGCAGCAATCAGTTTTGCTTATGCAAAGCCTTGTATGAACCACAACATATTTGAATCAATTTTGAAGTACCTTTATGAGCATGCCCATATGTGAGGGGATGTGTGTGTGAGAGAGAGAGAGAGGTAAATGAATTACCTTCTTGACATTATTTAGTGAAAGCTCTTTCAAACAATCTCCAGAGGTTTCGAGGAATGCAGCAATAGCTTCATCACTGTCATGCAGAAAAAATTATTCAGTTGGTTCATCACTGAGATGATGTCAAGCCTGTGCTCAGTGAGCATCTAACAATTTAATATCAAATCAACAGAACGATAACCAAAACAAGGTAAACTAGAAATCATTCAGGTGATTGGAGTACAAATATTGGGGTGTTTATAAGTACATAGGAGAAGATGCCCTGAAAGTTAAAAATAAAATAAAAAATAAAACAAAACAAAACAAAACCTTCATACATCCTGTACCAGAAACAGCCTTCACACTCCAAAAATAAATTTTTGACCATACCTCAGGTCCTCAGCATTTTCAAAAACTTCTTTTATTCAGCCAAGCAGTGCCTAAAAGTAAATGTTCCACCATACAATATTTTTTCTCTAAACTTCACTGTCTAAGAAAAATTAAACCCAAGAAACCATAAATTTTAAAGAGCAAAAACCAGATTTTTCATAATACCATCCATACAGAAAAATTTGGCTAATCAATTATGAAGTATGCTCCATGCAAATGAGAGTAAAGCTTGCATTTCCTACCACTTATAAATTTGAAAAATTGGAAGGCAAGGTCCTGTATGTAAATATTTCTGGGATTATTCTCCCTTAGCAGACTTCTTTAAGCTTTAGCTTGCTTGCAGCAAGTTTTTTCACTTTTCCAGCTCCCCGATGCATTAGGGAAGTAATATACCACAAATATTAACAAATAATAATTTTATTAACATTGCTAGTATCTAGGGATAACCAATCCATCGTGATGATGCATTACATTCTATTGTACAGGAAAAAGAAAGTGAAAATATTAACTTAAACTATAAAAGGTAAAAAACCTGAATGAATTGCGGCATAGTTTTAACTTTTGAATTGCGCGACAGCCATTTGCAAGATATCCAATAGCAAAATCTGTCAATTTGCTTAAGTTTACAAGATCAATCGCACATAATCCTGGACAGGTTTCAGAGATGACTTTAAAGGAAGAATCTGTCAATTTTCTGCACAAAATTGGAGCACCCAGCAAAATTGAAGGAATAAGAGTCAAACATTTTCAGGTAACTAAATGAAAGAATGTTCATATCTAAAGACATTAAAGATAATCAAGGAAATTTTGAATAGAAGCGTGTTAAAGAGACATACACACAATCAGCCAGAACAAGCTCCTTAATATTGTGACCACGAGCAGTCAAGAATTCCTTGAGAAAATCATCACCTACATTTTGAATACCAGCTAATGATAATACTTGTAGTTGTTCAAACTTCTTCAATGCTGGCAAGATAAGCATAGAATCGAGGCTTTGACAATCAGTAAGATTCAATTCTCTCAGAACTGATCCCAATGAATCAGCTAAAGTGTCGATACTGGAGGAGGTGAGAAGGGAACACTGGCTGAGATTTAATGATCTTAAAACAGAGGCAGAAGAAACAAGTTTACTTAGCCCATCGTCTGAAAGACGACATGCACCACTGAGGGATAAAGTAGTTAATGCAGCCAAGCTATTTGATGACCGAGCTAAGGTAGAAGGTAATACATAATCTGACATACAGCGCCCACACTGGTCAAGTTGTAGCACCTGATTGCACAAATTAATGAATCGGGCTTATCTAGTGCTCAAATCACAACAATATTATTCCCTCAAAATAAATGGAAACCCATTATTAGTTAACAACAGCTATAACCTTCCAGAAGATGAACAGTAACACTGCAAAACTAAGCTTGTATGCAGCAACTTGTTAATACATTCAACACAAGTTCTGAAATAATACACATAAAATTTTTAAAAGTAAACCCATTATTAAGTCCAACAACTGATTCAGAGCTACTCTTTGCATTTACTTCACAGTACACTGTTTGGACGTTTATAAAGGAAAATGATGGAATGGAATGGGAAAATCATAAGGAAATGAGATTAGTTTTTCCCCTTAAATGTGTTTGGGAGTTTATAAAATAGAGGAAAGTAAAGAAACATATAATTTTACTATTACACCGATTATATTGTAATTGTGTTAACAAAAATAGGGATGCAAACATTTATGTAATTTCCCCTTAATTAATGAGGGGAACAGAACATTCCAACCGGCAGAACATTTATTAAGGGAATGGATATCCATTCCCTTCTCCTATATGCAATGGGATTCCACCATTCCCTCCATTGCATTCCCCTGTGGCACAGTGCATCCAAAAGCACTGTTAGTAAACCCCAAATGGAGCTTTGGTGATGGAACAAAATTGAGGACAACATGGAGAAACAAAAGACATCTCAAATGCAGATCAAGCATCAATATTTCTGGGAAAGGTAGATATATGTCATGTCTAGGCATCATAATTTTTGCAGTAACACACCAGCATACAGCTGCAATTTACTCATACTTTACTGCGATTATGACTAAATAGATTTATTAATCTTGAATGTTCCCAAGTCTAACAGAAGCACAGGAGAGTGCCAGAATTCCATAAGAGCAGAGCATATCTAACAATATTGCATCGACAAGCAGCTTTAACTAAAAAGAAAAAAGCCAATAAACAAAATGTTTTAGCATAATCATGTCATAGAATGAAATATATGAAGCAGACCAGAGAATTTAACCTGCACCCTTGCTCAGGGATTATGATCCAGTGCACAGAACTTTGGTGTTTAACAGTAATGTATATTAATAAAATGTACCAAATGAACATCATAAACTACATCGATATGAATCAATTACAATTGGTCAGAGCATCATGATAATACACATGGAAATCTAACGTTTAGTTGCTTAAATATATTGGTTTCAAGTATCCCATAATTTCCTACTCTATAAACATGTCCCAAACAGATATGAGCAGACCTCAAGACAAGATTTAAACCTGAACCTCCCACAAGCGTGAACATTATAGAACTTAGCCTTTTGCCAATCATAAAACACTATTCTATTGCAATTATGAAGAAGAGTCCCATTAAACATACTATGCCAGGAATTCAAGTAATAATATAACTGAGATTTGGAGATATTAGCAACATATCATATGATAACTTGAACATACCGTTAGATTGCTGGTGTCACAAGTCTGAAAAGAATCTGTAAACTGCTCCTCCGTTAGCCACGAACAATCCCTTAAGCGAACCTCTGTAGGTGATCCACGAATAAGAAGCTCAAAAACATGATTGTTCATTCTGCGAGAATCGCATAGCAACTGACTCAGCTTGTGCTTCAAAGCATCTGGGACATTTTCAAGTGAAGCAATTGCATCAGCATTCTGGGAAAGAATTATCAAACACAGTTCTTTCAGTGAGGGAACCATGGGCTTTCTGTGATTTTGGCCATATCTCGGTGTCCATATCAGTGATGCAGGTTTGCTCTTGTCTAAAGAGGAACTCTCCACTCGCTTATTTTTAGTTTCCCGATCTCTAATGATCTTCATAGCTGTGGAGAAGGGTCCTGGCCAATCTTCGATTTCTGGTTCTGCTTCAGCCTCAGTAGGCACATTGTTCTCCTCCTCTTCCTCTTGAGAAGAAAAATGAGCAAACCTAGAGGCATTTTCCCTGGCTATCTCTCGGAACCGTTCCATGTAATCCCTTCTGCTTGAGTCAATCTCTCTTGTGTTAGCCTTCCCAACTTTGGTTTGATCCAACGATGCTACATTATCCGCCATTTCTCTTTTGTCAGCGTTCCCAATTCTGGTTTCATCCAACAAAATAACATCTTTATCTGAATTCTTAACTTCAGAATTCAAACTCAACTCCAATTTCTCACCACCATTCGGTAATGAAGAACCATGAACCAATTTGTCCTTCCCTTTCTCTTCCCTGCTATATCTCCTTCTGCTCTTATTAGCACTATTCTCATCAATACCCCCATCACTAGCACCACCCAACTTTCTCTTCCCCTTTTCATTTCCTCCACTCCCTTGCCCCTCATTAGTCACATCCACTGCACATTCCAAATCCAAATCCAAATCCAATTCTCCTACTTGAACACCATTGTTTGCCTCTAAATCATCCATGGCCAACTTCCCTTTCCCCTTTTCCTCTCTTCTAAGCCTCCTATCACCAGTCTCAACCTCAAGATCAATCACTTCCCTTCCCAATCCTCCTCCATCAACATCTCCACTCATTCTTTTCTTCACAACCCTCTTCCCGGACCGCAAACTCAAAAACCCTTTACCATTCTCCTCATCCTCCACCGAATATTCCGACCCTAGCACATTCAGATCAATACTCAATCTCCTTTTCCTTTTCGGCTCCTCCTTGACACTCTTATTAGACTTGGGCGTAGTAGTAGTAGTAGTATCGATTCCCAAATTAGAACCTAAACCAACTTCACCAAAACCCCTTAAACCCTCCTCTTCCTCTTCCTCTTCCTCCTCCGCGGAGCCTAACACATTAAGGTCAATACTCAATTTCCTATTAAACCCATCATCGCGAAAACCCCTTAAACCACCGCTCTTATTAGATTTATCTTCGTCGGAGGCTTCTACACTCAATCCAGCAAAACCCAAATCCAACGAATCAATAATACCCATTTCTCCATTACCCATAAAAACCCCACCTTTATCCTCCTCGGTGCCTTTTTCGCCGGATTTGGAAACGAGACGGAGACTTCGTCGCCGAGTAACCCCAGCAACGGAGACCGAATCGGATCCAAGCCCGATTGATGCAGGAGACATGGGTGTTGGAGTGGGAGTAGGAGATTGGAGAATGGGTTCTTGAATTTGGGTGGGAGTGGAGGGCTCGAGTTTGGTTTTGGTTTTGGTTTTGGTTTTGGTTTTCTTTTTGGTAATGGGTGTTGTAGTTGAAGGGACTATTTTACGAGACCTTAAGACCTTCATTGATGATACTAGAAATCAGAGAGAGAGAGAGCTCTGTATCTCTATCTCTATCTGATTATCTCAATCTCTATCCTCATATATGGAAAGAAAAAAGAAAAGGCGTTATTAGGTTTTTGGGTTTCTTTGGTTTGGGACTGAGAAACAACAAACACTTCTCATATACGCTATTGCAATTTCCCGCCAGAGTGTATATAATAATAATAATAATAACTAATAAGTCGTCTTCTCATTTTTTTTATTTCACTCAAAAAAAAATCAAATTTTATAGGTTTTTTTTATAAAAATAAAAATAAAAATTGAGAATCCTCCAATTTTATAGCTCTTGAAATAGATGGAATCTTCCAATTTATAATTGTTCTTTTACTATCAAGCAAATATATCAATTGAGAATTTTTTTTTTTTTTTTTTTAGGTGGTGTTTGCAAGCATATCCCTTATTGATGTAAATAATTGTTCTTAAAATTTCTTGATAAGCTAGTCGAAAGATCACGTCTCAAGAAATGCTTAACTTAATGGAACGGTTGGGTCCTCTAGGTAATTACTCTTATTGGAGTATTTTTTTATAAATAATATATATTATATTTAATTTTATAAAATCCTTATTAAAGGATTGAAAAGTTAGAATTGAAATTCAAATATAATGACACATTTGGTAAACTGTAATGGTAATTACATAGAAATAGATATTATAAGAAATACAAGATGTTGTAATATAATACTTATTACTATTTATTTGTTTGGTGACAACATAGTAATAGAGCCCTAAATACAATGGGATGAAAGCATATTAAATCAAACTTAAAGATATATTTCCTAACAAATAATTTTCTTTTTTAATTGAAAGATAGATTAGATATTTTTTATGATTTTTTATTTTCATAATTATTATGTGCATATGAAAAGTTTGTTTATTTAAAAATATATTAATTTTAAAAATTAATAAACCTACTAAGGAATATCTATTATAATTCTTTTAGAAAATAATAGTTATTCCTCATTTTAAAGAATAGTTATTCATAAGAAATTATTATTTTCTGTAAAAAAAATATAACCAAACTACTAAATAGCTAAACTATAGGAAAAACTATTACATTACAGTGTCTATTACTGTATACCAAACATACCATAAGTAATAATATCATGTAATAGCAACAGTTTCTTACTAATTTTAAAACTTTTCTATATACTCTCATTAGTTATGTTTGATAATTTCTTTAATATATACGTAACGCCTAGTTTTTTTTTTTTTTTTTTTAGAGAGAGAGAGTTTCAATCTATAGCGTTCACTCCTGATTATAGCTCTTTATTATCATACCAAAACACCAATCAGTTTTTTTGTGTAGGCGATGATTAAACCTTAAATCTCTTATACAACCATCATAAACTTTACCAGTAATGCCTAGTTCTTGGTTGACTAAAAATCATTAGTGATATAAAATTTTCAATCTATCAATTAGTGTCATGTGTTGTTGTCTTTGCTATGACATTTTTTAAAGAACAAAGTTTCTCTCCAAACTAATTTGAAGAGAAATCTTACAAACTCATCATATATCTTTATATTGAGTATGGATTTTGAAAATCTAATTGTTAGATTGCATGTCCTTATTATATTTTTAATGCTTAAAAAATTTCAAGAAGATCAAAGATCAATTGATATGTCATCAAATAAATGTTATAATTTCAAATTTTTGTAATCTAAAGTTGTATATAAAAAATAAGTTAATTGATAAAATAGTAAATAACATCCAATTTGGACGAAATTTGATACGTATGTTACTCTTGTATTTTACAAAGTACAAATGTTATATATATACATTTAAATTAGGCTAGAATATAATTTCTACCTTGCATAAAAAAAATAAAAATTTGATTGAAACATGAAATTAAAGGTAAAGGCTCTACTCCACTTGAACCATTCTATATGCATACACAGTCACGTAAGCATTGTAATTATCATTTTTTAGCCTTTACACTTTTAAATCCAACTCTTTTAAGCCAATATATATCAATTGGATTATTGTTTTTTTCTGGACAGGATTTAAACACATCTCCTTTATTGATGTAGAATGATTATACTTGGAATTTCTTGATAAACTAATCTAAAATCCACGTCCTTAGAAACATTTTAATTTAATGGGATGGTCGAATCTCAAGGTGATTACTCTTATTAGAATATCTTTATTTTAAATCCTAATAAATGATCATTTAAGTGGAAAAAAAAATGAAATCAATTTTCTTTTCACTGACACGTCAGATTCAGTCTTAGATTTTTTTTTTTTTTTTTGGGTTGGAGGAAGCAGTCTTAGAAAGTTTGAATTGAAATTCAAATATAAGGGTATCTTCGTTTAGAGGTGATGTAAGGTAGATGAAAAATTTTGGAGAGAAAATAGGAAAGGAAATTTTTTTAAGTGTATTTGGTTGGGTGTGAAGGAAAGAAAATAAATGGTAGGACCCGTTTATTTTCTCTCCGGACCCACCAAAAAGTTTTCTCCTCGAAATGAAGAAAAAATTAAAAGAAGAAAATGAGACTGCTTAATGAATAAAAATGTTCATCTCAAGTTCCTTTTTTTTTTTTTTTAAATTATTTTATATGCTGGCACGTTGCCTCTTTCTTTCCTGGATGTTGCTTTTTTTCTTTTTTTCTTTTTTCATTTTTCATTTTTTGAGTTCCTGGGCAGTGGGCGGACACGTTGCTTCTTCTTCTTCTTTTTTTCCTTTCTTTTTTTTTTTTTTTTTTCTTTTCTTTCCTGGACGTTACCTTTTTTTCTTTTTTCTTTTTTCTTTTGTTTAACTAGACATGATTCTTTTTGGGACATGATTTTTATTTTTTAATAAATTGGGTGATTGCTATTTTTTTGTCACTTTTTTTGTTTTAATTAGCTATCATTTTTTAACAAGAGTGCACGAGTAAATTTATACAAATTCATTTTTTTCATCCCTCTACTTTTTCACTACCAACCAAATAAAAATAAGAGAAATTAAAATATTTTCTATCCTCTAATTTTTTCATCCTCCTATAATTTTCTATCCTTCCATTTTTCCACCCCTCCAACCAAACAGACCCTAAGTGATAATATCATGTAATAGCATCAATTTCTTACCAATTCTAAAAAAAAATTTGTTTCTTCTCATTTGTTATAATTTAACAATTTATTGAATATAAACATAACGCTTACTTCTTCTTCTTCTTCTTTTTATTTTTTTGATAAACAATACTATCTACGACACACACACGTATAGGAGAAGGGGGATGAGACAAGGGAATACACTTACACGCCAACACCAAAATTGCATGCGACAATTGATGTCGCACAATAAGTGATAAACCCCTTCTCAATATCACACCTTACCGATATGATATTGAGATGGGTTTATTACTTGGTTGAATAAAACCATTACTTGCATCAAATTTTCAAACCATCAACATCGTCATGCATTATTGTCTTTGCTGTCAAAATGATTGAATACATAAATGTTACGTAATCTACACAAAGTTTTGAATTTGATTGAAACATGAAAATAAAGGTAAAGGCTCCATTTATAGATAAGATACACGGTCACGTAATCTCTCTTCTTCTTCTTCTTCATTCTTTCTTTTTTTTTCTTTTTTTTTTTAAGAGATGCGGTTACGTAATTATTGTGATTATCATTTTTTTGACTTTATACTCTACAGTCTACATCCAACTCTTAAACTTACTCCTCCTTCAAACATTCTATTAAGCATTATTTATTCGCGGAATTTGAGATAGATGGCATCACTACATGTCGATGGTTGGTTTCAATCAAGCCAATATATCAATTGGATTTATTTTTTTTAGGTGGGCGAGATTCAAATGCTTGTTTATTATTGATGCAAAATAAGAGGGTGTTTGGATTGGGTTGTTTTGAGTTATATAACTCAAAACTCAAATTTCTTGGGCCCCACTAAGTTGCATTTTGTTTGGTGTTGTTTTTAGTCATGGTTTCCAAAACTTGTTTCTCAAAAGGGGTTTGATGGACATGGGTTTCAACCAAAATTTGGGGATTTAGGGGTTCTTTTTGGAGAGAGGAAGAAGAGCAAACCTCGTCCACCGTAGCCCATAAAACAGAGAAAGAAAAGGAACTCACCAGTTGGTTGTTTGCAAGCGATGGGTCTTCAGGATATGGAGGCAGAAGTATAGAGAAGGAAAAGGAAAAGAAAAAATCACAAACCGTTCTCTTACATTCGGTGTGCGTGTGTCTGTGGAGATAGGAAGACAAAACAGTGTTTTGGGTGAAAGGAGAGAGAAGAGGACACGTGCGAGAGAAAATCAACCTTCTAACCTGTGCAGGCTATGGGCTCCACCAAAAAGTGAAAAAACTGAGTTCTGAGATGTGGGACACGGTTTTGAGATATTGGAGCCAAACAATTTTTTTCAGTTTTGAGTTTTGAGTGAGATAGAGTTTTGAGAAATGAGTTATGTGTTTTGAGATACTTCCAATCCAAACATCATCTAAGTGTCCTAGGTACTTCTTGATAAATTAGTTTTAAAACCATGTCCCAAGAAATGTTTGACGATTGAATCCTCAAGGTGATTACTCTTGTTGGAGTATTTTTATAAAAATTATTATTATTTATTTTAAATCCTAATTAAATGATCATTTAAGTGACAACATCATTTAATAGCATCAATTTTTTACTAATTTTAAAATTTTTCCATTTTCTCACATTATTATATTTGACAATTTCTTTCTCACATTAGTTATACTAGTGTATAACCCTGTACATATGTATAGGTACAATTAAAAATAATCACAATTACACAATTCAAATTATATATTGGGTAAATTGCAAATTACACCCCTAAAGTTTGGGGTTGTTTGGATTTTACACCCTAAAATTTCAGAACTTTGATTTTACACCCTAAAGTTTGGTTCCGTTAGCAATTTACCCCCTACGTTAGTTTCTACTGTTAAGTGACACGTGCATATTGATGTGTTTTATTTTTGCCAAATCAGCTCCAAAACTAAGTTGTTTCAATAAAAAATAAAAGCTTAGCTAGCAAATCATAGAACAAGCCTCATTTTAAACCCATCCACTTGAAACTACCAAATGGAAACAATGCAAGGCTTCCATCTGGGTTTTATTATGTGAGTTTTTGTGTCTCTTAGGAGTAGAATTGAACATTGGTGGGAGTTTATTATGTGTGGTTTTTGTCTCTTAGGAGTAGATTCGAAGGTTGGGGTGTTTTATTTGGAGAAGAAATCTATTGATTTTTAACCAAAATAATAATAAGAGACCTATTGATTTGGGGAGGATGAAAAACCCATTAGGTTTTGGTTGGAGTTTTGTTAGATTGAGCTTGTTATTTAATTTCCTTCAATTGAATATTTTCGGTGCTAGGTAATGGCTTTCTCCGCCACAACAAAGCTTTCTGGTTCTCTTGGTACAATCCTCTACAACAATATGCTAAATAGTGGTTATGCCTCCCAATCCCAAAGATCATGTGGCCATGCGAATTCTATCTCTTCTATAGGAACTGTTTTTGATATTAGCCGTCAACTCTTTCCAAATTTATCGATTAGTTTCACAATAATATATATATATATATATATATATATATATATATTTATATATATATAAGGGTAAGTTACAAAGGGGGGAGGCCAACTGAGGCCATCTGATTGCGGAAATGTAAACAGGTTACAAATGTGAAGACCATGACTATGGTGTTACAAGTGTAAACTGAAATATAAACTAGGGTTGCCATTCTGTTTACAAGATTAAGGGTTGTAAAGAGAAGGGAGGTATTTTTGAGCTAGACCTAAACTAGTTCTGGAATGAAGACCTCTGAGGTGAGATACTCCAATTGGACTTGCTGAAGAATGAAGCTGAGGGTTCCTTATATAGTTGGGGGAAGCCTTGGATTCTTCAGGAGATTGCTGAAATTACGGAGAGTAAATTGCTTTTACTGAGGGTGAATTTCTTTTCCACCGAAAGCAAATAGTACTCTGAATGATTCTGTCGAGGCACTGTTTGATGAACAGTAACTGTTACTGTTCATGAATAGTGACTTGTCCCCTTACCTTTCCGAAATACTGTTCATGCACAGTGACTAGTGTTGTGGATGAATAGTGATCTGTCTAGAACTTTGCTGGTGCGGGTACTGTAGCTGAATAGTAACCGGACTGCAAAGACTATTCTGGAGCTGTTCTAGAGCTATTCAAAATATCTTAATCGCTATCTAAGTTGTAACCATCATAAGGATTTTGAGGTCGATTGGATTGCGATTCACTGAAGCTTCTGAAGAGGCAGGAGAGTTCTTTTCTTCTGACTCTAACTTCTCTGATTGAAGGAGCAACTGTTGAGCAAGATCTTTTAATTCCTTACTAGATTTTCCGGTGATCTGGACGGAGTGTAGGCTTGACTGAGATCTTGCAATAGCTCTCTGAATTGGATATTTTAATCAGTATCATAAGCATCAAATGGGTATCCATCAAAGGGATCCCATGGAGGAGTATAATCACAGTTATGCTTATGATATTTGTCATATTGATTACAAAAACCGCAATACAGTAAAGGTTCATAATCTGCATTTTTTGTTGTTAGCTGCCTGGGATCAATGTAATCTATTCTTTGTAGAGTTGGAATGGCAGGGGAGTATGGCCTAATAGTGAATACTGAAATCCTGCTAGTGTTTCCTGTGAAGTGATAATTTTTCCATAGTTCCCTGGAGATATCAATAATTTCATTATTGAAGTAGTCCTTCCAACATTCAGCAGGAGCATATGGATCTTCGTAGGACAAATAAGAGTCTCCTTCATACCAAGGGCCATTATGGGTGTACCTATTGACGAGTACAAGGTGGTGAGCAGGTTGGACAGTCATCCAGTTGTTACTATCCCATTGTGGAAGAGTACTCCAGCATCTAATGGAGACAAATGAACTTTTGATCTTTGTAACAACCTGTTGTATTATTTGGGGGAATTGGCTGATTTGATCATGGCTTGTCAACTTGATGAGTCTGATAAAGTCGTATTTAAAAATTCTTGAAAGCCAGCTTGGATCTCTATCCTTTTCATCTGCCCCATCTTCATAATTGATTACTAGGCCAGGAAAAGGATGCTTCTTCTCATAAACTCTGTGACTGCTCCCAAAGTATTCTTCCCAGGTTGACTAGATGAAGGCGTTTTCAATGCCATCTGAGTCTTCACCATAAACTGGAAAATGGGTGGTGACCATTATCTTGAAATGTTTAAACCATCGGTCACATGATTCAAACATAGCTTTGCTTCCCAAAATACGAATTTGTATATCGATAGGCAAGTTGGCAACAACACTTCTTAGCTGGATCTGAGTCTTAAGACTTAGTCTAGCATAATCTATACCCATGATAGTCATTTTATCCGTTGAATGGATATCCTCTTTACCAAAGAGTTGACTAATGAGAGTTTCATTTCCTGTCTCAAGGTTTACAAGTAAATAGGCTTTACCAGCCTAAGGTAAACCCAACCAGTCTAACCAAGAATTGGTATCCAAGACCTACACCTCCTGACCTCCAGTTCGAGGAAAGGAATAGCCAGTTCACAGTATCCACTAGTAAACTCTATGAATGGAACATAGATGGTTTATCAGAACAAGAAATCCTAAACAAAATTCAGCATATGACCATGGTAGCCAATAACTACCTCAACGATGGACTTCAGAACATAGAGGTCATCAAGCTCATGCTTTTAGGATTTACAGAAAAACTTTTGCAATGGTGGAATAACTACCTTACAGAAGAGTCTAAGGAAGACATTAAGAATGCTGTCCAAAAAGATGAGAATGAGAACCCCATCTTTGACGAACGCATAGGAAGAGGTGTTCCCGACGGAGTCAATACCCTTATCTATACGATCATGAAACACTTCGTAGGAAAACCCAGCAACATCACATCTAGGATTTATGACCAATTGAGTAACCTTAAATGTAAAACCCTTGGTGAATACAGGTGGTATGAAGATGTGTTTACCGCCAGAGTCATGCATAGAAGCGATTGTAACTCTCCATTTTGGAAGAAGAAGTTTATCAATGGCTTACCCACATTGTTTGGTGAAAGGGTGAAAGAAACCCTTTGTAGCCCCTTAGGTGTCATAGATTATGATAACCTAACATATAGAGACATCTCTAGCACAATCAGGAGTGAAGGAATGAAGATGTGCAGAGATTTGAAAATCCAAAGCCAAGCCAGCAAAAGTAAAGCCAAGTACGAAGTAAGAAACTTTTGTACACAATATGGCTTACCTTCAGTCATCCCCAAGAAGAAATCCAAGTATAGAGGAAAAGAACCCTCTGAGAAGTTCCATAAGAAAAGGACATCATCCAAGTATTATAGAAAACAGAAGTTCAAAACAGATGATTTCTATAAGAAAGGAAACTCCAAGTCCACAAGAAAGTTCATACCTAAAACATCAGGAAAATGTTTTAAGTGTGGAAAAAGAGGTCATTTTCAGAAAGAATGTAAAGCTAAGGCCAAATCCCTTATCAACAACCTTATTAGTGACTAAGCCAGTAAAGAAGAAATTTTCAAACTCTTAGAAATTGACCGCTCAGATAGTGAGTCTCCCAGTAGTTCTAGTGAGCAAGAAAAGCATCAATTATATAAATCATCCTCTGATCAGAGGCTCGGTGGTACACTACTCCCTTAGCTTCACAGTTTATAAGGCAGCAAGTTGGGGGGTTTTCCTTCGATGTGGGATTCAAGCCAAAATCGGTTACAAGCAAGCTATTGGCCGAGCTGAGGCAAAAAGTCTCCACAGTAACTATATTATTTTTTTAATGAAATTTAATTAATTTATAGTTAATGGTTACAATCAAATTTGTAACTAAATTTTGTCTGTACTTAAAATGGCAGATGTAACTTGTGGAAGGTTTTTTCTTTTCTTTTCTTTTTTCTTTTTTTTTTTCAAATAAAAATGCCACCACAATATTAAAAATTTCAGAGCTTTTTCTCATCAAATGAGTGACTTGAACATAACATAAATATAAATAGTCTCAAATAAACATATGTAAAAGTGATATATTATTATTATTATTGTTGTTGTTGTTGTTGTATAAGGAAGGGAGTGTCCTAAGTCTCAATATTCCGAATTGATGTAATGTTACAAATCAATAAACCCATCACTCACATATTTTGTAAATATTTAATTGTGGGGCTTGATAATTTGTGGCCCAAGCCCACTCCTAGTTTGGGCCCAAGGCCTAAGCCGAGGAGAGCTGTCTCCAAGGACGCCTAATGAAAGCCCAAGAAGGGCACGAGGACATGGCCGAGGACGATCTTATGCTCAGCACCTCCCAAAACACCTGGATAAGAGAGGCAAACTCGGTACAGGGGCAGGACAAGGGAAAAAGCTGTCAACACAGTAATACAGAATCCTGCATCTGACAAGCCCATACTCAAAACCATGCCCTTGTGCTTTTCCAGCGACCCCCAACCACTCTAAGTATGGGTTGACTGGACAGGCCTGCACCCCAAAAGGTAAAACTAACACGTGGACGCAAAAAGGGAAATGGAACACTAGTATAAAAGGAGAAGAAAACAAAGCTAAAGGGAGGCCGGTGAAGCTTAAGTCTTACAACCCTTGCTAATGGAGGGTTTAGCTAGTCAAGCCAAGCCCGTCCATACATAAATTCCAGTAGGAACTACGACTAAACCGCTTACCTGTGCCCAAGGTCATACCTTTCAGGCCCACTCTCTTCAAATCATATTGTTGAGGCCTTTTACATGCGAGCCTAACGTCGTTCATGGGTCGTTAAAAATCGAGTCCCTACAATTGGCGCTGTCAGTGGGAAAGGGTTTGTGTCTTGGCATAGGCGATAGTTCGAGACAGTTCCCTTGTCATTTCTACCAGCTGGTTATGGTGTTCTAGAGTAAAGTTCCATTAGGGGCTATAATTCTTGACTAGGGGCTACGTTTTATAGCGTCAGCCGCGTAGATGGTTCTAGGGGCTCGGCCGAGGAGCTAATTCCCCTAAAGCCAAGGCCCTATAGACGAAAAATTACAAGTTTTGGACAGAACCAAGGCCTTGTATGGTCCTCGGACTCAAGCCTCTGGGGAAACCAACTACTTAGACGAAAAACTACAAGTTTTGGACAGAACCAAGGCCTTGTATGGTCCTCGAACTCAAGCCTCTGGGGAAACCAACTACTTAGAAGAAAAACTACAAGTTTTGGACAGAACCAAGGCCTTGTATGGTCCTCGGACTCAAGCCTCTGGGGAAACCAACTACTTAGACGAAAAACTACAAGTTTTGGACAGAACCAAGGTCTTGTACGGTCCTCGGACTCAAGCCTCTGGGGAAACCAACTACTTAGACAAAAAACTACAAGTTTTGGACAGAATCAAGGCCTTGTACGGTCCTCGGACTCAAGCCTCTGGGGAAACCAACTACTTAGACGAAAAACTAGAAGTTTTGGACAAAACCAAGGCCTTGTACGGTCCTCGGACTCAAGCCTCTGGGGAAACCAACTACTTAGAAGAAAAACTACAAATTTTGGACAGAACCAAGGCCTTGTATGGTCCTCGGACTCAAGCCTCTGGGGAAACCAACTACTTAGACGAAAAACTACAAGTTTTGGACAGAACCAAGGCCTTGTATGGTCCTCAGACTCAAGCCTCTGGGGAAACCAACTACTTAGATGAAAAACTACAAGTTTTGGACAGAACTAAGGCCTTGTATGGTCCTCGGACTCAAGCCTCTAGGGAAACCAACTACTTAAGAGGAAAAGTGCAGGGTTTGGACACAGCCTGGACGTTATACGGCCCTAAGAGGCTACCCCAGAGGAGAGTTACCCATTGATAGTTGGATTAATTCCTAAACCGACTGAAATCCGCAGCCTACCCTCGGATCCTCGATACCAAGGGAATTGGTGCAACTGTTATAGGGTCAGGTGTTATCAAAACACGGCAAAAGCCCCTCACTGCTCGGCAACCCCCTCGGAGGGTATATTTAGTATTTATCGTTCTCAGACGGTCACCGCGCATGCATTACGGGGCATTAAGCCGTTATCTCGATTGGTAAGGTTCTGTTTCAAGGTTTCCTGCTCTAAGCATCACTAAAGGAAGATACATACATAGCGCACTTGTTCACAAAGTAATTGTTGCCGAAAGGAAAAGTATTTAGAAATAAATAAATTCATCTTTTATTAAGACAAAGAAATAGTACAGCGTACAATGAAAAGCTGGAATAACCTTATACTAAAGCTAACTACATAAGCGAAAAGAAAAGATACAAGGGAATGAAGAGAAAGCCGAAGAAGAAGTGCAAAGGAGAGGTAGGCTGTTGTTCCAAGATGTTGTTTAAGGAAACCATTCCTCAACACTTTTACATGCCTATAACTCAGGCAGCCAAAGAGCCCAACTTGGGGCCTGCACCGTTGAAGAAAAGGTGCCGGGAACCTGACTTCAGGCTAGCACTGTTGAAGAAAAGGTGCAGGGAGCCGGAAGTTGAGAAGCCTCCGTATAACCGCGCCTGCGATAGAGCAGACGGCGCTGATGGCGGAAAACCTTACTTCTGACGCGTCAAGAATCTGACGCGACCAGTACCTGCTTCGGATTTTGGCTAAAAGAGGTAGAGATACCATCCCCACCTTACTAAGATGGAAGATCATCTTGAGTCTGTGTCTACCCTGTCCAGACCACCTCACCTTGAGTCTCGGAGGGACCCGGTGCCTTTTGTGGTGGATGTAGTTCCTTCACCCTAACACGTGCCTTAGGCATATTGCACTAAGGGTGGGAAGCACTAGATATGGAGACACTGATTTTGGCTGAAGGATTACGGTTGTGAAGAAAACCGAAGGGTTTGTATGTAAGAGGAGTAAACTCCTATCCTACTTATTTAAAGGGAAAGGAGGAGATATTTAATTTACGCAGAGTTCCAAGGAACGCTACGGACAAGAAGGACTTGGCTCGGTCTCCAACGCCATCTGCAACCATAAAATTAAAAGATCCTCGTGAAGGCGCGTCTCGAGCACTGTAGCATCAAAGAACGCCGCGTGACTAAAAGTTAAAGGGGCGCCTCTTATAATTCGGTGCATCTTCTACGTAAATGGAAAGACACAGACATCGATGAAGTACAGAATCTGAGCGAGTCATGATGTGAGCCCAACATAATCAAAATCCTCCTCCCCAACTAAAGTCGGGCAGCAGGATTTTGAGGGGCTATTGTGGGGCCTGATAATTTGTGGCCCAAGCCCACTCCCAGTTTGGGCCCAAGGCCTAAGCCGAGGAGAGCTGTCTCCGAGGACGCCTAATGAAAGCCCAAGAAGGGCACGAGGACATGGCCGAGGACGATCTTATGCTCAGCACCTCCCAAAACACCTGGATAAGAGAGGCAAACTCGGTACAGGGGCAGAGCAAGGGAAAAAGCCGCCAACACAGTAATACAGAATTCTGCATCTGACAAGCCCATACTCAAAACCATGCCCTTGTGCTTTTCCAGCGACCCCCAACCACTCTAAGTATGAGTTGACTGGACAGGCTTGCACCAAAAAAGTAAAACTAACACGTGGAGACAAAAAGGGAAATGGAACACTAGTATAAAAGGAGAAGAAAACAAAGCTAAAGGGAGGCCGGTGAAGGTTAAGTCTTACAACCCTTGCTAATGGAGGGTTTAGCTAGTCAAGCCAAGCCCGTCCATACATAAATTCCGGTAGGAACTACGACTAAACCGCTCACCTGTGCCCAAGGTCATGCCTTTCAGGTCCACTCTCTACAAATCATATTGTTGGAACCTTTTACATGCGAGCCCAACGTCGTTCATGGGTCATTAAAAATCGAGTCCCTACATTAATCATTATTTGTGAAACTATAAAAAGTTTATGATTTTTTTTTTTAATGTTTCTACTTATAACTATTGTATTTTGTTTTTGAATTCGGGGTAGTTCTTATTAGAGGTCAATATTGGTAGGCGAAAAAGATCATTTAGGTTGGACAACGGACAATTTATCCAGCTCTCATTCCAGTTGTGAGTCTCGATCGTGACCTCGAAAAGGACGTTCTTCAACGAAGTCCTTGTTTTATTATTCCAAGTATAAACGCGTTAAGTCTATTACATGGAATTAAAGAAATCAATGAGAATCTTACATGTCAAATTTTATGTTTTTTTTTTTTTTAATAAGATTTGTTCCTACTTGTATATAAGCAAAATATTATTACAATAAAGCTAATAAGCTTTAACTAATCTTTTTTTTAGGAACAAACTTTAATTAATCTATATATTAGTAATTTGATTACTTCAACTAATCTATATTAGTAATTTGTGTAACTTCATTTTTTTTTTTTGAGAAAGATGTGTAACTTCATTTGGTACTCTTCCCTTACCAATTAACATTGAACTACTATACTAGAAATAGGGGTTTCTAACTTTCTATACATAACACCCTTAGAATTTGGTTTATTAAAAATAAAAAATAAACGCCCATTGAATTTGACTTAAGCGTTAATTCTTACATTTTCAATTTGAATAATTAACCCCTTAAATTTTAGATTTGTAACAAATTAGACATTTTGTTGAGGACCGTTTGGTACATTGAATAGAGATTACTTTAGAACTAATAATCTCTATTATTATCGTATTAAAAAAAATAAAAATAAAAATTCCTTATTACTATAAATAAAAGATGTTGTAATGAAATAACTATTCTTAGGACACGTTTAGTATACTAGATGAGGATTATGACATTAAAGGTAATCTTTATTATTGGGAATAAAAATGTGTTATAAAATAATACGTAAAATTATTCATAAGTTTGGTTGTAAGTTATAAGATTAGAATAAAATTTAAGATTTATTTTAAAAAATATCTTATTCATATAATTATATTTCCTTAAAATAATACTTTTTTGAATTTTTTATGTGTTTATGAAAATTTTATTTATTTGGAAATATATTTATTTTAGAAATTATTACACACCTTAAGGAATAGTTATTATAACTCTTTTAGAGAGGAATAATTATTTCTCATTTTAAATAATAATTTTTCATAAGAAAAGACTATTCGAGATAGTAAAAATATAACAAAACTAAAGAATAACTAAACTATATGAATAACTAATATTATATTACAGTGTTTATTATAGTTTACTAAACATGCCCTTACTGATAAGGTTGAATAAGCATGTGAAACACCGAAACCTAATGCAGGAACTAAAAAAGAAAAAGAAAGAAAGAAAGAATACGAGTAAATTAGTAAAAGATGAATATTCATTAGGATATACAAATATATTACTAAAAAAGAACTTCTTAAAATGCAAGAAATATAGTAATAGTATTTAAATTGGCATAGGCTGTTGGTGAGGAGTCAACACTGAACATAAAAGCTTATCAGTCCATTTCAATTGGATCGGGCTAGCCGACGACGTGACATCACATGAGTAATTAAAACTTAATTGAACAACAACGCGTACGTACTCGAAATCAAGAAAGAAAGAAAGGTCCCTTTTCAACTATAAGGTCCCTTTTCAACTATAGTTTGGCTTCTTTCTTGTTTTCACATTTCAACTATATATATATATGTCTCAAAAAAAAACTATATATATATATATTTCACCAAACAATATTATAATTTAAACTCTCCAATTACTTTTTGTTTTTGGTCAAGCACCGATTCTACCGCGTGTTCCATGCTGTTTCAAAGCTCTTATTACAACTTGCGATTACAACTCCCCAAGTCCCAAACTTTCAAGTAATTGCATTAATTAATAAGTGTACACACATAAAAGTGATTAGATTATTACCAAGTGCTTTATTTATTTATTATTATTATTTAATACGGGCAAACATTCTTATGCCAACCATTGAGTTTCATATTAGTATTTTTCTTATAAAGTATTGTTAACATGTGTTTAGGGCTAAAATGTAAACTTCACTTTTAAAGTTTGAAATATTTGACTTTTACATCTTCAAGTTTCAAATTTTAAACTTTACCTCCTGAGAATATATTATGTTTGCATTAGCAAACCTTCCATCTAGATTTTCCTTTTGAGGTTATTTTATTTAGCAAACTAAACACGTGTCACAAATTTATGTGACACTTAAATATGGATGAAGAAACTATTAATGCAAAATTGAAAACATAATATATCTTCAAGGAGTAAAATTCAAATTATAAAATTTCAAGATGTAAAATATAAAGACCCCTAACTTAGGAGTCTACTTTTCACTTTAGCCATTTGTTTTATAAAAAAAATTTATGAAATTAAAAATAAATTGTACAAAAATATCAATAAAATATATACAATTACTTTTAATGAATGCACTTGCAGCAAATGCAAGATGCAAAAACTAATCTATTTTTGGATGAGAAAGGGAGTTTTATTTATTTATTTATTGATCAAACAGTAACAAACCTAGCAACTAGGCACTCTCTAGTAATGCTACTAATGCCTAAGTTCATTACATCCCATATATAGTTATAATACACAAAAGTTGGGTATGTATTAAATTCCAAAATTTTGCTTGGCTGCTCCCTTCCTCATTTTTTTAGTCCATTTGCTACTTCATTTGCATCATGGTATATGTGATGAAGATGGACAATCTATTTCCGAGTTATAAGGTTCCTACAATAAAAAATCAAAAGAGCAACATCTAAAGTATAAACACCATATGTCCATTCGCCTCACAGTAATTTGTCCTGGATTAAATAAAAATGTCAAATTGAGAAATTTATATAATATAATGAACATTAGAGAATTACAAATGACCAATCAAAGCAATAACCTAACAATAAAAAAAGTACACGTTACAAAATTTCATTTCTCCAATGATTGTGGAAGGTGAGTAGTGAAATTTCATCAATTTCAGGAAGGTTTAATTTTCCATTTACCCTCCTTCAATTCCAAATTTATGGTATAACTCCTATGCTTTTTATTAAATGACACCTCAACTCTTTCAAATAGGAAAATCATATTTAGACCATTAAAAGAACAAAATGAAAAAGTATATGAATATTAAGAAGTTCATTTGAGAACATCCCATTGTAGTAATAAAGTAGAAGTTAGAATTAATTTTTGTAATAACAAATTTAAAAATATAAAAACTAAAATGAAAATTTGTAGACTAAAAATTGAAAATAAAGCCAAAATATAGAAATCAAAATGATGTTTTTACAGAGATATTATTATTCCTCTTTTTTTTTTTTTTAATAATAGAAGAAAGGTTAGAAATTTAATTGAAAGAAGGAGTTACATCATAAGAATCACATCATTTTTTTTTTTTTTTTGATGGGGAAGAATCACATCATTAATCAGCCAGAACAGAAGAAAACTGTAAAAGGTCAATCCTCTAATAAGTTATAACAGAAAGATAGCCTCTATTGGTTTTGGAAAAAACCATTGATTCTCCATGGTTTCAGATACTATATAAAAATGATTTATTTAGTTTTATTTTGACAAAATGGTGAGATTGTGAAAATGATATGGGCTGGCTATTGCTAGCTAAGAGCCATCTCATACTTTTCGCAGTCAGTCAGACACAGATAGATAAAATAGATAAAATTCTTTCTCTCTTTATCTATTGTTCGTTAATGGCGGTCTCATCCCACTTCTTCTTCATTTACTAACAACATCATCACCATTACACAGAGAGAGAGAGAGAGAGAGAGAGAGAGAGAGGTAAAAAGGGTAATGGGTCACCATCACCACCACCACAGCTCCAGCGATGGCATATCGCAGAGAGTCAGTAGTCCTCGTTTCTCGGGTCCAATGACTCGCCGAGCCCACTCGTTCAAGCGCAACAACAACAGTGAAAACAACATCAACAACAATAGCACTAGCAATAGCAACAACAATAGTGGTACTAGTGGCGGTAGTGCTAACACCACTACTACCTTGCGTACCCACCATGAAATTGATGTCCATCTCAGCTCACCCAGATCCGAGATGGGCACCAGCCCGGTTTCCCTTGATGGGTTTGACTCCACTTCTTCAGTTTTGGAAAGGAAGCACCTCCATGTGAGTCACAGAGTAAACATTCATGGGAGTAGTGCTAGTAGTGTCATCAAGGGGTTCTTGCTAAACAAATCTGGGGTGGTGGAGTTGGGTTTTAGAGAAAAGAAGAAACTTGGGCATTGGATGTTCTTCTTGTTCTGTGGGATGTGTGTCTTTCTGGGTCTTCTCAAGATTTGTGCTACTGGTTGGTTTGGATCTGCCATTGAAAGTGCCACCTCTAATCAGGTTACTTCTTGTTCATGTTCATGTAGCTCCCAATAATCAATATGTGTGAATGCCAATTGAAAAAAAATAATAATGATATGCTGTATTCATCTTTGTATGATTGTATTGCTTGCTTGTCATGTTCTTTCTCATCTATGATGTGACTTAATGGGGGTGATTAATTTCTTGGTGTTTGTGTTTCAATAAAATATTCATTTTCTTGATTCATCCCCTTTGCTAGGCATTTCATGACATGTTAAATTGTCTAGGATTTTGAGTGATCTGGCTTGGTTTGCATCCTTCATCTCACCTAAACTAATCCATCTTTTTAATTAGGATTCAATTGACTCCATCACTGGTGGAAATCTAATAGATCAAAGCTCTCATGAATATGGATATAGGGAGGGAGGAATTGAAGTCGAACGCACTCTAATGACGGTATCATCAGGTGTATTCAGCACTCAAAACGGCATTGCTGAAGTAAGTTTCCATTCTGTTTATCTTTAGCACACTATTTATGCATTTAGCTCTGATTGTTTCTCAGAAATACATATAAATAAGAAGTAATTTATGACAATTGCTTACCTTGAGAATTTACTGGTGGATCATGTCTCTTCAAGAGTATTGCTTCTTCTTCATAAAATATCACTTGTTGCGGTGACAACCACTCTGAACCCTCCTCCAAGCCTGCCCTTCCATGCCGTCATGAAATTGAGAATCTCTGACAATGCTACCGCTCCAAATCCCAATTACGCCACTCCTCTTGGCCCTACTTCCCTCTCACAGACTCTCTCCTCCGCTCTCCTCTCCCTCCATTCTAAATATGCCCTTAAGTTGATAGGAAATGATGAATTTTAACTTTTAAATAGGGGGTAGAGTTGAGACATGTTTGAATTAAGGATCACTACCACTATCACTATGATAAACTTCCAGTAGTCCCAAAAATTTAAGCTGATAAGAAAGGGTGAATTTTAGTACTTAACCACTATTCTAATACTTATGATGATTACAGTTCTCAAGTATCTGGTCCAAACCCAATAGTGAGAATTTCACCCAATGCATCCACCGGACAAGAAATCACAAAAGTATGATATGCATATCTCTCTACCTCTGATGTCTATTTCTGTTGTGCTTACTTGTTTGATTCCAAGGTTATTGCCTTTTCTTACATCCTTCTTCTTGCTTCTCTTTGCAGAGCCAGATGCGAAGACAAATGGTTATATTATTGTAAATGCCAATGGTGGCTTGAATCAGATGAGATTTGGGGTCTGGCTGTTGTGTGTTTTTTTTCTGTTTTCCATAAGCTTTGAATGTGAACTATAGTCTGATGTATAAATAATTTTAGAGCGCAGATTTGTGATATGGTTGCTGTTGCAAAGATTATGAAGGCCACACTTGTCCTCCCTTCACTTGATCATACCTCCTACTGGGCTGATGAGAGGTTGGTTTGTTTTTGTACTTCTACCACTTTTCACTACAGTAATTGGAGTAATACTTGTAAGAACAGTGGCCTTGTATGTTTGCTCAATATGAAATTGACTCAAATTGGTGAAAGAAATTATGTAGGATTCATAATCTTAAAAAATTTTATGCTAACTTTTTTGAGAGTGAGTTCATAACACTGAAGTTTATTATTTTCTTTCCTTTCTCTCCTTTTCATTGCTTAGTAAGATAATGAATAAATAACATCTCTAGGCCTTTTGCATAACACTTGGAAAAGTATTGATCTTTTCTCTAGTTAGCGGATGTTAAAATTACATACCCAGAGCAAACCCTTGGGTATGAAGACGGCTTTTACCCTCCTGTCCCTGAAGGAGAAGATGTCTTATGAACGTGACTACAGGAGGGGTTTTTCTTGTCCTGCGTAACTGATGTCTATGGGCATGCATACAAGTTTTTCATTGATCAACTTTGAGCTAACTATTTTTGTATATATGGATATATGTTTGCAGTGGCTTTAAGGATCTGTTTGATTGGCAACACTTCATTGAGACTTTGAAGGATGATATCCACATAGTTGAGAGATTGCCACATTCTTATGTTGGGATTGAGCCTTTCAACAAAACACCAATATCCTGGTCTAAGGTAAAACAAATTCGTGCATCTTGACTTGACTCATTTTCTTTAAAGCATGTGAATAATATAGCCAAGAGCCTTGTAGCTCAATTGGCACCTACTGATGATTCTAACAAAAATGTCTTCATATTCCCCCTCCTCATTTGTAACCATTTAATTAAAAAAAAAAAAAAAACCAGGCTGCCTGTAAGAACGGGATAGTATGTCCTCCATGCAATGTAAATCATGTGGCAATAAGTGACATATCAGGTCACTTAAGCTTCCAGCACAATCCGTTCTATGCATAAATGAGCTAGGTGCTTCAACATAATTCCGACATTACATGCTGTGCATCTTACTTCATTATTACCTTTTTGGAGATTAATCAAATTCAGTTACTTGTATTCATTTGTTCAGGTTACTTATTATAAGACCGAGGTTCTCCCACTTTTGAAGCAGCACAAAGTAATCTATTTAACCCATACTGATTCTCGGCTTGCTAACAATGAGATCCCAAGTTCCATACAGAAGCTGAGGTGCCGTGCAAATTACGAGGCATTAAAATATGCGGCTCCAATAGAAGCCCATGGAAACTCCTTGGTTTCTAGAATGCGACAGAATGGAAGTCCATATCTTGCTCTCCATTTGAGGCAAGTTTTGATAATTCTCTTTCTTTCAAATACTGAGACTGATTTCTTTTTCCTGCTTGTTTTAGTTGTGATTGGCACGAGCCATATGCTGATTAAATGGGTGCTGATTTTATTTTTTGTGTGGGTTTCTCTAACTTGATTGTTGATTTTTTCTTTCCCTCTTAATTATTAAAAAAAGAAGATCTTTTCTTTCCCCCCTTAAAATTTGATGTTAAACTTCCTCTTGAACTGTATACAAATATATCCCACCATTAGAGTTCAATGCCATTTTGATTTAGAGAAATTGAAACATAAAGGGACCAAAGTATTACATTTATCATCTGCTTATCATAGGAATCAATGGCATCAATATGAAACTTGCTTTCAAATTCCTGTTCGCATTATTTTGAAATGATGCGTTTAACCTTCCAATGCATGATTTTGGGAAGAAAATAGGCAGGGGGCAAAGACGAAAGAAAGTGCAAATCTTTCAGACTGTAGTATCCACCTTAGAAAATGGGTTGCTTTATCTGAGAACATTAGTCCTGAGCTCTCATCAAAGCTGTGAGCAATCTCTAAAGGGGATTTCAAACTTGGGCCGGGCTCAAGATTCATATTAGGTTTTATTGAAAAAGGGACCTTATGAATCACTTTTCTCTGAATGCGCAATGCAAATAAGGGAGCCCTGACGCAGGACAACCAGAACAAAATTGAAATAACGGAAAAATAAAAGATATGACCTAGGAGTCAGCACCTAGGCCTTGCTTGGAGTCAGCACCAAGCGGGGAAACCACTAGGAGTCAGCACCTAGGGTAGACCTGGAATCAGCACCAGACCAAAGAAAGACCAAACGGCCATTGTTTTCATTCATCAAAATATCAACTATCTCCTCAAGGAGTACAATAGGTTGCTTATAAAGGATTACTAAACCCTAATTCTAATTGGCTAGGAAACCCTAATTGCCTTATTACAAAAATACCCTTGCTGGTCAGGAAACCCTAATTGCCTTATTACAAAAATAACCTTACTTCTAAATTAAAATACTAAAAGCTCAATAAACTACTAGGACCTAAAACATAAAAATACAATTGACTTGCCGACATAAATAATATTAAATAATAATTCTCTTTCATCTCCCGCATCATTCTCCTCTGGTTGGAGAAAACTCGACCTCGAGTTTTAAAGCATTGAAGGATTAGGATGCTGACAAACAACACTTGCTTCAAGTTTGAAATCACCTTAGGGAGCATAGGGAAAAGAAAAACCTTGAATTCCACCGCATCAAACTCATTTGGAATAACAAAATCAATGTGTGGAATCAGTATAATCTCTTCTTGAACCTTATGAGTCATAGGAAGCACTTTGGTTTCAACCTCTTCGACTTCACCAAGATGTAGATCTTCAAGGACTGTGGAGGGTTGATTAGAAGCACATTCAACAACTTCAACTTTCACATCATGTGCACCCTCTAACATAATACTCTCTTTAGGCGCCATCTTTTCACCTTGCTGTTCTTCAATAGATTCATTTCCTTGCACGCTTGTTAAAGCAACACTTGTCGAAGCATGTACGTCTATGTCAACATTAGGCTTTGGTGTTTCTGGAGGATTCTCCACGACCAAGATATCACCATCAATGTTCTCTTCTATGGGGGTAGTAATAAGTTCATTATGATCAATTATCTTTGATTTCCCAATTGAATCGGGTTGAGTCTTCATTTGCTTCATCTGAGCAGTCCTGTCTTGAATCTCTTTCATGAGCTTTACAGTTAATTCCGTTACTTTCCTGGTAGATAATTCCTTGGTAGATTGTTCAAAAGTGCACTGAGGACATGATATGGGATGAGGATGAGGAGTCATCGCATTTGCTTCAACTTGAAAAGTACCACACTGAGATCGGGGTAGATACTTAGCTCGATAGTATGGTGACAAATACTCATCACAAAGCCTTTCTTTCATATCTTCCCACACAGTAATGGCAGGTTCATAATCCATATAACGGAAACGTTCAAGATTCTCCCAAAACCTCTGTGCTTTACCTATTAACTTCGACTTGGCATACCTAACCTTTATGTTATCTGCAAAATTTGCCCGCTCAAAGAATTGCTCCATCCCATTCATCCAGTTGATAAAATCTCGTGGATAAGCTTCATAACCATCAAAATAAGGTGCTTCTAATATTTCCATGATTCTCTAAAATAGTGCGACAAAAAATAGTTTGGAGCTGGAACAAGAACCTGGGCTGCTGTGATGTTCTCTGGACAGGTAGTGCTGGAACTGGGCTTGGACTGGTCTGTCACAGGCCTGGACTCTGCTTGGTTTTTTTTTTTTTTTTTTTTTTTTGCAAAATAATAAAATACACTGCTGGACTTAAGGAACTACAGACTTAAAGAAAGCAAACAATAGACTTAAAAAGAACGCAAACTACAGGACAGACTTTAAAAAAAAAGAGGAAACCATAGGAACGAAAAGAGACAACATTCTCTAAACTGAAAAGAGGCTTGGTGATGGACGCGGTGCTAGGGATCGACAGCTGTGGTGGCGCGAAGACAGGGAAGACAGCAGCGGCTTGAATCGTAGAGGAGTGGCGGCGCGATGTCTTGGGTCTTGGCATCGGTGGTGGTCAACGTCCTCAGCGGCGGTAGTTGAAGGTGAAGATGTTTTCGGCGGCGGTGGCTGATGGGTCGGTGGCGGCTAAGTGCTAGTCTGTGGGTTTCGGCGGCTGGTGGGTCAATCTCAACGGTGGTGAGTCGAGGTTGCCGATGGGTCTTGACGTGGTTTTTTTTCTCTCTTTGTGGTTGCAAGGGATTTGGAAACTTGATTGTGGGTTCTGGACTAGAGGTTTCTGGTTGGCTTCAAAATCTGGTTTTTTTTTTTTTTTTTTTTTTTTTTTTTTTTTGGGGTGATATTTTCTGGCTCTTTCCTGCGGTGGTTATGCTTCAACAGATCGGTGTTTGCTCTGATACCAAAACTGACGCAGGACAACCAGAACAAAATTGAAAGAACGGAAAAATAAAGGATATGACCTAGGAGTCAGCACCTAGGTCTTATTTGGAGTCAGTACCAAGCGGAAAACCACTAGGAGTCAGCACCTAGGGTAGACCTGGAATCAGCACCAGACCAAAGAAAGACCAAACGGCCATTGTTTTCATTCATCAAAATATCAACTATCTCCTCAAGGAGTACAATAGGTTGCTTATAAAGGATTACTAAACCCTAATTCTAATTGGCTAGGAAACCCTAATTGCCTTATTACAAAAATACCCTTGCTGGTCAGGAAACCCTAATTGCCTTATTACAAAAATAACCTTACTTCTAAATTAAAATACTAAAAGCTCAATAAACTACTAGGACCTAAAACATAAAAATACAATTGACTTGCCGAAATAAATAATATTAAATAATAATTCTCTTTCATCTCCCGCATCAAGCCCACAATTGACTTGTGGGATTCCTGGTATATTGTGGTTTTCTTGGATTGGTGCTCAGACTAGATGATGCAGGACAGTCTAGGCTTCACCACCAAGAGCAGCCTGAAAACTTTAGTGCTTCACCACCTAACCACCAAGTAAAACAGCACCTGGAGCCTTTTGATCGAACTTCTAGGAATAAAAGACCATGTCCCATAAAACTTTTAACTAAAGATAATCTAAAAACTTATCCCTATCTAAAAAGATATGAAATCTAATCCCTATTTGAACTCAAACTAAAAATGAAATTCCGAAATAATCCAATCCTACAAGATAAATGATAATCAGAAATAACAAATTCCAAAATAATAGTAGGACTATCTTGCTCTTATGCTTGGTTCAATTTCTAGGCCTACTTATTTGCTAAATGAAGATCTTATGGAAGAATTATAGATAGATAATGATATGGTAATAAGGTTAGGGGTTGATTTATCTTGTCCCAACTGCTTTAATTATTCGTATTCCTCTCTGTGTTTTCTATTACAGGTATGAGAAGGATATGCTTGCATTTACAGGATGCAGTCATAATTTGACTGTAGAAGAAGATGAGGAGCTACGGAGGATGCGGTATGAAGTCAGCCACTGGAAGGAGAAAGAGATTAATGGGACAGAAAGAAGGTTGCTTGGTGGCTGCCCATTGACTCCTAGGGAGACATCTCTTTTGCTTAGGGGTCTTGGTTTTCCATCCAGCACCAGGATTTACTTGGTAGCTGGTGAAGCTTATGGTAATGGAACTATGCAATATCTTGAGGATGACTTCCCCTACATCTTCTCCCATTCCACTCTCTCTAGAGAGGAAGAGTTGAGTCCTTTCAAGAATCACCAAAACATGCTGGCTGGTATAGATTATGTTGTTGCCCTCCAGAGTGATGTGTTTGTTTATACTTATGATGGCAATATGGCAAAGGCAGTTCAAGGTCATAGGCGCTTTGAGCACTTTAAGAAGACAATCAATCCTGACAAGTAATGTACTAACCTATATTCTCTATAACTCATGTCAACATGTCTAATTAGGCTGTTTTTGTTCTCTCTGTATTGATTTTTCACTCACCAAAATTGCAGTATATAAAATTTTCATTCTGTGAATTCAGGATGCATTTCGTAAACCTTGTTGATGAGCTTGACGAAGGAAAAATCTCCTGGAAGAAATTTAGTTCCAAAGTCAAAAAGCTTCACAAAGACCATGATGGAGCACCGTACTTTAGGGAATCTGGAGAGTTTCCAAAGTTGGAGGAAAGTTTTTATGCGAATCCCCTTCCAGGATGTATTTGTGAAACAAGAAATAAAAAATAAAAGCTAAATCAACAGATTTTGTCATCATGTTTCACTGTGTTCAGCTGCATGCAAAAGAGATCAAATGGCATGCTGCCGTTACTTCAGCTTTATTGTCTTCGGGAACAACAGTCTTAAATTTCCAAAATCAGGAGAGAATCAGCTTGTTAGATAGAAGACGCTCCTACTTATATGAGGAAAAATCCTTGGTTTAGATAGAACTGATACAATGAATTCTGATCGCAGACAATAGCAAGGGCGACTGTGGACAGGTCAGATTTATATTTCTCAAGATATAAAAATTTAAAAGGGAAACATTTATACAATGTATTGAAACTTCTCTCAATCTCTATCACACCACACGCTTCAAAAAACAATTGAAATTTCCTTTTTTTTTGGGGGGTGGGGATGGGGGACTTGGGGAGTAGCGATAGCTTGCATATACTCCGATTTTGTAACTTGGATAATTAATGGGATACAAGTGAATACTGAATGGATTGATTATTTCAAGATATCAATAATAAGAAAAATGTGATTTTAAAGCTTTCATCTTCTGCTGATTGTTGATGTACGAACCTCTTTTCTGAAGTTTCTGTTATACCATAAATAAAAATAGGAAGTGTTGCATATCTCTTCTATGCTGTCACTGAATGGGGCACCTGTATAATAATGGTCCTGATGTCAATGATTGTGTGCTGTCAATATATGGTGTTCGAAATGAATTATGATCTGATAAGTATAACCAGCTTGAAGAATCAAATTTCCCTTGTGGAAGCACCGGAGTTCAAGATTTATGCCAAGCTTTGCTATTTCAGCTTCATCATGCATCAAGCTAAAACAATTAAAACGAAGACACTATATTTTATGTCATGATGTTATGATGCTGGTGTTGTTTTGAAAGAAAAACCAATCCAAAATTAAGTGAAGAAAAGCAAGGAGTTCACGGTGCAGGTGATCTTGATGACGTGATGTGAAAGTGTAGTAGAAGGGCGGGTCAGTGGTCACCATTTTATCTTCAAGTTGGCCAAAAGATGAGCCAATAAAAGATGCAAGGAGCAACACCATAAAGGTTGAGAAAGACATCCTTTCATGGTTTCTTGTTAGATTTTGCGGATGTTTATTGAAAATAGTAGTCACTCCGCTCTTCCTCTGTTGGAAGAAACATGAGGAAACAAATTTGTAGTAAATTGAAAACCAAGAGTGAAAGTTCAAAAACGTGTACAAAAACACTTTTGAACGTTTAGACCCCCAAAAACCAACTTAACCAACACAAGCAATATGTCAAACAACAAGTGTGCGGAAACTTAACATATGCTATAATATGAAATTGGTTAAACAACTATCTAAGCCATAACAAAATAAACCACATCAGATAATGTAAAGGCAGAGATAGAGAGGAAGGAAGATGCAAACACAAAGATAACACCCGATGTGTTATCGAAGAGGAAACCGAAGACCTCGGCGAAAAACCTCTCCGCCGCCCTCCAAGCGGTAATCAATCCACTAGAAAATACAGTTGGGATACAAGGACAGCAAAAGACCCTCCAAGCCTAATCTACCCAGTGCACCTAAGCCCTCCAAGCTTCTTGCTCCAACGAGGTTGCGCCGAACCTTTTTCTTTTCTAGCTTCCCGGATTCCGCTACTACACCGTAGCATCAACCAATGAAGATTGGCTCCTTCCTAACTGCTTCCCAGAACTCCAAACGACTGTCTCACAGAGATGATAATGATGAGAACCAGGTTTGGTATAATGCCTCTCAAGGATTTAACAATGGAGAGGAAGAGAGTGAGGGAATTTGATGAGACTCTAAGGTAGAGATTGTGGGTGAAACAATCTGGTTTTTCTTTAGGGTTTCTCTCTCAAAATTCTCTCTGGAAGCTCTCTTTCAATCGTGGGTTAAAAGGGTATTTATACTGGAGTGAAGAGGAATGTGAAACGTCAGGTTTTTCCAAAACAGGGGTGGCTCGCGGCTTGACCTCGCGGCTTGACTAAGTCGCGAGATCCAGTCGCGAGTTAACCGTATGGCCAGTTGTCCTGTTTTGTCCTGTAGTGCTCCAGCTAGCATGACTGTTCATCTTCCAGCATGCTTGGCACGTGTGCAGCTTCTGGCGGGTTGAAGCCGCGAGTCCACCCGCGAGTCCCAGCCGCGACACTCTGTTTTCTTGCACACTCTTGAGCAATCTTCACTCTATCTCACTCACTACCCTTACAGCAATCCCACCTAAATACAGGGTTACTAAATGCTGAATTACAAGCAAATTTGGCACGGAATAAAGCCAATTAGATGGTTGAATAAATTCAACCTTACAATCTCCCCCTTTGGCTATTCCGTGACAAAACCCTAAAACAGACTCTAGACTTAACATGTGAGTTGGGAACAGTTGAACAAAACTCACTCACACCTAACTCTAGAAGCTGTGAAGCACTTGAATCATATGAACATAAACTCCTGAAACACAACAATACACCATGATCATTGTAAGCAGAAAATTATTAATGCATATGAAACAGGCAATATGAGATCAAGCAAAGATGGAGTTAATAAACAAACCATGGCTTGATCAACCAAGTGAACACCACAAGGTAGTGATCACAGTGCTCATTCACACTTGGAATGAACACAAGGACATACAAGTTAACAAGTACAAGGCAAGACACTTGTATGCTCAACACTCAACCAATGCATAGCACACATGGCATATGCATCTAGGAACAATCCTACAAGGGCACAAGAGTGACAGTACATAAACCAAAATGCATAACATTAAGATTAAAGTACTGATTTCAAACATAGTATAAAGGCTGCACTTAAGCAAGGTACATACCATAAAGCCTACAAACTATGCATAAAACAATAACCCTAAAAGCTTACAAAAGCACATGGGTACAAACCACATTATATTGAATAAAAACTTAAGCAATATAAACTAAAAGTGCTTAAAGTTTTTCCCCTTCAAAATGACGAGAAGCTGTGATGCACTTAGAACATATATACTTGTAACCTGAAACACTTGCACAAAACACATTAGACCCTCAAGGTAAAACAAGTAATAAAAGAACAAGTATAATGTAACAAGTAAATTGTGATCAAGTAAACATGATGTGAAACATGTGAGCAACTTGATCATACACCAAAACCGTCAAATAGAAATGACTATGATGATCACATAGCAAAGCAAATGATCATCTGAACATGCATTCAAAGGAGCACAATAGCATAGGGATATAAGCATGTTCAAAACAAAGACATGATGCGATGAGAACTACAAAGTATAACTCAAAGCACCATAAAGCCAACAAGAAAACAAACAGAACAAAGTTTTCTTATGATCTCAATGTCTTCTCTCCCTCGGTATATGCATCTCCCCTATGGAATAACTCTCCCCCTACAAATGTGCATGAGAAATAGAATTTCTCCCCCTAAGGATGTGCACAAGAGTCATATAGAAATGACAAAACACTCCGGTATACTCTCTAGAGTATACTCTCCCCCTTTTTGTCAGGAATAGACAAAGGGTCAAGGAGAAACGAGGGCAAGAGATGAAGGAACGAACAAAGATAATGATGCACGAGGGAAGAAAAAAGAAATTTTTTTTTTTTTTTTTTTTTGAAAACAACTTTGAAAATAACCCTCAATATGCAAAACACGCGATTTTCGCGACTTGATTAAGTCGCCACACAGTCGCCAGCTCAAGCCGCCAAAGCACTCAAGAACAAAATTTTGAAAAATTTTTCTAAGTGTTTTTCGCGACTGGAAGGTTAACCTGCGAGAGAGTCGCGAGCTGAGCCGCCAAAATCTCTGAGTAACCCTCGCGACTGGACCTTCTACTCGCGAACAAGTTGCCAAAAATGACCCGCGAAGACGCGACTGAGTCTCGCGACTTGACTTACCCGCAACTGAGTCGCCAAAACAGGGCAAAACTGGGTTTCTTGAAAAATTTCAGATTTTTTAACAAAATACTTTCCAAAAACACCTAAAACACTCAAAAATCTTTTTGTGCTTGAATTAACAAAGATTGAGCATGTGAAAACACATTTCAACAAGTACAATCACACAAATGAATATGGCATTTATTGAACATAAACTTGTGTGTTGTGTGTGGATATCAACAATGAGATAGTCCTTAGTCTAATGTGAAGCTTCAATGATCAATTCAACCAAGGCATACACAATTAGCACTAGATCAAGTGATCCATCTCAATTATAGAAATATGTATATATGACCTCCCACAAAACTTGATAACATATCTTGGAACTTTACATTTGACTCCATAACATTTGATCATTTTGATCTCTTGAGACAATCACCTCTCATTGTGAGAGTGATATTTGATATTTCACTTTAATGAACAAGCCTTTGGCTTTTTGAATAAACATTCTCTTTAATATAAGGTCGCTTACCCTTTTTCCTAGTCGAATACTAGAATGTGCGACAGGCTTTTGCAGCTCAATATCTCTTTTCATTTGGAGATTTACATTTGGTGAGCTCTTCTTAGCAAAAACAAAAATAAAGAGTGGGAAGATATATAGACACAAGTCTATGCAAGTTTCAAGATCAACATAACCATTCACTAATCATTCATGACAAGTTTGAAGATCTATTTACAACAATCACATAGATTTCAAGATTTCTCCCACAGTGATAAGAGTGCATAGGAACAAGTTACGCTCGTAAATGCACAAAGTCATTAGCACAAAGGTACAAGGCAAAACAAGTTTTGAGACAAAACTCAACAACGTCGATCAAACTTTTTGATTTTCTACTTTTTATGTGGTTTTGGATTTTTACACACACAAACCAAAGACATAAAAGTAAGATCAAAACAAAAACAAAACAATGCATATAAAGATATGCATGATGCACAAATGCATGACAATGAAGCATCTAATGCATGAAGGGTCCTACAAAGATCGAAAGAATTAGATCAAGGACCAAAGGAGCAAAAGCTCAACCATAGGAACCCTTCCTCATCCAAACAGAACAATTGTTTGGAATGAGTGTCTCATGAGAAGTGAGACGAGGGTTGGAAGAATGAGAACCGGAGATGCACATAGACAAGGAGTTAAGAGCATTAAACACTTTCTTTAACAACATGCTATTATCACTCAAATCCGGTTTATCCTTTTTAGCACAACTTCCAAGAAGCTCAAGTTTTTCTTTTCTTTTGATTCTTTTAAAAGCATGAAACTTAGAGCATTGAGGTCTTAGATGACCAAAGGCACCACAATGGTGACACACAATGTGTTTAGGTCCACTAGGCCTTTTGGGAAGGGATCTAGCAATATGGTTTTGTTCCCTCTTCAACTTATGACATTGAGGTCTTATATGACCAATCACACCACAATGGTGGCAAGTTGGAACAAACTTAGATCCATCCAAAGCCTTACGTTGAGACCTAAACAGAGGCTTTGACTTAACAGCCTTTCTCTCCACATTTTGATTTCTTTTATGTGGAGGAACGTACACCGATTTGTCCTTAAAGGTAGAATACACATTAGGCACAAGATCGGGTACCACAACATGATTGCAACACATATTATCATCCATTTTATCAATGGGTTCAGCAATCAAACACTTGGCATGCATCTTAAGAGATTCATTATCACATTTTAACTCATCAACAAGTTTGTTGGACAAAACAAGTTTAGCATCCAAGTCCATATTCAAACATTCAAACTCTTTTAGCTTTTCAAGAGAATCTTCAGCAAGTTTTTTATATTTCTCAACCAATTTGTTGGATTCATTGAGCTTAGCAATCAAATCATCCTTTTCACAAAATAACTTGCTTAAATTCTTTTGAAACTTCTTAACATTTTTCTTCAAGAGTTTGTCAGCAACACCCATAGATTCAAATAACATGTCATCACACTTATGAGGATTAACACTCATAGAGGCATTTTCACAAACACGTGGCATGTTACATTCATCACCAACCAAATCATGCAAAGAGGCATACAAAACACAATCCATGGCAAATAAACACAAGGGGTCAAGGATCACACTTTGGTATTTAAACCATAACAAGTGTACCCGCTCTGATACCAATTGAAAGTTCAAAAACGTG
This sequence comes from Quercus robur, assembly GCF_932294415.1. Classification (NCBI taxonomy): domain Eukaryota; kingdom Viridiplantae; phylum Streptophyta; class Magnoliopsida; order Fagales; family Fagaceae; genus Quercus; species Quercus robur. Next base: position 817,526 of record NC_065544.1, on the reverse strand, counting down.
TACAAAAACACTTTTGAACGTTTAGACCCCCAAAAACCAACTTAACCAACACAAGCAATATGTCAAACAACAAGTGTGCGGAAACTTAACATATGCTATAATATGAAATTGGTTAAACAACTATCTAAGCCATAACAAAATAAACCACAGCAGATAATGTAAAGGCAGAGATAGAGAGGAAGAAAGATGCAAACACAAAGATAACACCCGATGTGTTATCGAAGAGGAAACCGAAGACCTCGGCGAAAAACCTCTCCGCCGCCCTCCAAGCGGTAATCAATCCACTAGAAAATACAGTTGGGATACAAGGACAGCAAAAGACCCTCCAAGCCTAATCTATCCAGTGCACCTAAGCCCTCCAAGCTTCTTGCTCCAACGAGGTTGCGCCGAACCTTTTTCTTTTCTAGCTTCCCGGATTCCGCTACTACACCGTAGCATCAACCAATGAAGATTGGCTCCTTCCTAACTGCTTCCCAGAACTCCAAACGACTGTCTCACAGAGATGATAATGATGAGAACCAGGTTTGGTATAATGCCTCTCAAGGATTTAACAATGGAGAGGAAGAGAGTGAGGGAATTTGATGAGACTCTAAGGTAGAGATTGTGGGTGAAACAATCTGGTTTTTCTTTAGGGTTTCTCTCTCAAAATTCTCTCTGGAAGCTCTCTTTCAATCGTGGGTTAAAAGGGTATTTATACTGGAGTGAAGAGGAATGTGAAACGTCAGGTTTTTCCAAAACAGGGGTGGCTCGCGGCTTGACCTCGCGGCTTGACTAAGTCGCGAGATCCAGTCGCGAGTTAACCGTATGGCCAGTTGTCCTGTTTTGTCCTGTAGTGCTCCAGCTAGCATGACTGTTCATCTTCCAGCATGCTTGGCACGTGTGCAGCTTATGGCGGGTTGAAGCCGCGAGTCCACCCGCGAGTCCCAGCCGCGACACTCTGTTTTCTTGCACACTCTTGAGCAATCTTCACTCTATCTCACTCACTACCCTTACAGCAATCCCACCTAAATACAGGGTTACTAAATGCTGAATTACAAGCAAATTTGGCACGGAATAAAGCCAATTAGATGGTTGAATAAATTCAACCTTACAAAGAGGTTTGCAAGTCCTAAATGCTGGGTTGTCTCTGATGGAGAATGAGATGTATGGACTGTTGACTGTAATAGTGCTCTTAACAAATAAACAGAACTTCATGAGATTTAGAAAATAACTGTTGTTGCCCATAAGATAAGATAAGAGGACTAATTATTCTGACATACATATCTCACTGGAATCAAGATTACATCCAAATACATATTCAAAGCTTTGGCACCTCATTTCTCATTAAAAAAAAAAAAAAAAAAAAAAAAACCGTGCATAGCACCCTTTGAACTTACTAGCTCGAAGTCTATATTTCATCTTTCTAGTTGTATTGTACTAGTATTTTTTAAAATTTTAACCAGCAGAACCTGTAGACCTTGCATCTATCTACTCTTCCATTATGCATTACACAATTTATATTAACATAAGCAAGGAAAGACTGCTAATCATTGGAGATAATTACAAAATAAAAATATAATATTGGCTACCAAATTTTATAGTCCAACAAAGTCTCAACTTTAATTTAAATTATAGGGTTAAACACCCAAATCCAAAAGGACTAAAATAATGAAAAAATAATAGTAATAAAAGTATTTTCCAATCAGAATTTAGAAAGCAATTTCAGTGGAGCTCATCCATGACTCATTTTAATATATTGTTTGGGTCCAGTGTTTAGTGGCACTAGACCTAACCCAAGTTACCATTGTTTGCACCATTTTGCTCCTCATAACTAAAATACAGTACTGAAATTTTCAATAATTTTTTAAGTGTATATATATATATATATATATATATATATTTTATTTAAATTTTCTCAAGTAAATTGGTGGGTCGCTCACTCATGGGCGTGGGGCGCACACCCTCTGCTTTGGGTCACCCTCCTCTGAGACTTGAGGGCAATCCATTTATATATGAGATGAGTTGTGATATTTTGTCACACACAAAAGGTTGTTGTAAAATTTATTAGTTTTGGTAATTAACTCAGAAAACTGAGAAAATTTAATACAAATGGAAGAAAATTATGGGAAGCTACACTACTCTGTTACCTTACATAGATATTATGTAACTCACATTTTCCCAGATTTTTTTTATTGTTTCTAATTTTTAAAAAATAATTTTTATGGTTTTTGACAAATGACTAAAAATTATAAAAATTTGGAAAAGTTAAGAGAAAATTATGAGATGCCACATTAATCTATTCTTAAACACAAAAATCATGAGAATCAAAATTTTCAGATATATATATACACACACTATTAATAACATGATTTCTTGTTTGAGTTTCATCATTTTGTATACTAAAATATCCTTATAAAAATTCTTAAACTTTCTAAAATACTCCTATTTTTTAGTTAAATAATTTTTTTGGAGAAACTTTAGTTAAATAATTTTAAATTTAAAAATACAAATCGGTTAAAAAAGTAATTTACTATTTAAAAAAAACTTCTTAAGTTTTAAATCTTTCAATCATTTATCAATTCTCATGTAAATAAAGATCCTAAAAATTAGAACACTATCTCTATCTCATTTTTAAATATTATTTCACTGAATTCAAAATAAAAGATAAAAAAGAGTCTAATTGCATGCGAAAATCGCGTGTGATGAGTCTTATGTGTGTGTGTATATTGGTTTTGATAAATGACTAAAAATGTTGAAAAATTATAATAATCTAGAAAAAATTATGGAAAACCACATTAGTCTGTTCCTACACATAGAAAGTAAGAAATTCCTATTTTCCACATTTTTGGTTACACTTTAATATTTTTAGTGAGTTTAGAGGCATAAAAGGGATAATTAGAAAATCATTTCATTAAATTTTTTGTTGAAAAATTTTCAAAATAACTTGCCAGAATTTAAATAAAAATTATATGCTATTGAAACCTAGTTTCACATCATATCATATCATATCACATACTTACTATGTAATAAAAGTTGAGCATAGAAGTTGTGGTTGTGCCAAGTAATTTTACCAAATTCCAACAATATTTCAACTTATTTGTTTTTATCAATTTTTTTAGATAAAATAACGATAAGTGTTTTAACAAAATATGCAATATGCATCTAAGTTTTAGTTGATAGAAGCAAGAACTTATTTGTTTTTATTAATTTCTTTAGATAAAGTAACAATAAGTGTTTTACCGTACAAAACATTCAACATGCATCTAAGGCTGCGTTTGTTTTAGTGTAAAATATTTTCTGGGTGTAAAATAATTTTAGGTGAAAATATTTTCTAGTGTTTGATTGCATTTTAAAAATTATATTAGAAAATAATTTGAAGTGTTTGGTAACATTTTGAAAATGAAAATTTTCTACTAGTTTCTCATATTTTCTCAGTCATTTTCTCAGCTTTCAAACAAATTTTATAGTAGAAAATTGCAATATGTAAACTTTTAAAGAAACAAAAATCAAAACAAAACCATTCTCAATACACAAAACCATTCGGTCAAACTGAGAGAGGGAGGAGGAAGAGAGAGTGATCGCAAATCGAGGGAAAGGGAGAGGTAGATCGAGAAAGAGAGAGATCGATCATGGGTGGGTCATGGGCGACGAGACCGGTCCAGCGGCAGTAGGCTTCAGGCTGCGCCGAGATTGAGACGAAAAGAGTTCGATCTAGAGGGCGGAAAGAGAGAGATCGATCATGGGTGGGTCATGGGCGACGAGACCGGTCCAGCGGCAGTAGGCTTCAGGCTGCGCCGAGATTGAGACGAAAAGAGTTCGATCTAGAGGGCGGTGGGACGATCTCACGGTGCGATCTAGAGGGGTGTGATCCTGGCGGGACGATCTCCCCAGCGCGATCTCGACGGTGCGAGCTCTATGGCGTGATCTTGCTGCTATATCTCGCTGGCGCGAGCTCAACGGCGCGTTTGGGCTTGGGGCGGTGGTCTGAGCTCGACGGCACGAGCCCGATCTCACTCTCTCTAGTCTCTCTTTGTGCTTTTTCTCTCTCTCTCTCTCTTTGGTGTCTGAGTCCGGAAATCATTTGAAGGTAAAATAGAAGTGTAGAATAGAAGTGTAAAATATTTTCCGAGTTAAAGGGCTTATTTTCTGGTCAAAGTTGTTGATTTTTCGTTTGACTTTATTTTATAGGCCCTACCAAACACGCTGTTGGGTGTAAAATAATTTCTTAAAATCATTTTCAGCCAAAACAAACGCAGCCTAAGTTTCAATTGATAGAGATAACAACTTATTTGTTCTAATCAATTTCTTTAGGTAAAGTGACAATAAGTGTTTTAACAAAACATGCAACATGCCCTAACTCCAACTAAAAATCTATCATCAACATTTCAAAATTTATATATATTTACTAATGATATTTTCATAGAATCTCTCTTGCACCCCAGGGTTTTTTTTTTTTTTTTTTTTTTTTCTTCGAGTTGAAACTTACGCATATGTATTTATATTAGAGGGATATACATGTTGTATAGATTCATAGGAGTTGGTAAATCTATATGATATTCTCTCTCTCTCTCTTTGGAATATTTTTTTTTCCTAATAAACAATTACTCTCATTAATTATTAAATTAATTTTTTACTAATTGTTAGGATATATTTCCTCAAATTAAGTGATAAAATTAATAATAGTTTAATTTACGTAAAACTTTATCATTTAAATTTTAACAAATTTAAATTCTATTCGAACTAAAAGTTTATTATAAATTTTTTTTAACTACCTTCCTTAGAAATTTTTTTTTAACTGAAATCCAAAATCCCACACAACACCTCATGCTTTTCCCCCCCCTCAAGTTGCATTTTACATTTTACTCATTATTTAAAAAATTATTTCATTAATTGTTGGGAGATATTTTCTCGAATCAAGGGATAAGATTTAGTTATAATTCAATTTAGCTAAAACTTTATCATCTAAGTTTCAGAAATTTAAATCCTACTCCAACTAAAAATCTATTATCAAAATTTAAAAACTTATATAAATATATATATATATATATATATATATATTTATATTCACCAATGGTCTTTCCATAAAATCCTTCTTGCAACCCACATTTTTATTTTTATTTTTTTAAAGTTGCAACTTACTCATATGTATTTTGTATATGATATTTTTTATTAAATAAATTTCATGTATGGATATTATGTTAAAGAAGTCCACTTTAAAGAAGCAAAACAAGGGACACCCATTTAAGTTCTTGGTTTCTCTTTGGTACATTACTTATTTATTTTTTAAATTTCTCAACTTTTAAACTATTTTGTGTGTTTTATTTTTTGGTTATTCTATGTATTTATTTTGTAAGTGTTTTGATTTTTTTTTTTTCAATTGACTATCACTACAAAAAAATTTAGTTCAAAACATGACTTTCATGTGCTGTAGTGGAAACTAATTCCAAGTTACTTTTATTTATTGATTGTTAAGACTTTATCAATATATATATATATATATATATATTGTGCTTTGTGTTAATTTCTTAGTATGCAAAATTTCTCCCATATTTTTTTGAAAGTCTAACTAAATTCAATTTAGAATTCCCCCTATATCCTTTTAGATTATAGATTATATTTGGCTAAATTAAATTCATCGGTCCAAATTTCTATGTAAGTTTATCTTTTCTTAAAACCTTTTTCATTTTTTTTTTAATTTTTGAAAATTTGGATTGTTTTTTGTAGGGTCACGTTTCGCGACGAACCGCAGTAGTGTTGGGTCCGCACGTGAATGGGCCCAAACAATATCATTTGTAGAGAGTGGATTCGAAAGGCTAAGCCTTAGTTACCCAGCGGTGGTTTTTGTGGTGTTCATATGCGATTACAATGCCTTCACCCTTGGAGTCTTTCTCTTGGAGGTGGACTGGAAGCCCTTCCTTTTTGGCCCGTCCCCCCCAGCCCCCCCATCTAGATTACTTATTTTTTCTTTTATACTAGTCTGCATTCACTTTCCTTCGTCCACGTGTAGGGTCGACATTTCCAAGACTGATACTTGTCCCGTCAATCCAAACCCAAAGTCGTTGGGGATGGTTGATAAAGCTGACGAATACGACTCTGTTAGGTCAGAGCCTTGCATGGGAAGGGCAGCTTTTCCTAGATATTTTGGATTTTCTTTCAGGTTTGTTCATATGCCGTTTTTGCCCTTCTTCTCGGTGGAATTTCGGGTCTGCCGAGGACTGAACTGTCCTCGGCAATATCTCTGGGCCATTTTGGGCTTTATGTTATTGAGTTTGGATTGTAGCCCTTTTCGGCTTGGGCCTTAGGGCTCCCCATGAATAAATGGGCTCGGCCCATAAATCGTTGACCCCCACAATAGCCCCTCAAAACCCTACTGTCCGACTTCCTGGTTGGAGAGGGGGGTTTTGATAATACTGAGCCTTTATTATAGCTCATTTAATTCAGCCCTTGACTGACGCTGGCGACTCTTCACCTGCCCAGGGAATGTATCGGTTGACAAGATATTCCCCTTGATTTGCGTACGATGCGTTTATGCCGTTTGGCTATCTGCAGCGCGTATTTAATATCTTCCCTTTACGAGACCTCCCAGGTTCAACGGTTGTTGATGGTGTGGGGGAATGAAACGGACGTATTTATGTTTGCAGATATCCTTGGAGATCTGAACTCATTAAGCACTCTTTTCTTCGTCCCCTATATAAAGAGAAGAAACAGGAGTGGTTTCTCTCACAAATGAGTCCCTTTACTCCCACCAAAATTTGAAACCCCTAGATTCCTTCCGGAGTTTACTCTTATTCCCCGGTTATACCTTAACCTGAAACACACTCACCGTAGTAATAAGCAATGAAAAAACTATTCCCCTCCCAGAAACACCATGTTCTAACGAAGCTCAAAATGGCTCGTTCAGGGCAAGGATGACGGAGACTTAAGATTTCTCTCACCTTTCTTTCAGCCAAAATCCGAAGCAGGGACTCGTCACGTCACGTTTTTGGCGTGACTGAGCCGAGGACACACATCATCAGTACTACCCGCTCTCTCATGAGCATATCTAATGCGGCGCCAGTGTGTTAGGAGTCAGGACTGGGGTAGGGACTAAGTGCCCCTGCTTCTTCCTCTCTTCGTTCACTGGCGCCTCCTTCCGCCTCTCTTTCTCCCTTCTCACATTTTCCCTCTTCTTCTCCTCCTTCTTTTACTCATGTCCTCCATCTTCCTCATTCATCTCCTCCATCTTCCTCATTCGTCTCCTCCATCTTCTTCTTCCTTGTCCTTCATTTTCTTCTTCCTTCTCCTTCAACTTTTTCTAAAGGAAGTTCTTCTCTCCATATGTTCAATACTGAGGCAGAGATTAGAGAGACTTTGAAGGCGAGTTTAAAAGGCACCTGACTGTTTACTTATCTGTATTGCGAATATTATTGTTGCTTCGGCAGTTTACCTTGTGTATAGGCTTGTTTAAGCCCCTCTTTGTACGTTGTAATAATTTTTCATATTAATAAAAATTGTTGTTATTTTACTTCGCATGTTCTGTTTCAATGTTTTTACAAGTTTACAAGCGCTGCTCGGCCCAATAATACAGCATTTGAACCAATGACAACTAAGGACAAAATACTTGCTAATAAAAAGATGTCACCATAATTTTAATAGAATTATTTGACACAGCAATGTCTATCTGTGAATGACGATACTTACCCAAAACAATGCCGAGATTAGAATTGGATGCTCTATGCGGAGTAGGAGATAATCATCCGAAGACATACCCCTCGCAAGAATGAAAAGTCCCCATAGGCTACCTAATAGTGGGGCGTCCCGCCATCCTCCTAACACTTTTATCGGCCTTAACATTTTACAGTATTTAATCCGAGGGCTTTCCCCGTCCGAGTAGTGGGCATCCCAATAGGTTTGAGTCCCAGGACTTTGCAACGCCTTGGTTCTGTCCAAAACTTATATTTTTTATTTTTTATTTTTTTTTATTTATTATTATTTTTTTTTGTGTACTTGGTTTCCCCATAGGCTTAAGTCCGAGGACCATGCAATGCCTTGGTTCTGTTCAAAACCTTTTCCAGTACTTGGTTTCCCCATAGGCTTGAGTCCGAGGACCATGCAATGCCTTGGTTCTGTCCAAAACTTTTTAAGTTCAATTTCTCCCTTTCATCAGGTATTTCACAAGGCGCCGAGCAGTAGGTTGTCCTTGGCAACGGCTATTCCTCGGCGTGGGCCGTAATCCCTGGGCCCTCATGTAGAACGGGCCTGGGCCGCGAATTCACTAGGCCCATGAATTAAGAGGTATTTCTGCAGCCTTTGGCCACGCGGTGCTTTCTGACGTCCCAATGTTCGAGGTGCGCCTTTACGAGGCTCCTTTAATCTTGTGGTTGCAGTTGACGTGGGAAATTGTGCCAGGGCCATTTTGTCTGTAGCGTCCCTTGGGATGCTGCGTGAATTAAATGCCACCACCGCATTCCCTTAAATAAATGGGAGAGGCAGTTGCTTTACCTACACACAACTCCTTCAGCTTCCTCCCAACTCACAGCTCCTATATTCAGTGCCGTCCTCCCTTAGCATAACATGTTTGAGGCGAGGGTTGGGAAGAAGGAACTCTCTCCGCCGCAGAAGCGCAGTGTCCTCATGAGACTCAAAATAGTGAGATATGGGCACAGGAAGCATAAGTTCAGGAGAATACTCCGTTTCGACCGAGGGGAAAGGGTGTCTCTCCCTCTTTTAGTCAAAATCCGAAACAGGTTCTGTTCATGCCAGAATTTTGGCGTGTCAGAAGGAAGATTCTCCGCCATCAGCGCCTCTGCCTTGTTGCAGGCAAATATTTAGAGAAAACTCCTCAACTTCCAGCTCCCTGCACCTTTCCTTCAGCGGTGTCAGGCTCAAGTTGGGTTTCTTTTGCTGCCTGAGTTATGGGCATGTAAAAGCATTGAAGAGGAAGAAGGTCTTGGAGCAGTAGCCAACCTCTCCTCTGAGCCACCTCCTCGGCCTTATCTTATTCTCTTGTATCTTTCTTTTCGATCATGTAGTTAGCTTTGACATAAGCTGACCCCAGCTTTTCATTGTACGGTGTACTATTTCTTGGTTTTAGCGGAAAGGGAAATTTATTTACTTGTTTTGAATATTATTCTTTTTGCGACACTACTTTGTGAATGGGTGTGCTCCATGCGTGTGTTTGTTCAATGATACTTAAAACAGGAAACCCTGAAGCATAATCTAACTAATTCTGATTTATCGACACTACCGGACATAATAACAATAATCCAAAGTAAATTAGACTTAGGAAACTAACCGAGATAGCAGCCAAATATTTCGTAACAAGTGCGAGGAGATCGCCCGAGAATGTTAGATCCTAAGTAACTCGCCCGAGGGAGTAATCGAGCAACAAAGGACTCTGATTGTGTTTATGGCAACATATTGCCCTATATAGCATCAATCCCTTGGGTATTGAAGATCCGAATGCATACTTGAGAGTCCGTACAGTTCGGGAGTTGACACAATTGTTAATAGAGAGTTCTCCTCGGATAGAGTCTAAGATCCATATAATGTAGTTCCTCTTTGTAAGTAGTTGGTTTCCCTAGAGGCTTGGGTCCGAGGACCATACAAGGCCTTGGTTCTGTCCAAAACTTGTATTCTCTTTGTAAGTAGTTGGTTTCCCCAGGGGCTTGGGTCCGAGGACCATACAAGGCCTTGGTTCTGTCCAAAACTTGTATTCTCTTTGTAAGTAGTTGGTTTCCCCAGAGGCTTGGGTCCGAGGACCATACAAGGCCTTGGTTCTGTCCAAAACTTGTATTCTCTTGGTAAGTAGTTGGTTTCCCCAAAGGCTTGGGTCCGAGGACCATACAAGGCCTTGGTTCTGTCCAAAACTTGTATTTTCTTCGTAAGTAGTTGGTTTCCCCAGAGGCTGGGGTCCGAGGACCATACAAGGCCTTGGTTCTGTCCAAAACTTGTATTCTCTTTGTAAGTAGTTGGTTTCCCCAGAGGCTCGGGTCCGAGGACCATACAAGGCCTTGGTTCTGTCCAAAACTTGTATTCTCTTCGTAAGTAGTTGGTTTCCCCAGAGGCTTGGGTCCGAGGACCATACAAGGCCTTGGTTCTGTCCAAAACTTGTATTCTCTTTGTAAGTAGTTGGTTTCCCCAGAGGCTCGGGTCCGAGGACCATACAAGGCCTTGGTTCTGTCCAAAACTTGTATTCTCTTTGTAAGTAGTTGGTTTCCCCAGAGGCTTGGGTCCGAGGACCATACAAGGCCTTGGTTCTGTCCAAAACTTGTATTCTCTTTGTAAGTAGTTGGTTTCCCCAGAGGCTTGGGTCCGAGGACCATACAAGGCCTTGGTTCTGTCCAAAACTTGTATTCTCTTTGTAAGTAGTTGGTTTCCCTAGAGGCTTGGGTCCGAGGACCATACAAGGCCTTGGTTCTGTCCAAAACTTGTATTCTCTTCGTAAGTAGTTGGTTTCCCCAGAGGCTTGGGTCCGAGGACCATACAAGGCCTTGGTTCTGTCCAAAACTTGTATTCCGTTTCTTAATTTACCTACTTCCTAAAGGTTAGCTCCTCGAATAAAGTGGGGGAAGCTAACTTGATGCTTAAAGCCCCTAGACTTGCTATGCCATTGGCACTACGAGGTGTAGCCCCTAGTGGGAACTTGTGTCAGAACAACAACAACGTGTCGCCGGTCGTAAAGGCATCTTCGTAGACCCTTGCTCGACAGGAGCTCAACTCCACCGCCGCTCGAGCTAACGCGCAAGCCTTCCCCACAGACGGCGCCAATTGTAGGGTCACGTTTCGCAACGAACCGCAGTAGTGTTGGGTCTGCACGTGAATGGGCCCAAACAATATCATTTGTAGAGAGTGGATTCGAAAGGCTAGGCCTTAGTTACCCAGCGGTGGTTTTTGTGGTGTTCATATGCGATTACAATGCCTTCACCCTTGGAGTCTTTCTCCTGGAGGTGGACTGGAAGCCCTTCCTTTTTGGCCCGTCCCCCCAGCCCCCCCATCTAGATTACTTATTTTTTCTTTTATACTAGTCTGCATTCACTTTCCTTCGTCCACGTGTAGGGTCGACATTTCCAAGACTGATACTTGTCCCGTCAATCCAAACCCAAAGTCGTTGGGGATGGTTGATAAAGCTGACGAATACGACTCTGTTAGGTCAGAGCCTTGCATGGGAAGGGCAGCTTTTCCTAGATATTTTGGATTTTCTTTCAGGTTTGTTCATATGCCGTTTTTGCCCTTCTTCTCGGTGGAATTTCGGGTCTGCCGAGGACTGAACTGTCCTCGGCAATATCTCTGGGCCATTTTGGGCTTTATGTTATTGAGTTTGGATTGTAGCCCTCTTCGGCTTGGGCCTTAGGGCTCCCCATGAATAAATGGGCTCGGCCCATAAATCGTTGACCCCCACATTTTTCATTTGCAATATTAATATATATATTTTTAAAGGCTAAAGCGCAATATAATTAGAGACATTATTCAAGTTGTATATGTTAGGGTGTTAACCATTTGAATAAAATCAACACTAAAATAGATGATTTAACTATCAAAATAAGACTTAAAAATGAAATTTGTTTTAGGTGTACAAACACAATTGGTTTTTTAATCTTAAGTTTGGAATTTATTATTTTAGGATAACCTTATTTATGCAAGTATTTTAAAATATTTAACTCCTTGAGTACAAATTACCTCCTTCATTAATAAATAAGGAATTATAAAAAAATTATTAGAAAAATTTTTACTGATAATTTTAAATAGAAATATTATATAAAAGGACATATATATCAAATTATGTATTTTATATAATAATAATCATTCATTTAGTTAGAAACGAGTTCTAAAATTATGTTATAATAACTCATGTAGTTATTATTTTTCATATATATATATATATAAAGAAAATTCATGATTAAACCCGTGCAACACACGTACAAGATTTTCACTAGTTAAGTAATAATAACAAAGTTAATTATATGGTGCATTTCTATGTGAGATTAATTCATGTAGTATTTGAGAATTTATCTTTCACAAATAAATTTGTATCATTTATTGTGATTATATTGTTATGCATATGAACTTTTAAATGCATGATGATTGGATGATGGAATGTATTGTAACACATGCTTGAATAAGAGCAAATACTTGTGGGTAGTGTACTAGTACTTGAAAAAAAGATTAAGTAAGAAATCACTTTTGTAGTGGTCCATTCCCAACAATCTTGGGCTTTGGGCCTAAACCCCTAATTTACTTATACTCTGGGTTGGGCTTATTCCACAATAAGAGGTGTAAGAAGTGTTTCTTTAGGTCACTGATGGAGATTTAATGTTACTTTGACACCTAATTCTCTGGTTTTTAGCTCAGCCGAGGTGGCTACTTGGCAGCCGAGCATTTTCCCTAAAATCCGAGTTCCCAGGATGTGTTTTTCCTCACTACTCTCGTGTCTCTCTTTTTCCCAAAATTTCCAGCTCCTTTTTTTCCTACATCTCCTCCTCTATTTATACCCATCTCTTAGTAGGGTCATTATGATAAGAGGATATTCCTTATGTTAATGGGTTCCTCAATATCATATCACTAGTTAGAGAGGACCCACTTTCTGCTGTTGATATGATCTTCTAGTAACTTGTGCCTAGCACTGATTATTGCTCGGCGAGCAGATTCCCCCAAGGCATCATTTCTTGATCACGGCATGTCTTAGGGTACTTGACTTGTGTGTTCGGCCAACTCCACTCAATTTGGCTAGTGGGTTGAGATGGGCTGAGACTATTCAATAAGTGGACCTGCAGTTCGGGGCTGATCTATTGTTCTCGGTCCGTACAACTTTGATAAATATTTTTTGTTATTAAAGTGGCAATATTCAAGTAGGAGTACCCCCGCCTTTGTGAGAAGAAAGCAACATGCTGATGTGTCATAAAAAGGGATACGAATCAAGGAATTTACAACCACCATTATTGGCATATCTAGGTTGTCAACGTACTAAGTTGAGGAATCTAAAGAACATTTTTGTTTCATTACCGATGAATGATGAAGTCGAAAACATTTTCTCAATTAGTGGATTTGTAATGATGTTGCCTAATCAGTTGGGTTGATGATGACTTGGGTTCTCTCCTCGCCTATCTTCTTCTTCTTTAATTTTGCCTTTTCTTTTTAGGATTTTTATAGGAGTGTTAAAAGTTAGGGTGTCATTATGTATGTTTACAGTAAATTGGACAATATACATCAATTTTATGGGTTTGTTGATAATTTTTAGACCTTGGCTTAGCATTCGCTTGGGTGCCAAGAAAATGTCACGATGATTTTAGTTTAAGTATTAAAAAAAAAAAAAAAGTAGGAAAATGTTGAATTTTTCTAATTATTTCATTTTTTTTGTTTTAGAAAATTTATTTAATTAATTAAAAATTTTTAGGCTAAAAAATGAAGTAGCATAATGAAAATGATATAGCATCATTTTATTAGACATACTAAACATACATGAGTCATGACAGACTTATATGACAGTTAACAGAAAATATGGATGAAATGACTACTGATGCAAACATGATATAACTTTAGGAGTAAAATCGAAAATTTGAAACTTTAGGTGTAAGATGTAAACCAACCCGCCCCCCCCCCCCCCCCCCCCCCCCCCCAAATTTAGGGGTGTAGTTTACACTTTAGCCAAATTTCTATTTATTTGGGGGTTATTGTTAGTGACCTTGAATAAAGCTACCTAAAATGAGGTGTAGACCGATTTATTAGTGTTTGTTTCAACACTTTTGTTAAACCGTCGAAAAAAGACGATCAAAGTGAAATTAATTGTCCATCATTTTAATCATGGCCTATAATCTTAATAAGTTAATAAAAAAAAATTGTGTCTATAAGAAAGTTATTTAGAAAGAAGATGAGGGTCGTTTTAGTGAAGGTGTGTTGTGGTTTAAGGTTGCTTGGAATAGAATGGTGGATCGTGTCAAGTTGGGGTTGTCTATTTATGCTGACATGCTCTTAATGGGGTTACCTCGAAAGAGTTTGGATTAGAATGGGTTGTGATCAAATTAATCATGATAGGATTTTATCCCTGCTTATCTCTTGAGCTCGTTGAAGCAGTACTTATGATTCTAAATAAAAGTTGCAAGGGAATGACTCTTGGAATACGTGACCCATCAAGAAGTTTGGACCATACAAAAGTAGTTGATAAGGTTATCGAATTTGATGGTGGATAATTTAAGATTTCAAATGCAATTCCTCATATGTAGAATAATCATCGCCACATTTCTACTATGATGATATTAATGGTCTCTCCCTACAGAATTTTATTATTAATATACTTAGTAAGCAATTTGGAATAGAAATTGCAACTATCTTTGGGCTCGTGGGATAAGTATATCCCATTTAATTGGAACACAAAATAAATATCAAGCATTTATTTATCTTGCTTCGTCAAAGGCATTTGCATTTGCCATCAACGGAATGTTGGCTCGCATACTAGTCATAAATGCACTCATTAAAAGTCTACAATCAAAGTTCCAAAAGCAACACAAAAACCACTCACTCACAAGACTCTTTATATTAATAAACCTAGCTAGCTAGAAACTGCTACTGACTTGAAGAATCCTACTCTTACAGGCCTTCTCAATCATGACAAAGAAACAATGGGAACACAAACAAAAAAAAAATTTAATTAAGAGAATCTCTGGAAACATTTTTATTGGTAGATGATCTCCGAAGACCTTAACCAGTTCCACCAAGAACACCTTTAAGCTTTTTAATCTGAGCTGTGTCAAGGAAAGTAGTTGCTGCTACCAACTCAGTAGGTAAATTGTTTCCAAACAAAGCATAGTCCAGAATTTGGAGACCTGGGCTTGAACTACTGAAGCTAACAAATGCAATAGCCACAGACCCTCCTGCATTTATTTGGAAGTGAAGTAATCCTTGAGGGAAAACCATAATGTCACCCTTATTAAGGGATTTAAAGTAAACAGTGTTAGCTGACGAAACAAACCCGGCACAGATTCTTCCTTGCACAACAATTAAGATTTCTGAACCTCCAGGATGTGTGTGAAATGGCACAACTCCGCCAGGTGCCAAGTCTAAACGACCAAAAGAAATTCCAAGGCCATTGACACCAGGAAATTGCGCAGCGAATGCTGGAGTCACCGCGGCTTTAATAAGATTTGAGGTGTTACCAGGAGTGCCTAGGCCAGAGAAAACAAAATCATTCACTGTGACCTTTGAAGGGTTCTTGCAAGAGTAGCCTGCAGGGCCTTGAGGAGCCGTGAGGTCACCGACGCAGAAGTCTTGCACAGCAGCATGGGAGCTGCGGAAGAGACAAAAAATGAAGAATAAGGGAAGTATCATCCTCACAAATATTAGATAAGCCTATGTTTATTTTTAGCTTTTAGAGTGTGTTTGAAGGAAGGTGGTCTTGGTATCAATTATATAGAACTTTGGATATATGGATATTTTTTGGGCGTAGTAATTCGTTGATTTGGATACGCCCATGCAGGACTTCACGGGCAACTACAGGACAAAACAGACAGATATTGAGCTAGCTGTGTTCCATGTCTGTTGTTATCTTTTTCCACAAAACAACAAGAAGTCCCTTTTTGTTTGAAATATCTTTCGCATTTACTATGGTACATGTTTTCTAAATTTCACTTCTTTTAGGTATTACTTTTAAAAATAATCTAAAAATTTCAAAATGTTGAAAATAAGTTGTACCAAATAACACTTAATTATATGCATTTGTGGGTACTTAACCTCTAGTTCGACTCATTTGTGGGAAACCTTTGGAAGCTTTTGGTTTTGTATCCCATATCAAAAGAATTTTTCCTCACTTTTTGCTTTATAAGCTGTGAAGTGAAAGAGTAGTGTACCATCAGTTATTATATTTTATTGTGGATACTTAACCTCTGGTTCAACTTGAGGTTTGACCCATTTGTGGGAAGCCTTTGGTTTTGTATAAGTAGAAAGTGGGGGAAGATTCTTTCAAAATAATTTTTAAATATATGAATAGAACAATGCACAAGACCCATTGAGCTGAAAAAAAGAAAAAGAAAAAAAGTAAATAAAAAGGCAAACACAAACACAAACACAAACGTGTGAACGTGAAACGCAATCCAAACAGAGTTGAAATGAATTAGCTGTGTGTGCTTGTGTATTACATAACAAAGCTCTAGCTTGCACGCAATAACTTTAATTGGAGTAAAGATAATTAATGTATAGTGGCAATGTAGCCAATTCATCAAATTGGAAATATCGTCAAAATCAACTTGCATTACTCTTCCTTCCTTATAATGGCTTAATTAATTAATGTCCGATTGGAGAAAATAAATAAAAATAAAAAGACTCCTCAGTACGTATTATTTGAAATACTACAGTATATAATTGACCAAAAGCATGGTATTTTATAGTCTATCGGATAAGATTAAGTAGGAACTTGCTTAGTCAGGGAGTGAAGTCCGTAAGAAATTTCCATAAGCGGTGGAGATTGGAGAGAATATCAAGATGTGGTCCACGAGCACGTGGAAAAGGGTGCAAAAGAAGGCATAAGAAGACATTTTGACAGCTAAAAGGGGGTCTCTCTACAAGCCTTTCTGACTTTGATGAATTGCAGCCAAGCAAAATTTGTGTGGATATTAGGAATGCCCCTCTTCCCACGGCTAAGGTAGGGAATTAACACCAAATTCCTAAACATGTGAAAAACAAAATAGAGAAAATATACGTCAAAGAAAAAATTAATTACACGGATAAGACAGTATTTACGTGGTTTGACAATTTGCCTACGTCTACGGGGTTACATAGATTTCACTATTATCAGGGAAAAATACAAAATGCGGCAGTACAATTTTTTTTCTTTCTCACAAAACTACAACAACAAACTCTAATCACCAAAGCAACGTTTTCTACATCCTACGCACAAGATTCACAATGGGCTATAAAATGGGCCAAAATTTTTTCGACCCAAGTCGTAGTTCTATGGACTAAGCCTCAGAAAATATCTCATTAAAAATCACGCAACATTATTCGGGTCGAGTCGAGTCGTCAACCGGATCAAACATAACTAGACTCCATAAAGCCAAACAGAAAAGACCCTCTGCAGTGAATACTTAATTTCTAAGTTCTTTTATTTTATGGTAATTTTCATAGAGGAATGGATCAACCTTATTTTAATTAGATATACTATTTAAGTGTTGTTTTTTAAATTCTCATCTTAAAATTTTGTTATATAACTTTTTTTCATGGGATAAAAGCGTATTTTTTAGTTAAATAGACACATGACTAAATTTTAAGAATGGAATTCAAGAAACAGCACTTAAGGTACTGTACATATTTCCCTATTCAATTGCAAAATTTTGGAACGAAAAAACTTTATTATTATTATTATTATTATTATTATTATTGTTGTTGTATGTACCTTGTGTTTGGTCATGGAAGATATATTATAGATTACTTTTTAAACTATGAATCAATAACTACACTATAATACTTGCTTGCTATAATTTGGTTTACAAAATTGTTTGTTAATTTGTTGAACCCGATTAGCAATATATGTTAGTAAGCGCAAATAATGTCCGATTAGATTTATTTTTCATAATTTTTTTTATTTACTAAAAGCAGGTGAAAGTAAAATTTTACCTTAAAAAAAAAAAAAATGAAACTTTAAAAAACTGTATATAAATCAATAAGTAAATATACTAACATTTGAAAACTAAATTGAACATGCTGACATATATAAAATGGATATATGTTTGCAGTGGCTTTAAGGATCTGTTTGATTGGCAACACTTCATTGAGACTTTGAAGGATGCGATATCCACATAGTTGAGAGATTGCCACATTCTTATGTTGGGATTGAGCCTTTCAACAAAACACCAATATCCTGGTCTAAGGTCAAACAAACTCATGCATCTTGACTTGGCTCATTTTCTGTAATGCATGTGAATAATTTTGCCAAGAGCCTTGTAGCTTAATTGGCACCTACAGATGATTCTAACAAAATGTCTTCATATTCTCCCTCCTATTCTCCCTCCTCCTTTGTAACCATTGAATTATCAAATTAAAAAAAAAATAATAATAAAATACCAGGCTGCCTGTAAGAACGGGATAGTATGTCCTCCATGCATGCAATATAAATCATGTGGCAATAAGTGACATATCAGGTCACTTTATCTTCCAGCACAATCCGTTCTATGCATAAATGAGCTAGGTGCTTCAACATAATTCCGACATTACATGCTGTGCATCTCACTTCATTATTACCTTTTTGGAGATTAATCAAAGTCAGTTACTTGTATTCATTTGTTCAGTTTACTTATTATAAGACCAAGGTTCTACCACTTTTGAAGCAGCACAAAATAATCTATTTAACCCATACTGATTCTCGGCTTGCTAAAAACGAGATCCCAAGTTCCATAGAGAAGCTCAGGTGCCGTGTAAATTACGAGGCATTAAAATATGCGGCTCCAATAGAAGCCCATGGAAACTCCTTGGTTTCTAGAATGCGACAGAATGGAAGCCCATATCTTGCTCTCCATTTGAGGCAAGTTTTGATAATTCTCTTTCTTTCAAATACTGAGACTGATTTCTTTTTCCAGCTTGTTTTAGTTGTGATTGGCACGAGTCATATGCTGATTAAATGGGTGCTGATTTTATTTTTTGTGTGGGTTTCTCTAACTTGATTGTTGATTTTCTCTTTCCCTCTTAATCATAAAAAAAGAAGATCTTTTCTTTTCCCCCCCTTAAAATTTGATGTTAAACTTCCTCTTGAACTGTTTACAAATATATCCTACCATTAGACTTCAATGCCATTTTGATTTAGAGAAACTGAAACATAATGGGACTAAAGTTTTACACTTATCATTTGCTTATCATAGGAATCAATGGCGTCAATGTGAAACTTGCTTTCAAATTCCTGTTTGCATTATTTTGAAATGATGTGTTTAACCTTCCAATGCATGATTTTGGGAAGAAAGTAAGCAAGGGGCAAAGACGAAAGAAAGTGCAAATCTTTCAGACTGTATTATCCAACTTAGAAAATGGGTTGCTTTATCTGAGGAGGACATTAGTCCTGAGCTCTCATCAAAGCTGCAAGCAATCTCTAAAGGGGATTTCAAACTTGGGCCAGGCTCAAGATTCATATTAGGTTTTATTGAAAAGGGGGCCTTATGAATCACTTTGCTCTGAATGCGCGATGCAAATAAGGGAGCCCAAAATTGACTTGTGGGATTCCTGGTATATTGTGGTTTTCTTTGGGTTGGTGCTCAGACTAGATGATGCAGGACAGTCTAGGCTTCACCACCAAGAGCAGCCTGAAAACTTTAGGCTTCACCACCTAACCACCAAGTAAAACAGCACCTGGAGCCTTTTCATCGAACTTCTAGGAATAAAAGACCATGTCCCATAAAAATTTTAACTAAAGATAATCTAAAAACTTATCCCCATCTGAAAAGATATGAAATCTAATCCCTATCTCAACTCAAACTAAAAATGAAATTCCGAAATAATCCAATCCTATAAGATAAATGATAATCAGAAATAACAAATTCCAAAATAATAGTATGACTAACTTGCTCTTGTGCTTTGATTCAATTTTTAGGCCTACTTATTTGTTAAATGAAGATCTTATGGAAGAATTATAGATAGATACTGATACGGTAATAAGGTTAGGGGTTGATTAATCTTGTCCCAACTGCTTTAATTATTCGTATTCCTCTCTCTGTTTTCTATTACAGGTATGAGAAGGATATGCTTGCATATACAGGATGCAGTCATAATTTGACTGTAGAAGAAGATGAGGAGCTACGGAGGATGCGGTATGAAGTCAGCCACTGGAAGGAGAAAGAGATTAATGGGACAGAAAGAAGGTTGCTTGGTGGCTGCCCATTGACTCCTAGGGAGACATCTCTTTTTGAAAGGTTAGAAATAGAGTCTTCTTCGGTATTGAAATGCCGGGTTGTCTATGATGGAGAATGAGATGTATGGACTGTTGATTGTTATAGTACTATTAACAAATGAACAGAACTTCATGAGATTTAGAAAAATAACTGTTGTTGCCCATAAGATAACATAAGAGGATCAATTATTCTGACATGCATATCTCATTGGAATCTAGATGACATCCAAATACATATTCAAGGCTTTGGCACCTCATTTCTCATAAAGAAATCCAAGCATAGCACCCTTTGAACTTACTTGCTCGAAGTCTATATTTCATCTTTCTAGTTGTATTATACTAGTATTTTTTTACATTTTAACCAACAGACCCTGTAGACCTTGCTTCTAGCTACTCTGCCGTTATGCATTACACAATTTATATTTGTTGAGGACCGTTTTTTCGGCCCACGTGGCATTATTTTATTGGCAACCCATGCCACATCAATATATTATTATTTTTTGGGTAAATCTATTTAAAATCCAAAATAAGCTCATATCTCATTCAACTACATGGATTGGGCTCACATGGCCCGCAAGATTCTTATTTTAAGAGGCGGATTCATGGTCCACATTTCCTTTTCATCAATTGGAATCATAACCCCGCGACATTATCAACATCAACATATGGATTGGGTTTAAGCAGTGAATCAAAGCTCACGGCCCATATTATTTCTCTTACACTCATGGCAAGTGGCTTCTTCAACAAGAGCTCATATTTACACAAAATGACAACAAAACCCGAGGTACGTCATCTCATCTTCGGCTTATGATCCAAGCTCATAAGTCTCTTTGGGGAAACTTTGGGAGTCGTGGTTTGGAGGGTCAAGAGATATGTTCAGTAAAACTCCAGCGGTTTAAAGTTAAAAAAGACATGTTGCTTGGCGTGTTTTCTCCAAATCCTTGAACTTTGATGAGTCCGTGTGTAGCGGGTAACATGTGGTAATCATCTCTTATCACGCAGCACTTAAAATGATAGAATTCCCCATTACTCTTTTTATAAAGCTTAATATTTATCATGTGACAAATACTCAATATCTCCAGCCATCTAATTGCTGGGAAGATAACTGTTCATTCAATCCCCAGTTGTTGCTATACAAATTTAGAAACTTCATTATATTATTCTATGTAAATCTACATTACTACTTTCAGCTAAAATCCAATTCAAACACATGGCCTAATCTAATTGGCTATCTTTTATATCCAACTATATACAAAATATTCATGATATCTTTTATACTCAGTTGTTGTCTGCCACAATCAGATCATATATTTCTCTACCAGTTGCCAGAGCAGAGCATTAAATACTCTTTTTGTTCACCAAGATTATGTCACAACACAATGAGGCCTTGACTAAATCTCCAAAGCTTCATTAACTTTCAAACAATCCTTCTGTTACGTGCTAAAAATGTGTTGTAATGGAACCTTGGACCAAAAACACAAACACTCGAAAATGAAACATTTCCAGCTGAACCCCAACAGTGTATTCAGCACTTGACATTTAGTTGAAAGTGATATCATCAACCATTTAATACTGAAATCCCAGCAACCAGCTGCTATACCCAAAATAGCAAGATACCCTTCAAAGAGATCTTACAATTTTTCAGCTAAATCCATGAAATGACCTCTCCAGCAGTCTGAAATCACCCACCTGACCTCATTGGCTTCTGCCCAAAGCAAACAACGGTCTTATGACAGCTGTGACAACTATCTCATAATAGCTGTCACAGTTTTTCCTGACAGTTGGGACATCTTTTTCAGAACAGCTGTGACAGCTGACCCAATAGTCTGAGCATTACTAATTTTTCCACATTTGGCTAAAACCAAAACCAACTATTGAAACTACCTTTCTCTTGCTAAAATACTTTCATTTTTTGTTACTTTTTCCCTAGCAACTCTTACCCGAAATAGCAAGAATACCTTAATGCTAAACATACCATTTTTGGCCAAATCTTAAGATGGATTTTCTGAAAATTCATTGCTGTTTGGGACAGATTTTGGCTGAGATTATTTGCTAAAATACCCCTTAAAACTCAGCTAAAGGGGACTCTTGATCAACACCTCAAGGGGGACACCAATTGAGGAGAACTCTCTCATAAACTTCCCTATTCTTTTTCCCTCTAATAATCTTCTAAAGCTCTTAATGAAGTTCTAAACTTCTAAGTTTTTTAGTTTCTAAATTAGGAACTAAACTCTTCAACCCTTAGCTCATAAATGCCATTCATAAGCCTTCATACATCCTTCAGCAGAAGATCCTAGCAGAAAATCTCAGCAGTTTTGCTAAACACACTACAATACTATTACTCTCTTATACTCATTAGCTCACTCTCCATATTCTGAAAATACATATATCTTGTTGTCCATATCTCTAAACATCTCTTTCCTCACTTCTCCTACACAATCTCATACACACTTACTACACCATTACATCTAACACACCATTACATCTTACACACCACAACTCTTCTAAGCTCCACTCTCACACTCTCTCACTTTGAAATTCTACTGTTTTGCTGCCTATAAACATATCTCTATACTCTTCTCTTACAAAATCTTTCCTCTTGGAAAGCAATCTCTAGAACTTCTCTAGTGGTTATAATCTCATATTTTTACTATCTTTAATCTCCATATCTCTCATACTTTCATATATCATACATATTACAAATACTACATCCCACGAAACATCTATATCTTTTACCATCTCCACACTTTTCAAGAGATATCAAACACTCATACTAAAAGCCCTTCTCAAGGAAGGCATGAACTTCTATTAGTAAAGCCCTTTTCCTAGGAGGCACCAAGATCTTATATCAAAGCCTTTCTCTTAGAAGGCACAACTACTTCTTACATAAAGTCCTTCTCTTAGAAGGCATGAATACTCCATACAAAAGCCCTTCTCATGAAAGGCAACACTATTCATAACTTCACCAACCCCTACACACAGCTGGGCATACTCTCTCTCCCTCCAGTTGCACCCATTTTTCCCTCTCAATCTTGAAGTTATCATGGCAAATTGCCTTTCTACCATTGGGGTCACTCTGCTAGAATATTATCAACTTACAGAAGCTATACAGCCAGGGCTATAAACCATACAAAGATAAGTGACTTTGCTTCCTTATCTTTAAATTTTCATCATTGAGTATATGATTACTTCACATTTAAATACTTATTAATTTATTCCAACTACTATTACAACTATTAACTAAAACTTAAACTCATTTAAATGCATGATAAGAGGGGCAAGTTTAACTAGCCTCTACCGTTGGCATTCTGCTGGAATCCTATCAGCTCATTGATGCTACACAGCTGGAGCTATAAACCATACAAAGATAAGTAATTTTGCTTCCACATCTTTAAATTTACATTATTGAGTACATGATTACTTTACCTCTAAATAAATACTACTTTTATTTCAACAATTATTACAACTATTAATCAAAACTATTATATCAAACACATATTACAAGGCTATTATATCAAACACATATTACATATTTTATTCAACCATCATCATGATTCTTAGACTTTGGCTTTAATGGTCTTGTAGGCTTAAAAGTACGCCGGTTGTTGTTGGACCACGTGACCCAATGTTGAATTCTGGAGGCAACTACCCAAAAAGAACCCGGGCTAAGTAAGGTCATCCCTCCAACGGACCACACGTGGCCGAGAAACCGAAAAAGGCCCTTGAACAATATTAACATAAGCAAGGAAAGATTGCCAATCATTGGAGATAATCTATCTATATATATAACCGAAACCTCTGAATCTCTCACAATTTTCTATGTTAGCACAATATTTAAATAAATTTATTATTTTATTTAAATAAAATTACTTTTGTTTAGTCTTAAACTTAATAAAAAGTAAAACTCTATCACTCTAATAAGTCCAACTTAAACTCAAACTTATCATTATCATTTTTTTAAACAAAATTATTTTTGTTTAATCCAAACTAAATATGTTAGGACTCTGTTTTATAAAAATTAAAAAAAAAAAAAAAAAAAAAAACGTTAGGACTCATAAACAGTCACGTTAGGATTTATATCTTCCTTATAAAAACCCTACGTGAAACTAACAGAAAACAAATGCAACACACTTTAGCTTGAAGCTTTCCTGGAACCCTTTTACGTGAAGTTTTCTTGGAGCCTTTTAGTAAGTCACCGAAGGGGCAAAAATTAGCTCAATGGACTTTCACGACATTGGGCCTGACGGATCCGAGCCCATGGGCCGGCAATGGTAGAGCCCAGTAGCCTAGAGCAGTTTCATACTCTTGGCGCGCACGTATGGTCTCCAAGGGAACTAGAAACCTAGCGCAAGGAATATTCCGGAAAATACGTGCGTTGATCCCCTCTACAAGGAAACGTCTTGTCCATCATGTTTGGGATTACTCAAGGGGATTCCCATAAGGAAAAGACTTCTAGTCCAAGGAAGAGAAGCCGACTTTCTTCTACTATAAAAGCTACAATACGCTCGCGAATCAAGGTACGCATAATATTACCCTTTCTAGCACTCTAGAGTTGAGAACAGTTCTAATTTGACCGTCGGAGGGTATTTGGTCGACACCACACCGGTGCCCACGGCGAGATCACTTTTTCTTCTTGCAGGTTGTTAGCGGGAGCGAGCGTGGATTGTGTTGCTCACTGGTGATATTACGGCATCATCAGTTGGCGCCGTCTGTGGAAAATCGAAAAGTTTAAGCCAGATCATCGCCTCCCGGACATAAGAGTCGCATGGTACTCACTCACTCGATGGCTACCACCAACAACGCTCAAGAAGACGAACCACCAAGATCTACTGCATTAGAAAGGCAGGTCCAGACACTCATGACAGCAGTAGAATGACTCACAAAGCAGAATCACGATCTGGAGGAGCAGCTACGACAAAGGGATGTAGGACCCAACCTTCAGGAGCAAAACCAGGAAGGTAACAGTGCCAAGCGAAGGGAGCAGGAGAAGCCTGAAGGCAGCAATGCCCCAAGCCGACCAGAGTAGCAAAACGTGAGCCTTCCGTCTCTCATGGATTTTGCCCCCCCGCCTATCGTCGCCGAGATGCAGGCGATGAAGGAGCAGATGGAGGTCATGATGAATGCCCTCAAGGGGCGAGTATCTTCTAATCTCAAGGATTTGGTGAACAGGACCGACTCACCATTCACCGCGTCCGTCAACTCATTCCCCCTGCCACAAAAGTTCCGGATGTCGCAGATCGAAAGTTATGACGGGGTCAAGGATCCACTCGATCATCTAGAGACCTTTAAGACCCTGATGCACCTTCAGGGCGTACCAAACGAGATCATGTGCAGGGTGTTCCCGACCACGCTGAAGGGGCCTGCGAGGGTCTGGTTCAGTAGGTTGACACCAAACTCCATCAATACTTTCAAGGAGTTGAGCGCCCTGTTCACCTCACACTTTATAGGCGGACATCGATACAAAAAGTCCACCGCTTGCTTAATGAACATCAAGCAGCGAGAAGACGAGATGCTGCGAGCCTATATAACTCGTTTCAACAAAGAAGCCCTTTCGATTGATGAAGCAGACGATAAAATACTCGTAGCCGCGTTCACTAGCGGGCTACGGAAGGGTAAGTTCTTGTTTTCCCTATACAAGAATGACCCAAAAACCATAACGGACGTCCTCTACAGGGCTACCAAGTACATGAATGCAGAAGATGCACTGCTGGCCCGCGAGGAAAGGCCTAAGAAGAGGGAAAGGCAGGAAGACACGAGACAAGATAGGAGGCGAAAGGTCTCTAAAACCGGAGATTAATGTGATGAAAAGCGCTCCAGACCACCCACTGGAAGGTTCACCAATTTCACCCCATTAACCTCCCTAATCGACCAAGTATTGATGCAAATCAAAGATGAAGGAGCATTGACTTTCCCTGGAAAGTTGAAGGAAGACCCCAACAAAAGACCAAGAGAAAAGTATTGCCGCTTTCACCGGGACCACGGTCACGACACAGCTAACTGCTACGACCTGAAGCAGCAGATTGAGGCCCTAATCAGGCAGGGGAAACTACAGAGGTTTGTCAGCAGGGAAAGAACTGATACGCCGGAAGAACAGACTCCACGAAGGGAGAACGATCACCCTAGACCACCCATAGGAGACATAAGAATGATCGTAGGGGGCACAACTGCAGCCGGATCTTCCAAGAAAGCCCGCAAGACCTACCTCAGGATGGTCCATAGCGTCCAACTCACAGGATCAGTACCAAAGATGCCACGGATAGATAACCTCGTCATAAACTTTTCTGAGGATGACGCTCGGAGACTTCACCATCCTCATGACGACGCGCTAGTAGTCAGCCTGCAGATTGGGGATTATAATATGCATCGGGTCCTCGTCGACAACGGCAGCTCAGCAGACATCCTGTACTATCCAGCATTCCAACAGATGAGGATTGACAAGGAACGATTGTCCCCAACGAACGCCCCACTCGTAGGATTTGGGGGTACGAAGGTCTTCCTTTTAGGCGCGATAACGCTAGCTGTGACGGCAGGTGACTATCCTCAGCAGATCACTAAGGAGATAACGTTCCTCGTAGTCGACTGCTTGTCCGCTTACAACGCCATCCTCGGGCGACCCATTCTCAACTCCTGGAAGGCGGTAACCTCTACATACCACCTAATGATCAAATTCCCGACGGAATATGGGGTAGGAGAATTGCAGGGGAATCAAGTAGCAGCACGAGAGTGCTACATCGCCATGTTAGAGATGGAGGATCAGCAGCAGACAATGTGCATTGGGAAACAGCGAGCATTAGCAGAGCCGGTTGAAGAGCTAGAAGAAGTAAGACTTGACGACACACGGCCTGAACGAACGACTAAGATTGGCACACTAGCCAGTTGGCCCGTACGCCAGACGATCACAACTTTCCTAAGAAATAACCAAGACATATTCGCTTGGAATCATGAAGACATGCCGGGAATTGACCCATCGGTCATGGTCCACAAGTTGAACGTGTCGCCCTCCTTCACTCTAGTTCGGCAAAAGAAACGAGTCTTCGCCCGGGAACGGGATAGGGCCATAGCCGAGGAAGTTCGGAAGTTACTGGAGGCAGGTTTCATCCGGGAAGTATATTATCCCAATTGGCTGGCGAATGTCGTTATGGTTAAGAAAGCCAACGGAAGCTGGAGGATGTGCGTAGATTTCACAGACCTCAACAAGGCTTGTCCCAAAGACAGCTACCCGCTCCCACGGATAGATACACTTGTGGATTCGAATGCAAGACACTAGCTCCTCAACTTCATGGACGCTTTCTTTGGCTACAACCAGATCAGGATGGACGAATCTGATTAGGAGAAGACCTCTTTCGTCACAAGCCAGGGATTATTCTGCTACAAGGTGATGCCTTTTGGACTCAAAAATGTTGGAGCAACATACCAAAGGCTAATGAACAAGATGTTTGCACATCAGATTGGCAGGAACGTTTAGGTTTATGTTGACAACATGTTGGTTAAAAGCGTGCACGAAGAAGATCACCTAGACGACCTCAGAGAAACATTCGATACGCTTCGATCGTTCAATATGAAGCTGAATCCGAACAAGTGTGCGTTCGGAGTAACTACGGGAAAATTCTTGGGTTACATGGTATCCCAAAGAGGAATAGAGGTCAACCCGGAGAAAGTACAAGCGATAATGGAATTGGAACCACCAAGGACGGTCAAGGAGGTCCAAAGTTTAAATGGGAAGATCGCAGCACTAAACAGGTTTGTCTCAAGGGCGATGGATAGGTGTTTGCCATTTTTCCGAACTCTGAGAAAGTCATTTGAGTGGACGGATGAATGCCAAACGGCTTTCAACGACTTGAAGACGTATCTATCGTCTCCATCACTGCTCAGTCCATCCATACACGGAGAGGAACTCTACCTTTATTTGGCAGTCTCGAGTGCCGCTGTAAGCACAGCCTTGGTAAGGGAAGAGGACGGTATACAGAAACCCGTCTACTTTACCAGCCGTGCGCTCCGAGGAGCAGAAGAAAGGTACCCTCAGTTGGAGAAGTTGGCTTTCGCGTTAGTAATTGCTGCGCGGAGACTTAAGCCATACTTCCAGGCGCATACAATCGTTGTCTTAACGGACAAGCCGCTGAGAAGAGCCATGCATAGCCCAAAAGCAGCAGGAAGGATGGTCTTATGGGCAATAGAGCTAAGCGAATTCGACATCTAGTACCGCCCGTGGACGGCCATAAAAGAACAGGCAGTAGCTGACTTCATCGCCGAGTTCACACTCAGGGAGGACCAGTTGGTAAAAGAGAAGGAACAGTGGAGTATCCACACAGATGGATCCTCAAACAGACGAGCCGGAGGAGCCGGAGTAGTGATAAAAACTCCGCAGGGGGACACGATACAGTGCATGATCAGACTGGATTTCCCAACAACCAACAACGAGGCAGAGTATGAAGCCCTGGTCGCGGGGCTAGACCTTGCAAAAGTCGCGGGTGCAAAAAGCATAATTATCCACTGCGATTCACAAGTGGTCACAAGTCAGATCAATGGCAACTACGAGTGCAAGAACGATAGAATGAAGAGATATCTGGAAGAAGTGAGGTTCCGAATCAACAGCCTCGAAATCGAATTCATTCAGGTCCCAAGAGAAGAGAACGAATGGGCCGACCAACTAGCAAAAGCTGCATCAGCCGAATACATGCTGGTTCCCGAACAGGTATTATCATTCGTCCAAATATCTTCACTTATTGATGACGGGATAAATATGCAGGTGGTGAACTCTGAACATAACTGGACCACGCCATTGATCTCCTACCTAAGGGACGGGGTGTTACCAAAGGAAAAGGGCGCCGCAAGGAAGCTGAAAGTCCAGGCGTCACGATTCGTGCTGATGAAGGATGTCCTATACAAAAGGGGTTTCTCTCGACTGTACCTAAGGTGTTTGTGCCAAGAAGAAGCAGACTATGTGATGAAAGAAGTACACGAGGGTATTTGCGGAAACCACTCAGGCGCATGATCACTGGTACACAAGCTGATTCGAGAAGGATACTACTGGCCTACAATGATGAAGGATGCGCAAGCTTATGTCCAGTCTTGCGACAAATGCCAGAGGTTCAGCAATTTCATAAGGCAGCCGTCCGAAGAGCTGACACTTATGACGGCTCCGTGGCCGTTCACACAATGGGGACTTGATATTATGGGTCCGTTTCCGACGGCTATCCGGCAGCTGAAATTCTTGGTCGTTGGCATAGACTACTTCACTAAATGGGTCGAGGCAGAAGCTTTAGCCACCATCACGGAGAAAAACATCTGAAGCTTTGTCTAGAGAAATATCATATGCAGGTATGGGATACCCAGGGTACTGGTCTCTGACAACGGAAAGCAGTTCGACAACAGCATGTTCAGAGACTTCTGCGCGGAACTAGGGATCAAGAACCACTACTCATCACCCGCACACCCACAGGCAAACGGGCAAGTTGAGGTCACGAACAGGTCCCTGCTCAAAATAATCAAGACCCATCTCGAGGGGGCAAAAGGTATTTGGCCAGACGAACTACCAAGCGTCCTATGGGCATACCGGACCACAGCAAGAACACCTACTAGAGAAACCCCATTCCGACTCGCATATGGAACCGAA
This sequence comes from Quercus robur, assembly GCF_932294415.1. Classification (NCBI taxonomy): domain Eukaryota; kingdom Viridiplantae; phylum Streptophyta; class Magnoliopsida; order Fagales; family Fagaceae; genus Quercus; species Quercus robur. The sequence continues at coordinate 788,097 of NC_065544.1, read as the reverse complement.
GCTGTCATTCCCGCAGAAGTGGGGCTCACGAGTTACCGGGTGGAGAGCTACGACGAGGATACGAACAAAGTAGGTATGCGCCTCCAGCTTGATCTACTGGACGAAGTTAGGGCAACAACAGAACAAAGGTTGGCGCGCTATCAGGATCTCATGGCGAAGCACTACAACAACAAAGTGAGGCACAGGGACTTCCAGGTCGGGGACCTCGTACTACGGAAAGTAATGGGTACCGCCAGAGATCCTTCGCAAGGAAAACTCGGCCCCAACTGGGAAGGACCCTACAGGATCGCGTCATGGCAAAGGAAGGGAACCTACCACCTCGAAACGATGGACGGACGAAAGCTACAGCACCCTTGGAACACGGAGCATCTTCGGAAATACTACCAGTAGAGGAAAATATGGGGATCCGGTGATTTCCAAAATTTATTTTATTCTATTCTACAATTTACTAGTTTATTTTTACTTTTGCTACAATCTTTTTGTGCCTTTTTAAGCCCAAGGGGGCATGTACTTTATCTACAAACGCATTTTCTTTAAAGAAGAATATTCAGACACGACTTTGATTTTTCACATGGATGTCTATTACGAATGTATATCATACATGCAACAAAATCCACAAAGTGGACGAATCACCAGAATGGTGAACAGAATTACAAGTCCACAAAGTGGACGGATCACTAAGGTGATGAAAAACTGTCCTCAAAATGGACGGATCACCAAAACGGTGAACATAATTACAAGTCCACAAAGTGGACGGATCACTAAGGTGATGAATAACTGTCCTCAAAGTAGACGAATCACTAAGGTGATGAAAAACTGTCCTCAAAGTGGACGGATCACCAAAACGGTGAACATAATTACAAGTCCACAAAGTGGACGGATCACTAAGGTGATGAATAACTGTCCTCAAAGTAGACGGATCACTAATGTGATGAAAAAACTGTCGACAAAGTGAACGGATCACCAAAACGGTGAAATTACAAGTCCACAAAGTGGACGAATCACTAAGGTGATCAAAAACTGTCCTCAAAGTGGACGGATCACCAAAACGGTGAACATAATTACAAGTCCACAAAGTGTACGGATCACTAAGGTGATGAATAACTGTCCTCAAAGTAGACGGATCACTAATGTGATGAAAAAACTGTCCAGAAAGTGGACAGATCACCAAAACGGTGAACAAAATTGCAAGTCCAAAAGTGGACGGACTACCAAGATTTTGAAAAGTTGACGGATCATACCAGTCTTCAAGGTAGACGGATCATCCAAATGGACGGTTCTATCAACACTAAAACTCCACACTGTGGACGGAGTGAACGTTCGCAAGAAATACACTCGGATAGACGAGTATTTTCTTAAAATCTCTCCTTCATGAGGAGGACGGATTTTTAAACAAGTTCCAAACAAAAATAGAAAGCATAAAAATAAAGTATAACATTAATAAGCGAATAAAAAGCCCACGAGGCAAGTGTTTAATACAAAAGAAGAGGACGGATTGTTCTCAAAATAAATTACAAAAAAGATGGAAGAATATCAGACTACTTTTTTGGGTTGGCAACTTGGGCATCCTTCGACGAGATTGATTCTCCATCACCCTAAACCGCATCCTCGCCAAAAAGGTCGTCCGTATTCTCTGAAGCGGCGGGCAGAGCAGAAGTCTGATCTTGATCATTGACGGTTATCATTGACACATCCAAGTCAGGGTAGGCTTTTTTAAGCTGACAGAGTGCATCGTCAAAGCCTTGAAGGAACGATCCCCCCAGCTCTTTCAACAAAGCCTCGGAGTCTCGGTACTCACTGACAGCATCCTCCTTGGCTTGACGGAGCTTTTCCTTCAAGTCCTTTATCTCCTCGTCTTTACCCTTCAAGGCCTTCCCAGCTTCCTCCGTCCTCTACTCAAGCTCTTTCCTAGTCTTCTCTGACAGGTCGAACTTCTTCTCCATTGTAGACTTCCACTTATGAAGTTGACCAAGTTCGTCCTCCGTCTGCTCCGCTTTTGCCTGTACACGTTTCAGAGCTGCCTCACGGTTTAGGCACTGGTCCATTAAGCCCTTCATCATAACCAAGGACTGGAATAAACAAGTTAAAAGGGTGTTAAACAGAAGGCTAAGAAAAGTGGACGGACAAAAATTGACGGATAAAAGTTACCTGTGCAACAGCAAACAGACCTGTCTCCCCCATTGCCTCCGTCGAATGATTACCCAGGTCCTCGTAATCCTCCATGGAAATTATTGATAAAATTTTCTCCAACGCAAATTTCGAGTCATCACAGAGAAGAGGAGGAGGTTTCTCCTGGCTGGTGGACGGGGCCTGCATTAAGCCCTTGCCGGACCCATGTTTTGCTGGGGTGACGGTCTTCACTCCCTCAGCCATCAAGCCCACAACGGGTTCCAAAGGAACCTTCTGCTGCTTATGTGGACGGTCAGACTTGGATGGCTGCTTCCTCTTCGCCGACGACCCCAACCCCTTGGGAACCACAACCTCGCCCGTCTCCTTCTGTTTGATGGCCAGTGATTTTATCAGTGCCCTCCTTTTTGCGTCGTCCATTTCTGTAATACAGGATGGATGAAGCTATCTACATAAATTAAAAACTACTTTTGAAAAGTAAAAGTTGACAGACTTACGTCTGTGGACTCTTTCGTCGTATACAATGGCTTCATGGGTAGGTTCGGGACCGTCACAATACCAATGGATTGTTTTCAGATTCACCAACTTTGCCCAAGTCCGCTCTTCTGGCTTCGTCTTCTGGAAAATTCTTTCTAGAAAGCCAAACTCTTCCATGCTGACTTGAGGGCGCCGTCTACCTGCAGATGAAGTGGACGGTTAGAGAAAACAGCCAAAGCTGACGAATATAAAATATTAAGTAAAATTTGACGGGTTCATACGAGATGAATGTAAAACACCCCATGTTGTGTCGACGGGCATAAACTCCGTCTCCCCCAGATAGCTCATCCATCTGTCACCCTCTATGAAGAAATAGCGACTCTTCCAGTCTCTATTTGAGTCTGGTGTTTCAAAAATAACCTTCAGCAACGGGCTCCTACTGGCAAAACTGTAAATTCCCCTTGACTTATCAATCTCATCTGGACGGTAGCAATGAAGGAATTCACGCACCGTCAGCCTCCGTTCACCGTCAGTCATTGCACCATAAAGTACTCCATGGCAATGAAGACCCTCCAGGCATTTGGGGATATCTGGTTGACGGAAAGACCCAGGTACTTTAAAAGCTCTCTATGCAGTCTACTTAGAGGAAATCTAAGCCTCGCCTTCAGCATCTGTTCATACACTCCGACACCTTCCACCCCGTCGTAATAGCATTTCTCTGATACGTAGGGCAGACGGATTGGAATGTAGTCAGGAATCTGAAAGTTGACCCTAAATGTGTTGAAGTGTTTCTCCTTAATGACGAATGTAAATTTGTGCACTGTCCACTCTGGTAGCATGATGAACTTCCTAAGTCCATCAGCACAGACGACGGGTTCCGATGGTAGATCCTCGCCGTCGTCAGATGATTCTTCTACTTCGACCGTCTCCATGTCCTCATTTATTGAGGAGGAAGAGGCGGACAGACTTCTATCTTCACCAGGACTCTCTTAGTCTTTATGACCGGACAGGTATACTTCCTCGTATTCCGTCCCGTCACGAACCATTGACTGGTTACTTGACGCACTAGACATTTCCTACAAATGACGGCAAAACCTAAGACTGACGGATCTAAGAGTATTGACGGTTGTATAAGTCTGTCTATATATAACTGCCAAATTCAAAAAACTTGCATATAATAATAGTAATACTCACCTTTCTTTGAAGTAACTGGGAGTTGACGGTTGTATGATCAACTGTTTTGTATGGGCGACGGACTGTTCTGACAAAGATGACGGTTACGCTCTGACTACGTGTTTTGTCTGAGAAATGAAGAAATGAGGATTGGGAGGTGTAATATATATACCTGAGATGCACGGAAGACGAAGCGACGCTTCGATTCGATAGAAAACCCAATCGAAATGCGACACGTGGCACGCTCATAAATGCTTGGCTATCTGCCTTAAAAATAGTCGCAATCCGTCTCCTCCTAAGAAAACCGTCAACTTAAAAATCATATGGATCCGTCCTAAATTTTCTCTGTCTGTGAAATCCAAACGATATCTAAACCGTCACCCTAAGGGTTCGTCTATATAGGAGTTGACGGACCCATAGGGTGAAGGGGGCAGCTGAAGGGGCAAAAATTAGCTCAATGGACTTTCACGACATTGGGCTTGACGGATCCGAGCCCATGGGCCGGCAATGGTAGAGCCCAGTAGCCTAGAGCAGTTTCATACTCTTGGCGCGCACATATGGTCTCCAAGGGAACTAGAAACCTAGCGCAAGGAACATTCCGGAAAATACGCGCGCTGATCCCCTCTACAAGGAAACGTATTGTCCACCACGTTTGGGATTACTCAAGGGGATTCCCATAAGGAAAAGACTTCTAGTCCAAGGAAGAGAAGCCGACTTTCTTCTACTATAAAAGCTACAATACGCTCGCGAATCAAGGTACGCATAATTTTACCCTCTCTAACACTCTAGAGTTGAGAACAGTTCTAATTTGACTGTCGGAGGGTATTTGGTCGACACCACACCGGTGCCCACGGCGAGATCACTTTTTCTTCTTGCAGGTTGTTAGCGGGAGCGAGCGTGGATTGTGTTGCTCACTGGTGATATTACGGCATCATCAGTCACCAATAACCATCTTTACGTGTTTTTAGTTTTAGTCTATTGTCCTGTTGAATTGAAGAACAATTATATAAATATGATAAAGAAGTAAAGAACTACACACACACACACACACACACACACACACACATATATATATATATATATATATATATAAAACCAAAGTTTTTGAAACTCTCACAATTTTTCACATCAGTACAATATTTAAATAAAATTATCATTTTATTTAAATAACATTAATTTTGTTTAGTCCAAACTTGACAAGAAATGAAACTCTATTTTTCTAGCAAGTCCAATTTAAACTCAAACTCATCATTATCATTTTTTTAAATAAAATTATTTTTAATTAATCCGAGACCTCTGAAAGTCTCACAATTTTCTATTTCAGCACAATATTTAAATAAAATTATCATTTTATTTAAATAAAATTATTTTTGTTTAGTCTAAACTTAACAAAAAGTGAAACTATATCATTCTAACAAGTCCAACTTAAACTCAAACTCATCATCATTATTTTTTAATACAAAATTATTTTTGTTTAATCCAAACTTAATAAGGAGTAAAACTCTATCTCTCTAACAAGTCCAACTTAAACTCAAACTCAAACATTGATAATTTATCTCCAAATTTGCGAAGTTAATCATGAACACTATAAATGCAATGCGAGCCCAATATTTTTTTAAAGCCGAGAAGAGTTATGAGCTCTTCTTATGTTATTTTCTTCTCCTTTACTTTGTTTAATATATATATATATATATATATTTTATGATTTTTCATGTATTTTTTAAAAAGTAATTTTTGTACATAAACCACCAAACTCTATTTAGTTGTTTTTTACAAGATAAAAAAGCTTGCAATAATTGAAATCATTCTTTTGAATGTATTTCATCTTTCTCTTATATTTCTCTAGTGTTTAGTCATGTATATTTTGTTTTGTTTCAATAATTTCTAAACAGTGAATCATCTGATTCTTTAATATTTTTTGGTATTTCAGAAGTTTTAATATTCGAATTCTTGAGTTATTTTTTTTGCAGTATCTAGAACTGTTTGACAATTTTTTTGTAAGTCATTGCACGTTCAAGCAATGACTTCTTCATCAAATTGTAACAAAAATTGAAGTCATACAAGAGCAAATTGTGCAATAGTGTAGTTTCTTAATCAATTTAAGATTTTATAAAAAAAAAAATTTAGTCTACCTCACAAATAGGTGGGTTTTCGTGCATAGCATGGGTTAGCGACTAGTATATTATATAATAAAAGTTGGGCTTAGACGTAGTGGTTGCGCCAAGTGGCTTCACTAAATTGCAGAATTTTTTTTAGATTTTTAGATTTAAAAAATATATATAATTCTTCTTCTCCTATAATCTCCAAGTTGATCAAAATTTTAATTTGATTACAATCCAAATTTTTCATATAATCTATCTAATCCTTATTTAATATTAATTTATTTACAATCCAAATTCTTCATCTAATCCTTATTTTTTTCGTGTAGTGTAAGATAAAAAAAAGCAACAACTTTTTTTTTTTAATTACTACACTACACATTCTAATGCATCTTTAATTGCAGATTTTTTTTTTAGATTTTTATATTTAAAAAATATATATATAATTTTTCTTCTCCTATAATTTTTAAGTTGATAAGAATTTTAATTTGATTACAATCCAAATTCTTCATCTAATCCATCTAATTTTTATTTAATTTTAATTTGATTACAATTCAAATTCTTCAATATCTAATCCATTAAACAAACAAGTTTAAGTTTAAGTAAGATTCTAATTCTATTTATTCTTATCGACTTATTTGGATAAAGTAACAATAAGTATTGTATCAATTTTTTAATAAAGTAACAATTTACTTTTAGCCTAATTTAAACGTTAATTGTTGTTTTTTTGTGTGTGGATAAAGTATCAAATGATAGCTAATATGTATTAACATTAACGTAAACTTAATTAAAAAAAATCTAATTTAGGTTCAGAAAAAAAGTTAGTCTTAGACGTCGTGGTTGAGCCAAGTGGCATCACCAAATTGTACAATTTGTTTAGATTTTTAGATTTAAAAAAAACATATATAATTTTTCTTCTCCTATAATCTTTAAGTTAATAAAAATCTTAATTTGATTACAATCCAAATTCTTCATATAATCCATCTAATCCTATCGACTTTAATTCTATTTGTTCTTATCGACTTATTTGGATAAAGTAACAAGAAGTATTGTATCAATTTTATAATAAAGTAACAATTTTACTTTTAGCCTAATTTAAATGTTAATTTTTGTTTTTTTTTTTTGTGTGTGTGTGTGTGTGGATAGAGTATCAAATAATAGCTAATATGTATTAACATTAACGTAACCCCCAAAAAATAAAAAAAAGGATAAAGTAACCCAAAAATAAAATAAAATAAATAATGACAAATTTTGTAAAAAAATAAATGACAAATTCAAATTCACATAAGTTTGAAGAAAAGCATACAAATTTTGTTTCATGATATTGACAAAAAAATAATATACAAAAAAAGAAAAGAATAAATCATCTTATGCATTCTGAAAATAAACATATTTATTGCACTCTTTTAATAAGTTATTACTTACATATATATATATATATATATATATATATGCATGTCATAATTTCCTTAGTTTCACAGGGTATGAATTTATTATATAACTTAAAAGTAAAATGTTTATTTATTTTTATTATCTATTCTATTATATAGTTTAAGTAAATTAATATAAAAAAACTACTTACCTATGAATTTCGATTAAGCCATGCATCGCACAGGTATAATGCTAGTGTGGGGCCTGATAATTCGTGGCCCAGACCCATTCTGCGCTTGGGCCCAAGGCCTGAGCTGAGGAGAGCTATTGCTGAGGACGCATAATGAAAGCCCAAGAAGGGCACGAGGACGATCTTGTGCTCAGCACCTCTCAAAACGCCAGAAGGAAAGGGCAAACTATGTACAAGGGCAGGGCAAGGGAGAAAGCTGCCAACATCGTAATACGGAATCCTGCATCTAACAAGCCCATGCTCCAAACCATGCCATTTAACTTTTCCAACAACCCCCAACCACTCTAGGTATGGGTTGATAGGACAGGTCTGTACCCTAGAAAGTAAGAACTTACACGTGGACACTAAAAGGGGAATGAACACTCGTATAAAAGTGAAAGAAAGCGAAGAAGAAAGGGAGGCCCCCCGGCTAGAGGAGGAAAAATCCTGCAAAGGAGAGGAAAGGGGAAGGGCACAGAGCTCCTCGGACGCTGTCTGAGGACTTAAACCCTGTAACTCACTCTAATGAGAGGCTTAGCTAGTCAAGCTAAGTCCACCCATAGAAGAGCTTCCACAGAAACCCCGACTAAACCGTTAACCTGCGGCTAAGGTCCTGCCTTTTAAGCCCACTCTCTACAAATCATATTGTTAGGGCCCTTTACTTACGAGCCCAACGTCATTCTTGGGCCGTTAAATAAATCGTGTCCCTACAATTGGCGCCGTCTGTGGGGAAGGCTTGCGCGTTGGCACAGGTGGCGGTGGAGTTGAGCCTCTGTTGAGCAAATACTTGTGAAGGTTCCTACATTTCCAGCGACATCTGTGAAGGTTCCTACATTTCCAGCGACGTGCTGTTGTTGCTCCGACATAGATTTCCACTAGGGGCTACGCCTCGCAGTGCCAATGGCATGGGCAATTCTAGGGGCCTCAAACATCAAGCTAGCTCCCCCCACCTTGGTCGAGGGGCTAACCTCCGAAGAATAAATAAATAAATGAACGACTACAAGTTTTGGACAGAACCAAGGCCTTGTATGGTCCTCGGACCCAAGCCTTTGGGGAAACCAACTACTTAGAAGAAAACTACAAGTTTTGGACAGAACCAAGGCCTTGTTAGGTCCTCGGACCCAAGCCTCTGGGGAAACCAAATACCTAGAAGAAAACTACAAGTTTTGGACAGAACCAAGGCTTTGTATGGTCCTCGGACCCAAGCCTCTGGGGAAACCAACTACTTAGAAGAAAACTACAAGTTTTGGACAGAACCAAGGCCTTGTATGGTCCTCGGACCCAAGCCTCTGGGGAAACCAACTACTTAGAAGAAAACTACAAGTTTTGGACAGAACCAAGGTCTTGTATGGTCCTCGGACCCAAGCCTCTGGGGAAACCAACTACTTAGAAGAAAACTACAAGTTTTGGACAGAACCAAGGCCTTGTATGGTCCTCGGACCCAAGCCTCTGGGGAAACCAAATACCTAGAAGAAAACTACAAGTTTTGGACAGAACCAAGGCCTTGTATGGTCCTCGGACCCAAGCCTCTGGGGAAACCAACTACTTAGAAGAAAACTAAAAGTTTTGGACAGAACCAAGGCCTTGTATGGTCCTCGGACCCAAGCCTCTGGGGAAACCAACTACTTAGAAGAAAACTACAAGTTTTGGACAGAACCAAGGCCTTGTATGGTCCTCGGACCCAAGCCTCTGGGGAAACCAACTGCTTAAGAGGAAAAATGCAGGGTTTGGACACAACCTGGACGTTATATGGCCCTTGGAATCTACCCTGGAGAAGGGTTACCCATTGATAGTTGGATTAATCCCTAGACTGAATAAAATCCCCAGCCCACCCTCGGATCCGCAATACCCAGGGAATTGGTGCAACTGTTATAGGGTCAGGTGTTATCAAAAACACGGCCGAAGGCTCTCACTGCTCGGCAGCCCTCTCGGATGGTATATTTAGAGTTTATCGTTCTCGGACAGTCTCCTCGCATGCATTACGGAGTATTCAGCTGTTATCTCGGTTAGTTTCATGAGTTTAATCTACTGGGAATTATCATTATTATGCTTGATAATGTCGATAAATTAGAATTAGTAGGGTTCTGTTTCAAGGTATCCTGCTCTAAGTCTCATTAAAGGAAAACACACATGTAGCACACCCATTCACAAAATAATTGCTGCAGAAAGGAAAATAAATTCATCTTTTATTAAGACAAAGAGATAATACAACGTACAATGAAAGAGCTTGAATAAGCTAGTACTAGAACTGACTACATAAGCGAAAAGAAAAAAAAAATACAAGGGAATGAAGAAAAAGCCGAGGAAGAGGCGTAGAGAAGGGGGATGCTGCCGTTCCAAGATGTTGTCTAAGGAAACCATTCCTCAATACTTTTACATGCCTATAACTCAGGCAGCAAAAGAGCCCAACTTCGGACTAGCACCGTTGAAGAAAAGGTGCAGGGAACCCAACTTGAGATTGGCACCGTTGAAGAAAAGGTGCCGGGAGTCGGAAGTTGATGAGCCTCCGTAAAACCACGCCTGCGATAGAGCAGACGGCGCTGATGGCGGAGAACCTTACTTCTGACGCATCAAGAATCTGATGCGACCAGTACCTGCTTCGGATTTTGACTGAAAGAGGGAGGGATATCATTTCCCCCTTGTCAAAACGGAGGATTGCCTTGAATCTGTGCCTCCCCTGTCCAGACCACATCACCTTGAGTCTTGGAAGAACCCGGTGCCTCTGTGGCGGGTGTAACCCCTTCACCCCAACTCGTGCCTCAAACATATTACACTAAGGGTGGATAACACCGGATATGGAGGCTGTGATTATGACTGAAGGATTATGATTTGGGAGGAAGCCGAAGGATTTATGTGTAAGTGGAACAACCTCCTAACCTATTTATTTAAAAGGCAAGGAGGTGGTATTTAATTCACGCAGAGTTCCAAGGAGCGCTACAGACAAAATGGTTTTGGTTCAATTCCCAACGCCAGAAGGAAAGGGAAACTATGTACAGGGGCAGGGCAAGGGAGAAAGCTGCCAGCATCGTAATACGGAATCTTGCATCTGACAAGCCCATGCTCCAAACCATGCCATTTAACTTTTCCAACAACTTCCAACCACTCTAGGTATGGGTTGACAGGACAGGTCTGTACCCCAAAAAGTAAGAACTTACACGTGGACACTAAAAGGGGAATGAACACTAGTATAAAAGGGAAAGAAAGCGAAGAAGAAAGGGAGGCCCCTCGGCTAGAGGAGGAAAAATCCTGCAAAGGAGAGGAAAGGGGAAGGGCACAAAGCTCCTCGGACGCTGTCTGAGGACTTAAACCCTGTAACTCACTCTAATGAGAGGCTTAGCTAGTCAAGCTAAGTCCACCCATAGAAGAGCTTCCACAGAAACCCCGACTAAACCGTTAACCTGCAGCTAAGGTCCTGCCTTTTAAGTCCACTCTCTACAGATCATATTGTTAGGGCCCTTTACTTACGAGCCCAACGTCATTCTTGGGCCGTTAAATAAATCGTGTCCCTACAGCTAGTATATATATAAAATTGAAATCTCTAAAGCTCTCAAAATTTTCCACATCAACGCAATATTTAAATAAAATTATCATTTTATTTAAATAAAATTATTTTTTTGTTTAGTCCAAACTTAACAAGGAGTAAAACTCTATCTCTCTAACAAGTTCAACTTAAACTGAAACTCATCATTATCATTTTTTTTAAACAAAATTATTTTTGTTTAATAAAAACTTAACAAGGAGTGAATCTCTTTCTCTCTAATAAATCCAACTTAAACTCAAACTCAAACGTTGATAATTTATTATGGGGCCAGAGAATTTGAGGTCCCGGCCCACTTTTCATCAAGGCCCAAGGCTCGCACCGAGGAGGGTAGTTGCCGAGGACATGTAGCGAAGGTCCAAATGGCCTAGAGATGCATCCGAGGATGACCCTGTCCTCGGCATCCTACGGGCCAAAAGGGAAGAACGACACGTCATCAAAGGCAGCCTCCGAAACGCTCCCAAAAGAAAAGGCGAGTAGAGTGGGACTCGCACGGGGGTACAGTGTGGGAGTGGCTCAAGGAAAAGACATCACCTCCATATTGAATGCGCCAACAAACGTCCTAACCATATTGATGGGAAAAGACCCCTGAACAGTGTGGCTTTGGTTATTGCAACTAACAGAAAGTGGGGGAAGGCGGCTGATGGGACAGGCACTCGAGTAGTTACCTGCCTGATCAACAAATAGAAGGTTAGGATCAACTGAGAGGGGCTATATAATGTAAGAACTCAGGCGCCAAAAGGGGGGGGGGGCAACCAAAAGAGAAAGGAATAAGAAGAGCATTAAACTCCTGGGACGAGGGCCAAGAACCAGAGCCCCCCAAGTCGTGCTAAAAAGAAAATCTTTTTGGGTAAGCACGTTTCACCCTTGTGCAATTATTGTGAACACCATGACCAACCGACATCCGGTGACCAAGGCCTAGCTTTTTAACCCACGCTCTACAAATTTTATTGTTTGGGCCTTTAACGTTCGAACCCAACGCACCAATTTGGGGTCGTTACAAATTGAGTCCTTACATTTCTATAAAAACAAAAAATTTCATAGGACTCAAAAAAGAAAAAGAAAAAAAGAGACCCAGTTTGAAAATAGGACTAAAAAAAAAAAACAAAAAAAGGATTCATGTTAGATTAAGAAAAAGAGGGAAAGAGAGAGAGACTCCTGTCTCCTCCTCAAAATCCTAACAATTACCACCTCAAAACCCTAAACTTAACTTCACTTTAGGAATCAAAAAAAAAAAAAGAGGAAAAAAAGAAAATGAAAAGAGAGACTCACGTAGCCACAAAAAAAAAAAAAAGTTAGGATTAAGAAAAAAAGAAGAGAAGGACTCTTGTTAGGAGTCTCTTCTCCTTCCACAAAACCTTAGCAATTACCACCTTAAAACCGTAAACTTAACTTCACTTTAGGATTAAAAAAAAAAAAAACTAAAGTAAAAATAAATAAATAAAAACGCAAGTAATCTTATTCAACTTTCTTCTTTGATTAATGAATTTTATGTCGAATTTGTTTATATTGTTATTATTAATAAAATTTCAATTCAACATATGTGGATATTTGTTTATATTATTATTAATGAATTTTATCTTTTATGTCGAATATTTTATTTGCTTTCATATGTGCTTGGGATTTTCTTTCTATCTTATTTTTTTTTGTTATGTTTAGAATTGATTTTCTTTTGAGTATTTGAGTTAATCTCCATATTTATATTGATATTGTTTTCGTGGTTTTGGTTTTTGGGTCGAAATTTCTACTAATTATTTTTTAAAATTGTACATAGCAGATAAAACATCTCTATTTTTTTGGAGAAAATTTATAGTTGCAACTTATGTCTTCTAGCCTGGGGAATAATAAATTTTTATTTGGTATGTTATATATAAATTTGTTGAATTTGGTTTGGTTTTGATGTAGAATTTGGGGATTCTATAAATTTTGAAGTTTTAAGTTTTAGTGTTTTTGGTATTTGCGTCTCAGTAGGTTGATCTTAATTTTTCACCTTAAATGCTTTTTATTTAGGTTCATGTGATTTTTTGTTTTCTGATTAAAAGCTATGATTTTTGGTTGATTAATTATTTTTTCAATTAATTATTTGTTTGGATTCAACATAAAAGATAATGGAATTAGGTATTATAATTTTGATATTGTTCCATGTTTTGAATTGTCTATATTGTTATTACTACGAGAAAGCTATATTGCTACTCAAATTTGAAACTTGGTGTATCTTCCTTATGTCATTTGTTTATATATTTGTAGTTTATATTAGTTTTGAGTGTGTGTGTGTGTGTGTAATTATTGGGAGTTTGGCTTTATTAATTTAAGAATTGTAATTACTTTGTAGGTTTCGGTAACTATGCACTTGCAACTCAATAATGCTCAATGTTAGATAACACTTCTGAACTATAAAAAAGTATAGAAGTTAAATGTATATATATATATATATATATATATATATATATTTTTTTTTTTTCAAATCAATAGTTTTTCCGTGCATCGTGCGGATTAGTGATTAGTTACAAAATAAAAACATAATATTGGCCACCAAATTTTATAGTCCAACAAAGTCACAACTTTAAATAAAATTATAGGGTTAAACACCCAAATCCAAAAGGACTAAAATAATGAAAAAATAATAAAAGCATTTTCCAAACAGAATCTAGAAAGCGAGTGGAGCTCACCCATGACTCATTTTAATACATTGTTTGGGTCCATTGTCCAGTGGTATCCGTTGAGATGGTGACATGTGTTACCATATCAACTAGTCTAGTGCATTGGATGCATTGGACCTAATTCAAATCCTATTGTTTGCACCATTTTTCTCCTTATAACTAAAATGCATTATTGAAATTTTCGATAATTTTTTAAGCATATATATGTATATATTATTTAAATTTTCTCAAGTAAATTGGTGGGTTGCTCACTCATGGGCGTGGGGTGCACACCCTCTGGTTTGGGTCACCCTCCTCTAAGACTTAAGGACAATCCATTTATATATGAGGGAAAAATGTTCACACACCCCCTAAACTTTCAACTACTAGCCAAAAGACCCCCTCAACTTTTATATTGGCCAATTTACTCCTTAAACTATTCAAAACTGCCAAATCAATACTTCAGTTAGTCTCACGTTAAAACACTAACGGAATAAGCACGTGGTACTCACGTGACTTTTAAAAACAAACTTAATCACACAAAAGTCCAAAACCTAGCAGAAAAAGGAAGGAAGAGAACCAGGTCTGATGGTGAAAGAGCTCAGGCAGTCAGTTTAGAGCCACTATGAGCTTTCCCCCGCTGTCTTGCTGCCCTTGTCCCGGCGTTGCCTTGGTGGTTCCACCACACCGTTCTATCTTGGTATGTCTTCTTCTTCTTCTTCTTTTTTTTTCGTTCCCTGAGTTTAAATCCACAATGAACTTTTTTTTTTAATCTCCATGTACGAATTTCTATAATAGAAATTATTGGTTTGGTTTAATTTTTGGGTTGGGTCTCTGTGAGCTTGGTTTGGTGTTGTACCACCTTGTATGTTTGTTTTTCCCCTCTTATGTATTGCTATTTAAATCCACAAAGAACTTGTTTTCTATCTCCATGTGAGAATTTCTATAGTAAGAATTATTTTTTTATTTTAATTTTTGGGTTGGATCTTTGTGAAATTCTTGTTTGTTTTTTATTTATTTTTTTTATTTTTATCTCCATTTGTCGTTCACTGGGTGTTTGATTAAATGCCTGAGAGACGTATAGTTACTGCTCTGATGGTTTAAACAATGAAGCCTGAAATTGGCTGCACGCATCAATGAAGATACAAATTGCAAATAATTAACTAGGGTAAAATATCTGGGATCATTCATGTGTTTCACTTATTCATTTGTTGCCTAAGAGACCCTTGATCATTTATGATATTTTTTCAATATTTCACTTCTCTATCTTGACCAAGACCTATTTAGAATAGCATTTGTGGATTTTACTCAAGTAAATCTTATTGTGTTGGGTTGTATCATATGGTTTATGATGGAGAGTATATGCCAGGTTTAAAGTCCTGGTGCTAGGATCTTGCTCTTTGATAACAAAAGGCCAGTATGACTATGTCACTATGTCTTGCCTGTTTTTCCAATGATGAAAGTGTTGAAATTATGAGATTTTTATTAAATATTTGGCAAATTTTGGAACCAGATTCACACATATGATTTGTTGGGAATAACGTTTTTGTCACAATGAGTATGATTATTGCTTTCATATTGAAGGATTCCTGAAGTAACTCGGTATTAATATCCCAACCATTTTATTGTTAGGGCTTTGTCCTTGATGATATTGGCTCCATTCTTGAGGGTGGAAAAGTTATAACAACCAAATGATATTGTCCTTGAACTTCACTTAGTTGTTTATCTTCCTTTTTCTTTTTCTTTTCTTTTTTTTGGTGATCTCTTTGGGGCTTTGCATAAGCATAAGTTTGTCCTCAAGATCCCTCCCCTAGTACTTGTGTTTTGCAGTTTCTCTTAAATAGAAAAGTGGATAAGATCTTCCCTGCCTATAATTTGGGTTTTTAGGGAGATTTGTCTCTAAATCTTTCAACTAAGTCTTATTCATTTGGAATTTCAACTGTTTGGCCCTTCACAAAGGAAATTGAATCTCTCTATTCGTAATACAATCTTAATTGCATTAGCTAAGAAGTTGATTATGACACCCTTTAATAAATTTTAAGTGTATGTGTTTTGTGTGTGGCAGGGCACAGGTTGTAGGATGGCCACCAATCTGTTCCAAGTAAACACTTTCACACTCCTTTATGTGATAAAATTGCAGGCTGTGAGAAAATTGTAGAGAATTCTATTAACCTTCCCTGAAGTACTCTTGGCAGCAAGTAGAGCTGCCACTGCTGCGAAATTGTAATCTTACCTATTAGTTTTGGCTCCAAGATTTAATTATGTATGCAAAGCCAGCTCAGATAATCACAAGTAATCTATTCTAGTTAATAATGAGAAGGTTTACTATTAAACTGATTTATATATATATATATATATATATATATATAGGATTATATATTATAAATTAATTTCCAATAGATGGGCCTAAGTATTTGATATTTTTTTCACAGGTCTAACTCCTTCTATGGTACAAAAAGCTTTGTCTAACTTAATTGCATTTTGTGTGTTTTGATTCTATTTGAATTAGCGTTCTCTGCATCAGAATTGTGTTGGTGTGGTTAAATTCTCATGATACAAACCTATAGGGAAAGTGGCAAGTGACACACCTCTTATCTATAACCTTTTCCTGTCCAGTTTTATTAATCATTTTCTGATGAAGGGTAACAGTTAGTTTAGGTGCACACGGCTTATAAATGATTTGTGTTAAAATTTCATTCAAACTTGGCATTTGGTAGTATATAATTGTAGTAGAATGTAGTATAAAAAATTATTGGTTTATGTAACCTGGGGTTCTTATGATTTTAAAAACTGTTTGTTGCAGGGAACGCAGCTATCTCAGGTGATCAGATTGAAGACTGAAGAATGTAATGTATATAACTAATTTGAGAGGCATGACATTGAATTCACACCAATGAGAAAAAAGTGTAATTACTAGACTATTGGACACTAATGGAAGGTTGAAGAATGAAGCTAAAATGCATAAGAGAATCCCTAAGTGGCTTTGGTGATTATTAGTGGTTTCTTAAATCAATAGTGAGATTGTGATAGCCTTTTGTATGGGGTCCAAGTGTTAACGTTAAAAGTCATCTTTATTTGCAGTGACTAAATATGTAGGAGTACTAAAAAAAAGGATTTGTAATGTAATGTATCTATATGTGAAAATTAGATGTAATGTAATCTAAAAATATTCACAACTATGTAATGTTCAACTTATGAAATTAATGGCAATATATTTTCTCAAGTATAGTAATTATATGTTGTCATGCTCAGGTTTGTATTTTCTTTTAAAAAGAGCTTTTGGAACTTTTTGGAGCCAAATATCCTTAGATTTTATAGTTCATATAAATATAAATAACTGGTGTGATCAAATATTGTTCTGCATCATTTACATTAAACACTATTGAGTATTGATGCTATTACAAAAATGTATATTGCAACCTTTACTCCCTCTTCATGCCCATAAACGCCCTTTTAATCTTCTCTTCACGCACGATTGAACATGTTGATATTGTTATTGATATTCAATAGAATCAATACCATGTCATTTGAGGGTGGAACATCCCTTAATCGATGCCCTTAGACATCCATTAATAGAACCCAGAAATAACAATAAAGGTTTAAAAATAAATGATTACCCTAGAATCAATTCTTTAGAAATAGCAACTAGAAGAAAGTATCATCTTAATTGCAAAGACATCTCAATCTTCATCCATCATAAAATATCAGACAGAAAAATAAAAATGTATATACTATAAAGCTTTACTCTTAGCTTCTTACAATAAAACAAATGGAAATCAATCAGTATTCTTATGCAATAACTTTAAGCCCTTCAAATGACAACCATCTATCCCAATAAGTAGCCTACAACCTGCTAAGAATCCCCTTTTGCAAGCATCAAGACAAACATACATTCTCTCAAACACATCATTTGCAGTTTGTATCTTCCCTGTGCTACCCACATTCCACTTCCTAATAGCAGATGCATGGTCCCAAAGTCTCTCATACTGCTTCTTCTCAGCACCATGTATCATCTTGAAGGCCATTCTCTTAGCCTTATAACATTGGTCCAAAGTCACATCAACTTCATGGTCCCTAAACACTGCACCCTTCAATGCATTTGCTGTCCAAGTATGATCATCTCTAAAGAATGGCAAATATTTATTGGCTAGCCACCTTGAAGAAATCTTACTATTCTTATGATCCTTGCCACACGTATGTATGCTCTTAAAACTTTTGATTTGAAAGGCATCTCCCATTTGTGTTTGGGATGCATTCATCTTCCAACCACATTTTTTTTTACATACAGCTGTCACTCTCCACTTATCATTGTGCTTATACTCAAAATCATGTTTTTCTTTAATACACCACTCCTTTAGTGCCTCCTTGAAGACTACATGTGATGCAAATTTTTGATCCTTCACTAACTGTACATTCTCCATGCCAATGCACTAGTTAAATTCAGGGAACCTAGGCCTTGAATTCCCTTCATCATTAGATGACCCTTCTGCACTCCTTAACTCATCACTATCCCCATGATCTGAGTCTCCTTCACCATTTGAAACTCCCTCAAGCTGCTTGCCCCCAATTGCTTTATTGATTCCATCATCCTCCATACCAAAATCTTCATTTATATCATCATCAGATTCAAAAAAATCACTCAAATTGTAATCTTCGTCATCCTCGTCATCCTCCACATCAATTGGAACATTAACAATTTCAGATTGGCCATCAGCCTCAATAGAATCATATTGGGATTGAGGGGCTTGTACATTTGGCATAGAAGGTGAATTTCCAGGGAGTGACAATGGATATTCATCCATGGCTACAGTACAAAATTAACAAGAACGTTAATAGAAGAGCTAGAGAAAAAAAAAAAAAAATATATATATATATATATATATATATAAAGAGAGAGAGAGAGAGAGAGAGAGAGAGAGAGAGAGAGAATAGTGGGAAAAAAAAATAACAATTTGCACATGCACATATGCATGATTGCTGCTAATTCAATTCACATAATTCAAAATATTACAATATACATGGTTGCTACTAATCAATATCATTGTTTACCATTTATAAATGGATTATGCACATGATCAATGATACTAGTTTCCACGGTGGTGGCTTAGCATGACCCACAAAATGCTAAATTAAAGACAGCTGCTACCCCAAAGTTTCTAAAATACAAAAAAGACAGCTACCCCAAAATGAATTGTCCTCTTAATGTATGCACTCTCCACCAAATGACAATGAATCGCTTTAAAATCCACTCTTAAAGGCAATTGGCCCAAAAAGAATTGTCCTAGGCTCAAGAAGAGTGGGGAATGCTACTAGCCTTCCAATTATGACATCTGAAATTTGTGCGAGGTTATAAAAACAATGAATCGGAAAGAAATTAATAAGCAAAGTAAACAAACTAATGTTTGAGCATGCTAGCTGTTTTAGACAAGAAATTCCAGGAGCATGAAGCAGTTTCAGATCAACAGAACTCAGAACACAACTAGCAGTGATAGGCAGATAATTCACTGGCAAGCACCTCTCTTGGCTCTTTCAAAATTAACTGTGATGCTACACATCTAGATTAACACTTCTGTGCTGCTATGGTGATATGAGATGGGATGGACATGTAGGTGTCAATGTTTACTAGCAGAGGCAATGAACATAAGATGGGCATGTCAATGGCTCAATTGCTGAAGTTAAGAAAGCTAGCAGTGGAATCTGCATTGGTGCACTCAGCAAAGCCACAAACAAGGAATTTCAGGCTTCATTGTTTAAACCATCAGAGCAATAGCTATACGTCTCTCAGGCATTTAATCAAACACCCAGTGAATGACACATGGAGATAAAATAAAAAATAAAAAAAAAACCCAGAATTTCACAGAGACCCAACCCAAAAATTAAAACAAACAAATAATTCTTACTATAGAAATTCTCACATGGAGATAGAAAACAAGTTCTTTGTGGATTTAAATAGCAATACGTAAGAGGGGAAAAACAAACATACCAGGTGGTACAACACCAAACCAAGCTCACAGAGACCCAACCCAAAAATTAAACCAAACCAATAATTTCTACTATAGAAATTCGTACATGGAGATTAAAAAAAAAAAAAAAAAAAATTCATTGTGGATTTAAACTCAGGGAACGAACGAAAAAAAAAAAAAAAGAAAAAAAAGAAAAAAAGAAAAAAAGACATACCAAGATAGAACGGTGCGGCGGAACCACCAAGGCACTACCGGGACAAGGGCGGTGAGACAGCAGGGGAAAGCTCATAGTGGCTCTGAATTGACTGCCTGAGCTCTTTCACCATCGGACCTGGTTCTCTTCCTTCCTCTTTCTGTTGGGTTTTGGACTTTTGTGTGATTAATTTTGTTTTTAAAAGTCACGTGAGTACCACGTGCTTAATCCGTTAGTGTTTTAACGTGAGACTAACTGAAGTATTGATTTAGCAGTTTTGAATAGTTTAAGGAGTAAATTGACCAATATAAAAGTTGAGGGGGTCTTTTGGCCAGTAATTGAAAGTTTAGGGGGTGTATGAGCATTTTTCCCTATATATGAGATGAGTTGTGAAGGTTGTTGTAAAATTTATTAGTTTTGGTTATTAATTCAGAAAACTGAGAATATTTAATACAATTGGAAGAAAAGTATATGGGAAGCTACACTACTCTGTTACCTTACATAAAAATTATGTAACTCACATTTTCCCAGATTTTTTTTATTGTCTCTAATTTTTTAAAATAATTTTTATGGTTTTTGACAAATGACTAAAAATTATAAAAATTTGGAAAAGTTAAGAGAAAATTATGAGACGCAACATTAATCTATCCTTAAACACAAAGATCATGAGAACCAAAATTTTCATATATATATATATATATATATATAAAACATGATTTCTTGTTTGGGTTTCATCATTTTGTATACTAAAATATCCTTACTCAAATTCTTAAACTCTTTAAAATACCCTTATCTTTTAGTTAAATAATTTTAAATTTAAAAATACAAACCGGTTAAAAAAGTAATTTACTATTTTTAAAAAATTTCCTAGGATTTAAGTCTTTCAAACTTTTATCAATTCTCACGTAAAAAAAGATCCTGAAAATTATAACACTATTTCTATCTCATTTTTAAACATTAATTCACTAAATCCAAAATAAAAGATAAAAAAGAGTCTAATCGCACGTGCAAATCACATGTGACGAGTCTTGTGTGTGAGTGTGTATTGGTTTTGATAAATGACTAAAAATGTTGAAAAAAATGATAATAATCTAGAAAAAATTATGGAATGCCACATTAGTTTGTTCCTACATAGAAAGTAAGAAATTCCTATTTTCCACATTTTTGGTTGCACTTTAATATTTTAGTGAGTTTAGAGGCATAAAAGGGATTATTAGAAAATCATTTAATTAAATTTATTGTTGAAAAATTTTCAAAATAACATGCCAGAAGTTAAATAAAAATTATATGTTATTGAAACCTAGTTTCGCATAATGTCATATCATATACTATATAATAAAAGTTGAGCATAGAAGTCATGGTTGCGCTAGGTAGTTTCACCAAATTACAATATTATTTCAACTTATTTGTTCTTATTAATTTTTTTTAGATAAAATAACAACGTGTTTTAACAAATCATGCAACATGCATTTAAGTTTCAATTGATAGAGATGCCAACTTATTTGTTTTTATCAATTTCTTTAGATAAAATAACAATAAGTGTTTTAACAAAACATTTAATATGCATCTAAGTTTCAATTGATAGAGACAACAACTTATTTATTCTTATCAATTTCTTTATGCAACATGCCCCAACTCCAACTAAAAATCTATTATCAAAATTTCAATATACATATATATATATATATATACATACATATATATATATATATACATATATATATATTTACTAATGGTATTTCCATAGAATTTCTCTTGCACCCCATGTTTTTGTTTTGTTTGTTTGTTTGTTTTTTTTTTTTTTTTTTTTTTTTTTTTTTTTTGAGTTGAAACTTACACATATGTATTTGTATTAGAATGATATACATGTTGTATAGATTCATAAGAGTTGATAAATTTATATGATATTCTCTCTCTCTTTGGAATAATTTTTTTTCCTAATAAACAACTACTCTCATTAATTATTAAATTAATTTTTTTTACTAATTATTAGGATATATTTCCTCCAATTAAGGGATAAAATTAATAATAGTTTAATTTACGTAAAAATTTATCATTTAAATTCTATTCGAACTAAAAGTTTATTGTAAAAAAGTTTTAACTACCTTCCCTAGAAAAAATAAAATAAAAATAAATAAATTTTAAACTAAAATCCAAAATCCCACACAACACCTCATGCTTCCCCCCCCACCCTCCCTCAAGTTGCATCTTACATTTTATTAATTATTTAAAAAATTATTCCATTAATTGTTAGGATATATTTTCTCGAATCAAGGGATGAGATTTAGTTATAATTTAATTTAGCTTAAACTTTATCATCTAAGTTTCAGAAATTTAAATCCTACTCCAACTTAAAATCTATTATCAAAATTTAAAAACTTATACATATTCACCAATGGTCTTTCCATAAAATCCTTCTTGCACCCCACATTTTTGTTTTGTTTTTTTTTCAAGTTGCAACTTACTCATATGTATTTTGTATATGATAATTTTGATTAAATAAATTTCATGTATGGATATTATGTTAAAAGTAGTCTACTATAAAGAAGCAAAACAAAGGACATCCATTTAAGTTCTTGGTTTCTCTTAGGTACGTTTTTTTATAATAATAATTAATCATTTAGTTAGAAATGAGTTCTAAAATTATGTAATAATAACTCATGTAGTTCTTATTTCTTAAAATATATATATATATATATATATATATATATATATAAAGAAAATTCATGATTAATAACAAAGTAATTTACTTATATAGTGCATTTTAATAGGCCAAAAATGAATTGACCCCTTGTGATGAATTAATTGATTAATTAGTCAAGATTATTAATTAATCAGATTAACATGCAAACACGTGGTAGCATAACAAATCACCAATAAACTAAGTATGCAGCGAAAAATAAATTAACATGGTGATTTGTTTACGAATGGAGAAAACCAACACGGCAAAAACCTCACCGGGTGATTTTAAGGTCACTACTCCCGAAATTCCACTATTATCACAACAAGCGGTTACAAGTAAAGGAATCTCAATACCTTATACCAACCT
This sequence comes from Quercus robur, assembly GCF_932294415.1. Taxonomy (NCBI): domain Eukaryota; kingdom Viridiplantae; phylum Streptophyta; class Magnoliopsida; order Fagales; family Fagaceae; genus Quercus; species Quercus robur. The sequence continues at coordinate 765,239 of NC_065544.1, read as the reverse complement.
ACAATTGAACTCTTACCCCAATACCTAATTGGACTTGTTCTGTAGTGATAATTTCTCCTTTTGATACACGGCTCCCAGTACGTGACTGACCAATTGCGCGGATCCTAGTACGCGACTTCAACCACCGACTAGAGAAGGTTGTTGGCTGCAAAGTTCTTCAGTTCATCTCAACGATGAAGATCAAGAAGATGCTTGGTCACAAAACCCTACAGTGCACAAACACAGCAACTTCTTCACAAGAATGATGAATTAGGGCAAATTTTGTCTTCGATCACAATTTGCTTGAACAAACTTTGCTCAACACTTGTATAACTTGTGAACACTTTATATGCCTAGGGTTGTAAGAAAAGAAAGCCCAAACACATAATCACAGATTGGAGTCAAAACAGAACTGGAATTCTGTTTTTTATAAATCTTGACAGATACCCTATTTGTAGAGCTGCTGTCGAGCCACGGGCTTCAACAGCTCTGCAGGTCTTGATAGATAGCTAGTTGTCGAGTTAGCTGTCGAGCTTTAATGAACAACACTTCTTCAGCTTGTTTCTTGGACAGACTTGCATGACTTTAACACTTGATCTTGAAATATAGTTTCTTGAAGTATTAAACACATCTTAGATCTATCCAATTACAAATAAAGTGCATTTTATCAAAGGATTAGCCAATTACATAAAATAGTGACATATGTTCCTAACAAATGAATCACATATGTCCTAACAATCTCCCTCTTTGGCAATCTATGACAAAACCACAACAAACAAATGAACATATGAGAGAAGTCATAAATCACTCAACTCATATTTACTTGTTGAATACAATAAAATCTATCCTAACACAAACTCTTAAAAAATTTTGTAAGAAGAGAGTTTATGGCAAGTAGACTTTGACAACCTGTATTTCTAAAACACTTTAAACAAAACTCATCAAGGCATCTTTGTGTGAAACAGAAATAATAGATTACATACAAGTAATAAGAACCGTGTGTATAAAGAAAGAAAAAAAACAACACATGCAAGGGTAGGTGAAAGAAACATACATCATCATATAAAGAAAATAAGTACAATGTATGTCAATAATGGTCACAAGACCCATGTACCAGAATAAATGTATCTAAAAAAGAGAAAAGAAAAAGATACATGTAATCCTCACTACATCCCTCAAAAATATCAACACTCCCCCTAACAAAAATGCCATATACTAACTCTCTCCCTAAGAATGACTACTCTCATATCCAAAACTACTCCCCCTTTTTGTCACGAGTGATAAAGGGTAAGAGTGTTAAGTAGACATCTCATCGGTAGAGCTAACATCTCCATCATCATCATCATCAGAAGCATCATCGTCATCACCATCATCCTCATCCTCATCCTCAAAATTAGAAGCCACTAGAGGAGGTGGAGGAGAAGCCTCAGGAGCAGAGCCACCCATAATCGCCTGCTGCCATGCAATACGACTGACACAAACGTTCACCTAATACAACTCTGTAGAGAGTGTATCAAGGCGAGCATCCATGCGCTACAATTGCGTCATGATGTCTACAAGTGCCACATCACTCGTAGAAGAGGAGGGAGCGGTTGTGGATGGAGCAGAACGAGATGGAGCCGAATGGGAGGGAGGAGCTACTGAATTCGACTGCCGTGACCTAAATTGTGCCTTGCTATGTTTAACGGTAGTGGCGTCTATGGCACACATGACAGAAAAATGGTTGGAAAAGGGAAAAGGAACAGAAAAATGGCATAAAATATGCGTGATAGCTGAAGGGAAAATGAGCTTATCACGGTTAGCCGTATCCCTATACACATCTATATGAGAAAGAATGAAAGGTGAAGGAAAATCAATAGTAAGATGCTCAAGAATAGACAACAGAAATCGAGCACGAGGCTTTGTGATAGAGTTGTAGTGAGAGAGTGGGTGCAAAAAAAAAGTCATCACTATATTTATGAATCTAGGACCTTTAGCAAAGGCCTTACATGGTGTAAGCTGACGATCACCCTAATCAGAAAGGCGCTTGCAGAAAGCATAAATCATTTCGTCTTTGGGCACATTCCTCAGATGCTCACATTCGGGGTAGTTAGGATGCTCTACCCTCGGAACACGAAGCACATCCACAACAAGCTGCGGTGTGACAACAATGCGCGTACCTCGAACGCGAGTATGAAAGAAAGATACTGAATAATCGAATTCATGCATGTTGTAGTAAAACTCCTAAAACAACACGGATGGACATGTGACCAGGACGTCACACAGTGACTCCCAACCCCGACTGTGAATGACATTGAGTAAGTCAGTGTCGGCAAAGTCTACCAAAATGACTCGACATTCCGAATGAACACCTCGTTGAGAAAAGTTCTCTAAGATGTCCTTTCGGGCATCCTCATCACGGAACCAAATATGAGGAGTAGGATCAAAAGATGAAGACGATGCCCCGGAACGAAGAGGGTTTCGGGACGGAGTTGACTTACGCTTAGGTGTCATAGACACGACTAACGTAAACAGAAAAGAGAGGGAGAGAAAGAGACAATCAGAAAAGTCCCAACACATTTCAAATATAGCAAGTATATTGAAAAAGAAATACGTATGCATGAGGAATGCATGAACATGTGACATGCAAAAGAAATTGCATCATGGGCTTAGCCCAATCCAAACCTACCAGCACACAATCAATTTGCACACATCTAAATGCATGATAATACTGTTATAATGTTTATGTGATGCAATGCATGAGATTTAAAACTCATTTAAGCAAAAACCCATCCCAAAATTTCAACAATAACTCATCAATTTTTCAAAAACCCCAAAACTTAGGTTTCAAAACATAAAAATGCATGTAAATGAGAGATTCAAAGCTTACCAAGTGAAGAAAAACTTGTAAAAGCTTGAAGAAACCTTGAGGAAGAAGTTTGGAGTGAGTGAGAGAGGTTTGGGAGGAGAGAACAAGAAGCTATCAAGAGAGAGATCGAGAGAAATGAGAATCGGATTCGCTGGACCTTTATATAGAAGGTCAGTAAATCTCGACAGATAGAGGTTTTGAGAGGTGTCGAGCCATCTGTCGAGGAAGGTGTCGAGAAAAACAACGTTGACAGATGCAGGTGTCTAAAAGGTGTCAAGGTACAAGGCAAAGACACAAGAAAAGAAGCTCGATTGATCCACCAGCTGTTGAGAGGCTATCGAGGATCCAAGAACTTTCTCGATCGATCCACCTAGCTGTTGAGGAAGTGTCGAGATTGCGATAAGAAACAGCTTAAAAGCTTAATAGATAGCCAGGTGTCAAGATTGCTAAAAATCAGTTTTTCAAGAATGAAAAAATAAAGATATGAATGCAATCAAGCATGCAACTCAACCAAGGATCCAATTAACATTTTACGCTCTCAAAATCATCTCTCAAGAACAATTTTAAGCACATAGATCCCAAAAACACACACACACACACACACACACACACACACACACATACTAAACAAGTCTAATCAATTTTATATTTCAAAAATGTGTCAAGATAGTTTAGTGAGCATACGTTAACACATGTAAACTTTGTGATGGCCAAATCACATTGTACTTGCACATGTATCAGGAGTAACAAAGAATATTGCGTGTTGTGTGTGCAAAACATCACAAGATTGCATAAGTGTATACATGTTATGACGATTTGAGATATGAGAAAATCACTTTAACTCACACACAATCATAACTGTTTGATGGGGACTATCACCTTCGAGGTACATCCTATAACTCCCACATCTCCTAGAATACACGCTTGCAATTATATTTAAAGCATTTCGATCTTTTTTTCTTTTTATTTTTCTTTGCATATTTTTTTTAAGCAAATCATGCATGGGCATATAAGTAATAGAAAAGAAATACACAATTATGTTAAGCTCTTTGAAAGTTCAAAAACGTGTACAAAAACACTTTTGAACGTTTAGACCCCCAAAAACCAATTTAATCAACACACGCAATATGTTAAACAATAGTGTGCGGAAACTTAACATATGCTATAACATGGTATTGATTAAACAACTATCTAAGCCACAACAAAATAAACCACAGCAGATAATGTAAAGGCAGAGATAGAGAGGAAGGAAGATGCAAACACAGCGATAACACCAGATATGTTATCGAAGAGGAAACCGAAGACCTCGGCGAAAAACCTCTCCGCCGCCCTCCAAGCGGTAATCAATCCACTAGAAAATACAGTTGGGATACAAGGACAGCAATAGACCCTCCAAGCCTAATCTACCCAATGCACCTAAGCCCTCCAAGCTTCTTGCTCCAACGAGGTTGCGCCGAACCTTTTTCTTTTCTAGCTTTCCGGATTCCGCTACTACACCGTAGCATCAACCAATGAATATTGGCTCCTTCCTAACTGCTTCCCAGAACTCCAAACGTCTGTCTCACAGAGATGATAATGGTGAGAACCAGGTTTGGTATAAAGGCCTCTCAAGGATTTGACAATGGAGAGGAAGAGAGTGAGGGATTTTGATGAGACTCTAAGGTAGAGATTGTGGGTAAAACAATCTGGTTTTTCTTTAGGGTTTCTCTCTCAAAATTCTCTCTGGAAGCTCTCTTTCAATCGTGGGTTAAAAGGGTATTTATACTGAAGAGGAGTGGAATGCGAAACGTCAGGTTTTTCCAAAACAGGGGTGGCTCGCGGCTTGACCTCGCGGCTTGACTAAGTCGCGAGTTCCAGTCGCGAGTTAACCGTATGGCCAGTTGTCCTGTTTTGTCCTGTAGTGCTCCAGCTAGCATGACTGTTCATCTTCCAGCATGCTTGGCACGTGTGCAGATTCTGGCGGGTTGAAGCCGCGAGTCCAGTCGCGAGTCCCAGCCGCGACTCTCTGTATTCTTGCACACTCTTGAGCAATCTTCACACTATCTCACTCACTACCCTTACAACAATCCCACCTAAATACAGGGTTACTAAATGCTGAATTACAAGCAAATTTGGCACGGAATAAAGCCAATTAGATGGTTGAATAAATTCAACCTTACACTCTTGACCTTCCAATTTTGTTATATTGAAACACACAAATGTCATTTCATGATTGGCGGGCAACAATGGTGAGATGGTTATTTATGCCTTTCTCTTAGGATTTTCTAGTCCTTCCCGTCAAAAAGTATGATACAAGTGTTAAGTACAAGAGATCACTTAACCTTACTAATCACAAACACGAGCCACAAAACTCACTTGCTTAGTTGTGCATAGAGATACTCATCTAAGCTACAAGAGATACAAAATTTAGAAAATTTTGTTTCAATGGACATCCAAGGTACACAAGTACCAATGTACACATAACACACACTGTTTTTGTATTTTCTAATTTTTCAATTTTTTTAAAAATTTTTATATCAAAAACAAAATAAACAAAATTGAAAACAAACAAAAACATGTTAAACAAAGCAAAGTCAAAAAAACTAGACTGACTAAGAAAGAAAGCAAAAAACACAAGTTAAGCAAAAACAAAAACACAATGAGAGAGAAGAAAGTGATAGAATAACTTGGAGTCATTTTCCTTCCACACCTTGAAAAAACATTTCCTTTGATTAAGCCCTTGAACTGGCAGTAGGGAAGAATTGAAACCGTTCAAGTTCAAAAATAACATGAGGGCTTTGAGAAGATCTCCTAGGGGAGCAAGAGAGGATTGAAGCTTATTCTGGCTTACAGATGCTATCATGCCGTTGCTTTGTTGAGTGGCTAACCACTTATAGCAATTTGGTCGAGTATGACCAACAACTCCACAATGATGACAAAGATGCTGCTTCCTTTGTTTAGGCTTTTGAGAGTTAGCCTTCTTAGCCCTAGGGTTTTTAGCTTCCTTCTTATCTTGCTTAAGGGGTGCTCCTAAGATAGATTTATCTTTGTCTATATTTTCACTAGCTATATCGGTTTTAACATCATTGTTCTCAATAACATTATTATTAGGAGGAACAAAAACAGTAGTACTAGTAGAAGCAATATTAGAAAAAGAGAGACCATACCCTAAACCTGTTCGATCAGAAGCAGATTTCTGAAGACAAAACATCTCATCAAGTTTTGCACTTGAAGTCCTCTCCAATTGAGCTCTGACTTGAAATAGCTTCGCTTTAAACTTCTTGATCTTCTCAGCTAAGAAATTGTTCTCAAAACTCAATGCTCCAATAGTCTGATTAGCTTCATCAAACTTTGTGGAAAGCTCTTCACGATTAAGTTCCATATCATTGAGCTTCTTGATAGTCAGCCTATAAAGTTTCTCATGTTTCTCAGAAAGCTTGTATAATTTCTCATAGGTTGTATGGATATCATCTTGATCATCCATCTTCTCAAACTTGGACTCCACAAATTCTTCTTCTTCATCCACATCTTCAATAATCCCCTCAGTAGGATTGACAGTGGTAGTGAAGGCATTCAAGATTCCGTCATCCTTATTGTCGGAATCATCCTAAGGCTTAGTGTCGCTCAAAGTAGCAGCAAGTGCCTTGCTCTTCCCAATGCTTTTGAGATATGTAGGACACTCCTGTTTCATGTGACCGAAGCATGCATTGAAAGTGTAAAAGCAATAAAATTCCAAGATCCACAAATAAGAGATGCTTTGTTGCAATTAGCACAAACAAGTGAAGATCCTAAAATAAAAAGTGAAGCTAATTGTTTAGCAACATATGAAATTGAAAACTTTGAGTTCTTATTGGGTATGACTATTTGGTACGACATATTATTTGCTGTCAATTTTGTTAGTAAAAACTTACAATTAAAAGACATGCACATTGATGTTGCTATAGATCAATTAAAAGGTCTCATTTCTTATTTTAAAGGATATAGAGAAAATGGATTTATATCTGCAATGAATGCATCTAATAAAAATTGCATTGGAAATGGAAATAGAACCTGTATTTTGTGAGAAACACATAATTCATAGAAAGAAACAATTTGATGATAATTTTCATAATGAGACAACACGTTCTACTAAAAAATCTTTTAGAATTGATTATTTCTTATATATAGTAGATAAAGCAATTAGTTCAATTGAGAATAGATTTGAACAATTTCAAATATATGAAGATATTTTTGGTTTTCTATATAACTTCACAAAATTGAAATCACTAGATGATAACACTACAACAAAATGTACTTTCAGTGACGAAAAAATTCGTCACTAAAAGTCCAGTTTTTCGTCACTAAGAACCTTTAGTGACGAAATTGGACTTTTAGTGACGAAATTCGTTTCGTCGCTGTAGCCCCGTCGCTAAAAGTCTTGGCGACGAAAAATTTCGTCACTAAAAGTCCGATTTGTTTAAAAAAGAAAAAAGCTTTTAGCGACGAAATCGTTTCGTTGCTAAATGTTTTCCTCGCTAAAAACAATATTTAGTGACGAAAATTTTTCATCACTAAAAACCATTTCAGTTTATTAAATCATATTTAGTGACGAATAATTTCGTCACTAAAACTACTTTCAGGTACATATAGTGACGAAAAAATTCGTCACTAAAACTATTTTTAAGAAAATCCAGGCACATATAGCGATGAAAATTTTCGTCACTAAAACCATTTCTTACAAAATTGTACTACATTTAGTGACGAAATATTTCGTCACTAAAACAATTTTTTGTTGCTATATTTGTGACGAAAAAATTCGTCGCTAAAACTTATTTTCTGTTTTTATTATTTTCATGGCTTTGATATTAACTTGTAACCTGTCATTACATTATTAAAATCTTACATTTGATTAACACATTTATTTCAACAACACATTTATAAAAAATCAATCTATACATTCCACAAGTTAAAATTAAAATAAGTATCTAATTCAAACTCCTTCCATACAATAATTGTTTGCAACACATACAATAACTTAAGATGTTTTATAACAATACAAAAAATGTAGCATAATATAATTAGAATCAACGGAAGATGTCTCCATATGTCTTCAAATAATGCCAAAAGTAAATCCCCTAAAGCCACCAATAAGAAATCTGCACAAATTTAAAAACACTACTACATTAAAATCGTAAAGTAAAAACATTAACTATGTTATAAAAAACATTTCTAACAATGCATTTCTAAAGGAACACAATTGCTACTAATCAACAGGTTTCATTCACATTTGCAAGAAATTAAAAACACTCCCAATATGAATTTAAACCACCTTATAACATCATGCAAGCCACCCGCTTGCTCCAACACAACAACCCATCACAAAACCAATTTCCAACATCACAAGTATAGTGCTTACAAATATTGAAATCAAATGAAGGAACACAATTGCTACTAATCAACAAGTTTCATTCACATTTGCAAGAAATTAAAAACACTCCCAATATGAATTTAAACCACCTTATAACACCATGCAAGCCACCCGCTTGCTCCAACACAACAACCCATCACAAAATCAATTTCTAACATCACAAGTATATATAGAGTTTTATAAGTTTTTATCTAGAATATACTTACTTTGCTCAAGTTAAGTTTACAACTTTCAGAAAAAATCCAAAGTTAACTTGTGTTCTTCACCTTGTTCCTCACAATCCCAATGATCAAATGGCTGCAGTCATCAACACATTCTATGTATCAATAGGATTTCACCCGCATGCAACACATAGAACAATGAAGCTTTACCTCTTAATGGAGACAATGCAAGAATTTCAATAAAAAGATGACTCTCAATCTAGAATACCATAGATTTACATAATAAATAATAAGTAGATAATTGACATAAAGTCATTAGAATTAGGCAAATCACAACCAGCATTGAGAAAAAGAAGGAAACACAATGTTATAGTAAATAAAGGTGTTAAAGTACCCTATCAAGAAGTCTTTCACTGCTTAGGTGTTAAACACATAGAGCATACCTCAAGATATATAGCACCCCGGTCACTCCATGTCATATGGATGCAAGATCTTCCAAGAGCTGCAAACCAAGCATCATCTCTCCTATTTAAAGAAAATTCCATGAAACAATAAGCCATAGTAACTCAAGTATACATTAGTTACAAAAAGGCATAATACAACATAATGTGGATAAGTAAACAAGTAGACCAAGAAGATATAATCACGTACATAGAAGACCATCAAAAGCACGAACAAGGAGCGTTTTGATTTAAGTTGAAGATATTGCAAGAAAATAAAGGATTGAGGCCGAGAAAAATAGACATACTACATTTACTCAAATTAGAGTTGCACATGATCTAATACAAACAAATTCAATTCAATTTTGTCCCATGTAGACTAAGAAATCTTATATTCACCAGATCAATTATTTATCTCCAGTCATCAACAACAACTAGCTGAGGGAAACTCATTCATTTACAAAGAATGTTATTTGTCCAACAAAGCTGCATAGATTTTAAAAATGTTGTAAGGCTCTACATGACTCCTTGCGCATCACTTAAGTGTCTATGCAAGCACCTGGCTCACCTTTGACAGCTCTGAAATAGACACAATTTAATATAGATATCACGTTTAACCTTATTACAATCAATATGGTAGTTAGTGTTATAGGAAACCAGTGAAAAGCCAGAGGTGGGGGCATCCTCCAAAACAAGTGGGTCTACACGAAAAAGTGTTCATATATATATATATATATATACATGTTTTATAGAAACATTTCCTATGAAATGCTTCATATATAGCCAAGAGTCTATATAGCACATATCTTATGAAAACATTTTATGAAATGCATGGCCTTATGAAGAGACCAAGTGTTCATATATGTATGAGTTTTATAAAAAAAAAATTCCTATGAAATATATTATTGGCGTTTAAGGTGTAGCAAAGTGTATGAAATGAATGGCCTTACAGACTTAGCCAAGTGCCCACACACATCTCTTATGGGAACATTTTATGAAATACATGCCCTTAAAGGCTTAGCCAGGTGTATAAAATGCTTGAGCTGAAAGGCTTGGTCAAATGTATGAGCTTAAAGGGCTTATCCAAGTGTATGAAATGCTTACCCTTTAAACTTTAAAGTGTAAGAAATGCATGACAAAAGGCTTGGACAAATTTATGAGCTTAAAGGGCTTAGCCAAGTGTATGAAATGCATGGCTTTAAAGACTTAATTACATGAATGTTTGCAAATATTTATAAACTATGGATGAAACAAAAATCAAGCCAAATCATAAAATAAATAAGTTTCTACAAATGTTACAGATACCAAACATCACAATCTTAATAGGAACCAAGTAAAATACTATAAAGTCTATAATAGCATTTTGGCTTTAAGACTTTACTTTCATTTCATTTCAGACCAAAAGAATATCTCTAGATTGGTGATGAAATAAACTCATTGATCCAAACTAAAAAATAAATAAAAACAAATAAATAAAAAATAAACTCATTGAATATGAAATAAATAAATCCAAACTAATCATTGACAAACAAAAAAATAAAAATAAAAAACCTTACCGAATCCAGATCGTCGCGAATGGTCCAAATCGGTGGTGAAGAATTCGTCGCGAAGGGTCCAAAACGGCGTCGAATGGGTTCGAATCGTCGAGAATGGTCAAGAATGGGTTCGAATCGGCGACGGTGGGAGCTAAAATAAAACTTCAAAACCGTTGCGAATGGGTCCAAATCGGTGACGAATGGTTTCGAATCGGCGACGAATGGGTTCAAATCGTCGAGAATCGGTGACGAATCAGTTGAAATAACACTTCAAAACCGTCGAGAATCGTCGAAAATGGGTCGAGAGCTGAAACAACACTTCAAAACCGTCTTGAATCGTCGAGAACCGTTGAGAATGGAGTTTGAATCGTCGAGAATGGGTCAGGAGCTGAAACAACACTTCAAACCGTCGAGAATGGGTAGAGAACCATTAAGAATGGAGTTTGAATCGTCAAGAATGGAGTTTGAATCGTTGAGAATGGAGGTTGAATCGTTGAGAATGGGTTGGCGTTCAGCGACGAATGGTTTGGCTTTTGACGAATGGTTCGGCGCTGAAATAAAATGGCTTTTGGCTTTTGGCAGAAATAAAAGAGACGAATGGGTTTAAATAGTCAGGTCTTTACCGACGAAAATTTTTCGTCGCTAATGCCTACTTTGTCGTCGCAAAAGGTATATGGTTTTTAAGTTTTTATACTTTTAGTGACGAATTATGAATTTCGTCACTAAAAACATATAAGTGCAAAAATATTTTTATTTTTAGTGACGAATATTTTTCGTCGCTAATTCTTCCTTATAGCAACGAAAGGATTTTCGTCACTAAAGAGCCCAGGCTTTGTTAAGATTTTTAGAGACGAAATTCATATTTCGTCACTAAAGCATACTTTTAGTGACGAATTATGAATTTCGTCACTAAAAACATATAAGTGCAAAAATATTTTTATTTTTAGTGACGAATATTTTTCGTCGCTAATTCTTCCTTATAGCAACAAAAGGATTTTCGTCACTAAAGAGCCCAGGCTTTGTTAAGATTTTTAGAGACGAAATTCATATTTCGTCGCTAAAGCATACTTTTAGTGACGAATTGTGATTTCGTCACTAAAAACATATAAGTGCAAAACTATTATTATTTTTAGTGACGAATTTTTTTCGTCGCTAATACTTCCTTATAGTGACGAAATGATTTTCGTCACTAATACTATCCACAACAATACCTACAGTGACGAAATATTTCGTCACTAAAAATTTCAACTTTTAGCGACGAAATATTTCGTCGCTATAGATTAATTAAACTCGCGCCAAAGTTTCCCTCCACTGGCGCCCATTTTTCAAATCACAATAGCGACGAAATTTATTTTTCGTCACTAAATGTTATAATTCTTTTCATTATTAGTGACGAAATTCATATTTCGTCACTAAAGCTATATTTTTAGCGACGAAAAATATTTCCTCACTAATATTCGTCGCTAAAAATACATTTTGTTGTAGTGTAATAGTTTACAAAAATACTGTCTTAAACTTGAATCTTTTCTCAAACATGATGTTTATTATGATATTGATGATTTAGATTTATTTCAAAGTTAAACGTTTTAAAAGAAATTTTACAAATAAAAGATTATACTTCAATTGACATACTAAATTATATAAAAAGATTAAATTCATTTCCAAATACATGCATTGCTTATAGGTTTTTACTAACAATACTTGTTACAATTGTTTTTGTAGAAAAAAGTTTTTCAAAATTAAAATTAATAAAATCATATTTAAGATTGATAATGTCCCAAGAAAGAATAAGTGAATTAGCTATATTATTGATTGAAAATGAGATGTTAGAAGAACTTGAATACAAAAATTTAATTAGTCAATTTACATCTCAAAATGTGAGGAAACTAGATTTTAAATAAAATATATTATAATATAAAAATATTAAATAAATATTAATTTAATTAATACTTAAGTATAAAAAAGACTACATTTTAGTTCTCACTTTAGGCCCAAAATGTATAGAGCGGCCCTGACTATTGAGCTCGTTTATGATTCTAAATAAAAGTTGCAAGGGAATGACTCTTGGAATACGTGACCCATCAAGAAGTTTGGACCATACAAAAGAGTTGACAAGGTTATCGAATTTGATGGTAGATAATTTAAGATTTCAAATGCAATTCCTCATAAGTAGAATAATCATCGCCACATTTCTACTATGATGATTTTAATGGTCTCTCCCTACAGAATTTTATTGTTAATATACTCAGTAAGCAATTTGGAATAGATATTGCAACTATCTTAGGGCTTGTGGGATAAGTATATCCCATTTAATCGGAACACAAAATAAATATCAAGCATTTATTTATCTTGCTTCGTCAAAGACATTTACATTTGCCATCAACGGAATGTTGGCTCGCATACTAGTCATAAATGCACTTATTAAAAATCTATAATCCTTGAGGAAATATTTTTATTGGTAGATGATCTCCGAAGGACCGAAGACCTTAACCAGTTCCACCAAAAACACCTTTAAGCTTTTTAATCTGAGCTGTGTCAAGGAAAGTAGTTGCTGCTACCAATTCAGTAGGTAAATTGTTTCCAAACAAAGCATAGTCCAGAATTTGGAGACCTGGGCTTGAACTACTGAAGCTAACAAATCCAATAGCCACAGTCCCTCCCGTATTTATTTCGAAGTGAAGTAATCCTTGAGGGAAAACTATAATGTCACCCTTCTTAAGGGATTTAAAGTAAACAGTGTTAGCTGAGGAAACAAACCCGGCAAGGATTGTTCCTTCCGCAACAAATAAGATTTCTGAAGCTCCAGGATGTGTGTGAAATGGCACAACTCCGCCAGGTGCCATGTCTAAACGACCAAAAGAAATTCCAAGGCCATTGATACCAGGAAATTGCGCAGCGAATGCTGGAGTCAACGCGGCTTTAAAAAGATTTGAGGTGTTACCAGGATTGCCTAGGCCAGAGAAAACAAAATCATTCACTGTGACCTTTGAAGGGTCCTTGCAAGAGTAGCCTGCAGGGCCTTGAGGAGCCGTGAGGTCACCGACACAGAAGTCTTGCACAGCAGCATGGGAGCTGGTGAAGAGACAGAAAATGAAGAATAAGGGAAGCATCATTCTCACAAATATTAGATAAGCCTATGTTTATTTTTAGCTTTTAGAGTGTGTTTGAAGGAAGGTGGTCTTGGTGTCAATTATATAGAACTTTGGATATATGGATATTTTTTT